>NC_058081.1:501636146-501964518 GCF_014858855.1 Bufo gargarizans
TACCTTATATGCACATGATATTATAAATATATATCTACTAAGCACATAGCACTTTAATATCGGGAAAATATATGCACACGATATTATAAATATATATCTATTAAGCACACAGCACTTTAACATCGGGAAAGCACCTTTATATAAATTAAATTGTTCTTTTTTTTAAATAAATTAATAATACGCACATCAATTTAATATTGATACACCGATATGCATTTGTATGGAGGACACTGTATGAGAGATATACACTAATATTTAGGACACTTCACTATAAAATATTATAATCTCATAATACATTTTTATGGATATAAAATATTGAAATCCGTTTCATGGATTTCTTTTATACTAATAAAATATGACAGAGTGATATGCATATTATGCAGTACTTTGGATATGCATTTTTGCACAGTATGAAATCACCATACTAATAAGGGAATAGAAAATCTGATTGTCATTATATGCTTGCTATTATATCTATAGAACCCCGATATAGAAAGACTTTAAAATATATCAAATATGGAAATTTTTCATGATATCCAGGCGATATAAATATATACTTTTAGGCAATTCATATTTGAGAAAAATATACAGAGATACTACTATATACACGAAGAGAGATAATAGATCCCCCATAAGAGAGATAATAGATTCCCCAGATAGAGAGAAATATATAGTAACACCATGAGAGACTCCCCGGATAGATGTAAACCAATCAGACAGAAATCTCCATGCGCATCATGGATTGCAGATGAGCGGACTTTCGCCGTCCCGTCAAACGTGGTCCTGATGACGCCAGACGTATCTGCCCTCATTCGGATCACACAGACGGAAGGGCGGAAGTTCTTTTACCATCCTCAATCGAGCCATTGCATGATGCGCTAAATAGGAGACTGACGTCAGTGAATCACATGTTACACAATACTTCGGACCATTGGCCAATATTCAACGAGCATCGATATAAAAAGACCTCATCATTCATTAAAAAACCAGCCCCTCCTGATGAAGCAATAGGCGAAACGCGCGTCGAGGAGCGCACGCTACACCGACTAGCCCATATCCTCACCACGCTGAACAACAGGGTAAGAAATGAGATATACAAATAGAAAATGTGATAGGCTTCCATGAATATACTATAACAGCGAATGACATCATTTAAAATGCCACACCACAATCGTCATTTCTCCCACACTATATTGATTGTGCTGTGATCTGAGAGGACTGCAGATAATCGCCGGAATCAGCTAACTGATATTATATGCTGACCTGAGCATCCTATTGCAGTCGTCCAACAGCACAACCATATATATAATATATTACCAGTAAATACAAGTGATGTTGATATTGACTACAATGTGTAGCACTCTGTATAAATTTCTGCAATTAAATGTTTTATGTATGTATGTTTTTTATGTAATTTAAACAATAATAAAATTCATCCTAAGGGATATTCTTGTACTAATTTCTCCTGAGTTGATATTCATATAGGTGGTACATTCCTATCAAACATAGGCTGTCTTAATCCAGTTGAACTCTATAATTATCCTGTGTTTATTTCACAGATTAGCGATTGATCGCAGCCATGAACCTGGGAGCCAGAGAAACAGTCTGGCTCACTCAGGCTAATGATATTTTTAAAGCAGAAACTAACAGAGGTTTTAATGAAACTACAGTACAAGTGAAGGAGCAAATGAAAATGTATAAAAACTTATGCCATACCAAAATGAAAACTTGGTGGAATCGAATGACATTAGAAAAATATAAAGACAAAAAAATAATACCAAGAGGCTTAAGAATACAAAAATTTCCGGGCTTTGGCCTGGAAGATGAAGAGCTAATTGAAAAATGGGAAAATGCAATAAATAGGTGTTCAATGGAAATGATTGATTTGATAATGGAAGCAAATAGCAGGAAGTTGCTGAAAATAGACAAAGAGCTAAGTACATTACAAATACAAATAGAAGATAATGTAGAAATGGTCCGTAAAACTAACTTTGAAGAAGAAATCGGAAAAGCATTTCTAGCATGGGAAAAAGAAATTATAGACCAAAAAACAAAGAAATTCCAGAGAGACATCGGAGATTATAATAACAAAAAAGTCTATAAATGGCAGAAAGACCCTAATAATAGTAATAGGATAAGAACTTCATCCTTTGCCTCTACAAATTCGGAAACATCTGAAGCTAGTGAAGATACCAATCCAAGACACATACAGAGATCTACAAGAGCACAACAACAGAAAAATTGGTTGCCAAATCTAGGAGGTAAACGAAAAACTGATGAGAAAATTGAAAATAAGAACAAGAAAGGTAAAGACGACACCCCTCAGGTAATTAACCTCTCCTCGATAGAACTAACAGAGGATCAAATTAATTTACTCAATAGAGGTTTAAATTTTTCACCTGCAACCAATTTCGATCTTTTTACAGTAACCAAAGATCTCCATTTATTTGCTAGAAAATTACTTCTCAAAAAACTGCACAATAATAAAAAAAATAATTATGAAGGACTGGACACTGAGGAAGAAATAAAAGCACTAAAAATTTTAGAGGACTTGATGAATGAGAATGAAGATCAAAGCAAGGTAAGTGTAATCCCGAAACAGCTATATAAGAAATCTACCAACTTTCCCCCTTTACAACTATGTCCAGCAATTGACATCTTTGTAAAATTGGTCAGTGAAGACCTCAATACCCTCAATAACCAAGGTAAAAAAAGAGAAGAAAATCTAAGCATAAAAGAAAAAAATGCATTGAAAACATTAAGAGAATTAAAAGGGGTGTTATTTAAACAAGCAGATAAAGGGGGAAATGTGGTAGTCTGGCCAGAAAATATGTATATGAGACAGGCCTATAAAATACTTAGAGACAAAAAATGCTATCGTAAATTAGACCTGAATCCCCTCCCTATTTTCCAAAAAAAACTAATTGACATATTGGATAAGGCTGAAGAAAAACAAACTATTCCATCAAAAATAAAACCTCTGCTGCTAATACCATCTCCCCGAGTGCCAACATTTTATATGACACCTAAAGTGCATAAAAATACCATAGACCCGCCTGGTCGTCCCATAATATCAGGGAATGGGGGCCTATGTGAGAAAATTGGTCAATTTATTGACTATCATTTGAAAATGTTGGTTAATACCCTGCCATCCTTCATACAGGATACCACAGCAGCTCTAAACAGACTGAATAACATGCAAGTGGATGACAATATGATTCTAGTGACGGCAGACGTGGAAGCACTCTATTCAAACATAAAACATGAAGATGGCTTAAAGGCGGTGGCAGAATACCTTCAAGGTAATAATATGGAAGGGGAATTTAATGAATTACTTCTTACCTTATTGAAATTTATTTTGGAGCATAATTTTTTCCTCTTTAACGACGAATTTTTCCTGCAAACGCAGGGAGTGGCGATGGGGGCTACATGCGCCCCATCATATGCCAACCTCTTCTTAGGAGCGTGGGAGAGGGAAATCTTTATGAATGACATGATACCCCATATCAATAAAGTGCATAATTGGATGCGCTTTATTGACGACATTTTTTTCTTATGGGAAGGTACACAAGATGAACTTAAAAAATTAATAAATACTCTCAATAACAATAACCGTAACATTTTCCTAACTTTTCAGATGGGGAAAGAAGTCACCTTTTTAGACTTGAAAATACAAATAACGGAAAATGGAATTCTAGAAACTGATGTATATAGAAAAGAAACGGCAGTCAATTCACTTCTGCATGTTGAATCTTCCCATCTAAAAGCTACCATAAATGGAATACCTACTGGACAATTCACAAGAATAAAGAGGATTTGTTCAAGTGAAGGTAAATATAAGGAACGGAGTCAAGAAATGATGAAAAAATTTAAAGCCAGGGGATACAGCAATAGGCAAATAAAGAAAGGAATGAGTAAAATAAAAAACAAAACCCGTGAACAACTACTATGTCCAAACATAGTCAAAATTGAAGACTCATCATCAAACACCAGATTCCTAACAGAATATAATAGCCAATGGTGGCAAATTAAAAACATTCTAGAAAAGCACTGGAACATTTTACAAACTGATATAGTGCTCAATAAATGCATTTCAAAAAAACCACTCATTACAGCTAAAAGAGCAAAAAATTTCAAAGACTCATTGGTGCATAGCCACTACATAAATAAACCAGATAGAGAAAACAAAGAAAGATTAAAGGGATCCTTCCCATGTGGGAAATGTAAAGCATGCAAAAATATGACCCAAACCACTGAATTTACAGGCCTCAACCACAACAAAAAATACAAAATCAGAGAATATATCTCGTGCTCCTCAAAAGGGGTAATATACCATGCTAAATGCCCCTGCAATAAAATATATATAGGTTTAACATCTAGAGAGTTGAGAATACGTGTCAGAGAACATATACGAGACATAGAGAAAAGTAAAGAGGAGGAAGACTTAAATAACTTAAAAACAATTCCAAGACACTTTAAACTGTACCATCAAAGCGATGAGAAACTGCTAAAATTTACAGGAATAGATCAGATACACATGGGAATACGTGGAGGAGACTTGAACAAGAGATTGGCTCAAATTGAAAGCAAATGGATTTTCAGATTAGGAACTATGGCACCTAGGGGATTAAATGAAACCCTCGGCTTCAGCTCCTTCCTGTAACTGTAGGAGGTTTTAAATTAATTTTAGTATGTAAGTTAAGTAATTAGAGTATAAGATTTTAATATTGTCTTATTATAAATATTGTAGAACTCACCTATATGCGTTGAATTGTCCGATGGCCGAAGTCAGACGAAGGTCGACTGAAGAAAATTAAGAGGATGAAAATAAAGAAAGAAAGAAAAGAAAGAGGGGGAGATGAAAAAGAAAGGGAAAGAGAAAAAAAGAGAAAAAAAGAAGGAGAAGAAAGGGGGGAAAAAATCATGAACTTGAGAAGAAAGAGTAAATATCCAACAAATATATCCTTCTCATCTAGGACAAGACTCTAATTTATGAGACAAGTACTATAGATAGATCTAGATATCTGTAAGTAAAAATAATATATATTTGAAACCGTATAGATATGTATGATTGTAGTGCAGGCATGCAAGACTGGTAGAACAGTCTATTGCATGGATGCACTGGAATAAGGAGAAGTAGTAAAATTGGTATGAGGGATGTACTGTGTAATCATGTGGCACCTATATATATGTGTATGCATGTTTGCATATACATGTATATATATGAATGGTATGTATATGTGTATATGCACTGAGATAAAACCTAGACATATGAAGGATATTCTTGTAATTATCAATACCTATGAGAAAAGAAATATGAGAGATCGATGAAAATAATACTAACCATCAATAATAGAGTAATGATATCTGTACCTTATATGCACATGATATTATAAATATATATCTACTAAGCACATAGCACTTTAATATCGGGAAAATATATGCACACGATATTATAAATATATATCTATTAAGCACACAGCACTTTAACATCGGGAAAGCACCTTTATATAAATTAAATTGTTCTTTTTTTTAAATAAATTAATAATACGCACATCAATTTAATATTGATACACCGATATGCATTTGTATGGAGGACACTGTATGAGAGATATACACTAATATTTAGGACACTTCACTATAAAATATTATAATCTCATAATACATTTTTATGGATATAAAATATTGAAATCCGTTTCATGGATTTCTTTTATACTAATAAAATATGACAGAGTGATATGCATATTATGCAGTACTTTGGATATGCATTTTTGCACAGTATGAAATCACCATACTAATAAGGGAATAGAAAATCTGATTGTCATTATATGCTTGCTATTATATCTATAGAACCCCGATATAGAAAGACTTTAAAATATATCAAATATGGAAATTTTTCATGATATCCAGGCGATATAAATATATACTTTTAGGCAATTCATATTTGAGAAAAATATACAGAGATACTACTATATACACGAAGAGAGATAATAGATCCCCCATAAGAGAGATAATAGATTCCCCAGATAGAGAGAAATATATAGTAACACCATGAGAGACTCCCCGGATAGATGTAAACCAATCAGACAGAAATCTCCATGCGCATCATGGATTGCAGATGAGCGGACTTTCGCCGTCCCGTCAAACGTGGTCCTGATGACGCCAGACGTATCTGCCCTCATTCGGATCACACAGACGGAAGGGCGGAAGTTCTTTTACCATCCTCAATCGAGCCATTGCATGATGCGCTAAATAGGAGACTGACGTCAGTGAATCACATGTTACACAATACTTCGGACCATTGGCCAATATTCAACGAGCATCGATATAAAAAGACCTCATCATTCATTAAAAAACCAGCCCCTCCTGATGAAGCAATAGGCGAAACGCGCGTCGAGGAGCGCACGCTACACCGACTAGCCCATATCCTCACCACGCTGAACAACAGGGTAAGAAATGAGATATACAAATAGAAAATGTGATAGGCTTCCATGAATATACTATAACAGCGAATGACATCATTTAAAATGCCACACCACAATCGTCATTTCTCCCACACTATATTGATTGTGCTGTGATCTGAGAGGACTGCAGATAATCGCCGGAATCAGCTAACTGATATTATATGCTGACCTGAGCATCCTATTGCAGTCGTCCAACAGCACAACCATATATATAATATATTACCAGTAAATACAAGTGATGTTGATATTGACTACAATGTGTAGCACTCTGTATAAATTTCTGCAATTAAATGTTTTATGTATGTATGTTTTTTATGTAATTTAAACAATAATAAAATTCATCCTAAGGGATATTCTTGTACTAATTTCTCCTGAGTTGATATTCATATAGGTGGTACATTCCTATCAAACATAGGCTGTCTTAATCCAGTTGAACTCTAAAAAAAAAAAATGGTTTGGGTAAAAGTTATAGCGTTTACAAACTATGGTACAAAAATGTGAATTTCCGCTTTTTGAAGCAGCTCTGACTTTCTGAGCACCTGTCATGATTCCTGAGGTTCTACAATGCCCAAACAGTAGAAAAACCCCACAAATGACCCCATTTCGAAAAGTAGACACCCTAAGGTATTCGCTGATGCGCATAGTGAGTTCATAGAACTTTTTATTTTTTGTCACAAGTTAGCGGAAAATGATGATGATTTTTTATTTTTATTTTTTTCTTACAAAGTCTCATATTCCACTAACTTGCGACAAAAAATAAAAAATTCTAGGAACTCGCCATGCCCCTCACGGAATACCTTAGGGTGTCTTCTTTCCAAAATGGGGTCACTTGTGGCGTAGTTATACTGCCCTGGCAATTTAGGGGCCCAAATGTGTGAGAAGAACTTTGCAATCAAAATGTGTAAAAAATGACCGGTGAAATCCGAAAGGTGCACTTTGGAATATGTGCCCCTTTGCCCACCTAGGCTGCAAAAAAGTGTGACACATCTGGTATCGCCGTACTCAGGAGAAGTTGGGTAATGTGTTTTGGGGTGTAATTTTACATATACCCATGCTGGGTGAGAGAAATATCTTGGCAAAAGACAACTTTTCCAATTTTTTTATACAAAGTTGGCATTTGACCAAGATATTTTTCTCACCCAGCATGGGTATATGTAAAATGACACCCCAAAACACATTCCCCAACTTCTCCTGAGTACGGCGATACCAGATGTGTCACACTTTTTTGCAGCCAAGGTGGGCAAAGGGGCACATATTCCAAAGTGCACCTTTCGGATTTCGCAGGCCATTTTTTACACATTTTGATTGCAAAGTACTTCTCACACATTTGGGCCCCTAAATTGCCAGGGCAGTATAACTACCCCACAAGTGACCCCATTTTGGAAAGAAGACACCCCAAGGTATTCCGTAAGGGGCATGGCGAGTTCCTAGAATTTTTTATTTTTTGTCGCAAGTTAGTGGAATATGAGACTTTGTAAGGAAAAAAGAAAAAAAAAGAAAAATCATCATTTTCCGCTAACTTGTGACAAAAAATAAAAAATTCTAGGAACTCGCCGTGCCCCTCACGGAATACCTTGGGGTGTCTTCTTTCCAAAATGGGGTCACTTGTGGCGTAGTTATACTGCCCTGGCAATTTAGGGGCCCAAATGTGTGAGAAGTACTTTGCAATCAAAATGTGTAAAAAATGGCCTGCGAAATCCGAAAGGTGCACTTTGGAATATGTGCCCCTTTGCCCACCTTGGCTGCAAAAAAGTGTCACACATCTGGTATCGCCGTACTCAGGAGAAGTTGGGGAATGTGTTTTGGGGTGTCATTTCACATATAACCATGCTGGGTGAGAGAAATATCTTGGCAAAAGATAACTTTTCCCATTATTTTATACAAAGTTGGCATTTGACCAAGACATTTATCTCACCCAGCATGGGTATATGTAAAATGACACCCCAAAAAACATTCCCCAGCTTCTCCTGAGTACGGCGATACCAGATGTGTGACACTTTTTTGCAGCCTAGATGCGCAAAGGGGCCCAAATTCCTTTTAGGAGGGCATTTTTAGACATTTGGATCCCAGACTTCTTCTCACACTTTCGGGCCCCTAAAAAGCCAGGGCAGTATAAATACCCCACATGTGACCCCACTTTGGAAAGAAGACACCCCATGGTATTCAATGAGGGGCCTGGAGAGTTCATAGAAATTTTTTTTTTTTTTGCATAAGTTAGCGGAAATTGATTTTATTAGTTTTTTTCTCACAAAGTCTCCCTTTCCGCTAACTTAGGACAAAAATTTCAATCTTTCATGGACTCAATATGCCCCTCACGGAATACCTTGGGGTGTCTTCTTTCCGAAATGGGGTCACATGTGGGGTATTTATACTGCCCTGGCTTTTTAGGGGCCCTAAAGCGTGAGAAGAAGTCTGGAATATAAATGTCTAAAAATGTTTACGCATTTGGATTCCGTGAGGGGTATGGTGAGTTCATGTGAGATTTTATTTTTTGACACAAGTTAGTGGAATATGAGACTTTGTAAGAAAAAACAAAAACAAAAACAAACAAAAAATTTCCGCTAACTTGGGCCAAAAAAAATGTCTGAATGGAGCCTTACAGGGGGGGGGGGGGGGGGTGATCAATGACAGGGGGGTGATCACCCATATAGACTCCCTGATCACCCCCCTGTCATTGATCACCCCCCTGGTAAGGCTCCATTCAGACGTCCGTATGATTTTTACGGATCCATGGATCCCAAAACACATGCGGACGTCTGAATGGAGCCTTACAGGGGGGTGATCAATGACAGGGGGTGATCAGGGAGTGTATATGGGTGATCACCCCTCTGTCATTGATCACCCCCTGTAAGGCTCCATTCAGACGTCCGCATGATTTTTACGGATCCATGGATACATGGATCGGATCCGCAAAACACATGCGGACGTCTGAATGGAGCCTTACAGGGGGGTGATCAATGACAGGGGGTGATCAGGGAGTGTATATGGGTGATCACCCCTCTGTCATTGATCACCCCCCTGTAAGGCTCCATTCAGACGTCCGCATGATTTTTACGGATCCATGGATACCAAAACACATGCGGACGTCTGAATGGAGCCTTACAGGGGGGTGATCAATGACAGGGGGTGATCAGGGAGTGTATATGGGTGATCACCCCTCTGTCATTGATCACCCCCTGTAAGGCTCCATTCAGACGTCCGCATGATTTTTACGGATCCATGGATACATGGATCGGATCCGCAAAACACATGCCGACGTCTGAATGGAGCCTTACAGGGGGGTGATCAATGACAGGGGGTGATCAGGGAGTGTATATGGGTGATCACCCCTCTGTCATTGATCACCCCCCTGTAAGGTTCCATTCAGACGTCCGCATGATTTTTACGGATCCATGGATACCAAAACACATGCGGACGTCTGAATGGAGCCTTACAGGGGGGTGATCAATGACAGGGGGTGATCAGGGAGTGTATATGGGTGATCACCCCTCTGTCATTGATCACCCCCTGTAAGGCTCCATTCAGACGTCCGCATGATTTTTACGGATCCATGGATACATGGATCGGATCCGCAAAACACATGCAGATGTCTGAATGGAGCCTTACAGGGGGGTGATCAAGGAGTGTATATGGGTGATCACCCCTCTGTCATTGATCACCCCCTGTAAGGCTCCATTCAGACGTCCGCATGATTTTTACGGATCCATGGATCCATGGATCGGATCCGCAAAACACATGCGGATGTCTGAATGGAGCCTTACAGGGGGGTGATCAATGACAGGGGGTGATCAGGGAGTGTATATGGGTGATCACCCCTCTGTCATTGATCACCCCCCTGTAAGGCTCCATTCAGACGTCCGCATGATTTTTACGGATCCATGGATACCAAAACACATGCGGACGTCTGAATGGAGCCCTACAGGGGGGTGATCAATGACGGGGGGGTGATCAGGGAGTGTATATGGGTGATCACCCGCCTGTCATTGATCACCCCCTGTAAGGCTCCATTCAGACGTCCGCATGTGTTTTGCGGATCCGATCCATGTATCCATGGATCCGTAAAAATCATACGGATGTCTGAATGGAGCCTTACAGGGGGGTGATCAATGACAGGGGGTGATCAATGACAGGGGGTGATCAGGGAATCTATATGGGTGATCACCCGCCTGTCATTGATCACCCCCCTGTAAGGCTCCATTCAGACGTCCGCATGTGTTTTGCGGATCCGATCCATGTATCCGTGGATCCGTAAAAATCATACGGACGTCTGAACGGAGCCTGACAGGGGGGTGATCAATGACAGGGGGGTGATCAATGACAGGGGGGTGATCAGGGAGTTTATATGGGGTGATCATGGGTGATCATGGGTGATCAGGGGTTCATAAAGGGTTAATAAGTGACGGGGGGCGTGTGTAGTGTAGTGTTTGGTGCGACTTTACTGACCTACCTGTGTCCTCTGGTGGTCGATCCTAACAAAAGGGACCACCAGAGGACCAGGTAGGAGGTATATTAGACGCTGTTATCAAAACAGCGTCTAATATACCTGTTAGGGGTTAAAAAATGCGGATCTCCAGCCTGCCAGCGAGCGATCGCCGCTGGCATGCTGGAGATCCACTCGCTTACCTTCCGTTCCTGTGAGCGCGCGCGCCTGTGTGCGCGCGTTCACAGGAAATCTCGGCTCTCGCGGGAGGACGCGTATATGCGTCCACCCAGAAGAGCAGGGCCGCCGGCAGGACGCAATCCTGCGTACGGCGGTCCTGTAGTGGTTAAAGGGGTTGTCTCACTTCAGCAAGTGGCATTTATCATGTAGAGAAAGTTAATACAAGCAACTTACTAATGTTTTGTTATTATCCATATTGCTTCCTTTGCTGGCTGGGTTCATTTTTCCATCACATTATACGCTGCTAGTTTCTATGGTTACAGACCACCCTGCAATCCAACATCGGTGGCCGTGCTTGCACAATATGGGAAAAAGAACTACTGACCTATCTGCGCTCCTATGGTCCTGGCCACCAGAGAGGCTGACGCTTTTTCCTATAGTTTGCCAAAACGACCACCACTGGTGGATTTGAGAGTGGTCTGTAACCATGGAAATTATTAGTGTATACTGTAATGAAAAAATGAATCCAGACAGCAAAGGAAGCAATATGGACAATCACAATACATTAGTAAGTGCCTTGTATTAACTTTCTCTACACGATAAATGCCACGTGCTGGAGTGAGACAACCCCTTTAATGTATAGAGTGCTTGTTTGATTGAACAGTGCACTGTGTGGTTATATAGCAAAGTCAATTTAGATACTAATGTCGGCCATCTTTTTTCTCACACTCTGGCAATTTACACAATAGATGTATTATGTTTTAGTTCCTTTTTTCACATAAACCGTTGCATTTTGGATGATAGACAGTCATGCATATTTTTTTATATTGTACAATGTGCAGATTTCTTGGAATAACTGTGACTGGAATGCTGAGCCCTGGTGAGTCAGAATCTTTTCTGGTGGTCTGTGGACCTCAATAAACTTTATTTCAAACATATCAACAGTGGTTTGTGCTGATAAGTCTTTTACTGGAATCACCATGGCATATAATAGTCAATGATTGTTAGAGCGTACACATCCCCATCTCAGCTGGGTCTTAATTTAACAAGGTCCAATGCAACAGGCGCAAATGGCCCATGACCCGTGAGACATTTGAGCTGATCCTTCTCATAAAAGAGGTGTTTCCTCTGTCTCAAGTCTTAGTACCTCAGGGTCGGCTGTTTCTCTCTGATATGGTGTAAGGCTCTTATCACAGTCCATAGTTCCTGTAGCACTCTGCTTTCACGTTGTAATTGGGTCTAATCCATTCAGGCTAT
Source organism: Bufo gargarizans (assembly GCF_014858855.1). Classification (NCBI taxonomy): domain Eukaryota; kingdom Metazoa; phylum Chordata; class Amphibia; order Anura; family Bufonidae; genus Bufo; species Bufo gargarizans. Next base: position 501,648,468 of record NC_058081.1, read on the forward strand.
TTGTGGATGGACAGGATTTTGTTGACTGGCCTCTTGGGCAGTGATGGTATCCTGCTTGAGCCCCAAGGCGAAAAAAGCTGGCATTTCAATGTCCTCTCAGTACTCATCAGGCAGGTATAGGAAATCTCAACAGTGCATCTGCATTAATATCACATTTGCCAGAACGGTATTTGATGGTAAATTAGTAATTAGGTATTCTAGAGACCCAACGCTGCTCTATGGCACCTATATGTGCAGTAGAAAGATGAGCCACTGGGTTGTCTGTATAGGCCACAAATTCAGTAGTGATCAAGTATTCCCTAAATTTCTCTGTAACCGCCCAGACCAAGGCGAGCAGTTCCAGCTTCCAGTAATTACAGTCATTCCTCTCAGTAGTCCTAAGTGAGCAACTGGCCTATGCAATGACTCCTTCGTGTTGGTCCTGCACTTGTGCCAACACTGCACCCAAGCCCTTTTTTACATGCATCGGTATAAAGTCTGAAAGGTTTAGTATAGACTAGGTGCTTTGCTAAGTTTACATTTCAGATCATTAAAATCTGTCTCCTGATCATCAGTCCATACGATAGTCATCTTATTTGAATCTTTTATATTAGGCTGGCCTTTTAACAAGTCCTGCAAAGGGGCTGCAATCTTAGTAAAGACCTGAATAAATCGCCTGTAATATCCAGCAAAGTCTAGAAATGTCTTCACCTTATAGATATTACTGGGTGTGGGCCGATTGTTATTTTATTGGGGTCAGGGAGGACTCCATAAGCACTGGCCACATGCTCTAGATAGTGCACCCTAGACTGCAATAAGTGACACATGGATGGCTTTACCTTGAGACCATGTTTTATGAGTGTAGCAAATACCTAAGGCAGGTGTTGTAAATGGTCTTCATAGGTATATAATAATATCATCCAGATACAATAGCACAGTCTCTAAGTTTTTGTGACCTAAGCAATACTCCATAAGATGCTGGAAGACGGCTTGTGCATTACACAGGCTGAATGGCATATAATTGAACTCATAAAGCCCCATAGGTGTGGTAACAGCTGCCGTTTCCTGGTCCTCGGATGCCATGTGGACCTGCCAGTACCCACTAGTTCAGTCTAAAGTAAAAAAGAATGCTGCAGAGCCCGGGGCTGATAGGGACTTCTCTATTCGAGGCAAAGGGTATGCGTCTTTATGGGTGATGTTATTTAATTTGCGATAGTCCACACAGAATCGTATTGTACCTTCCTTTTTATGCACAAGCACTAAAGGTAGGGCCCAAGGGCTATGACTGTCGCAAATTACATTAGAGGCTTTCATGTCGTTCGCTAGTTGTTTCACTTGCTGGAACATGACTGGTGGTATGGGCCTCTATCTTTCTTTAATGTGTAGGTGTGTAACACCCCAGAGTTATGTTACTAAACTCCTTTACCCCGCTACAGCATGTTAAGTGTATGTATATTGTCATCCTGTGTAATCTAACCTTGCATCCTTCATTATGTGCATTTTCTAGGCCTGTTTCATGTAATTGCTGTAGTTTTCCATGTACACCAGCAGGTGGCAGCAATGTGTGACCAGGAACCGAGTGTCAGTTTAGTGTTTCTAAACTGGAATAGTACATTCCAGTTGAGCTCCCCCCTCTCTGAGCAGAAGTGGGCTGGCCCATGTCCTGTCTCATGGGGAGGAAAGAAGTTAGAATTAGTGTACCAGCTACCCCTGCTTGGGGAAGGCTGTGTTGGTAGGAGTTCCCAGTTCTAGGGATCCCAACCCAGGATCGTGCCTCAGCTGAGGCCAAAAATCTCCATTCCCAGCCTGAGCCATCAGCCTCAGCTGGTTGACAAGCAAGCAGCCACCTCCAGTCCTCCAGGAAGAGCCATTCCCTGTGAGTATAACTGTGAGTACTTACCCAGAGACCAGGAGAAGCCAAATTCCTCCTCAGCTAGTCAGCCCACACCAAGCAGAAGATAGACAGAGCAGAAGATAGATTCCTGCCATATTCTCCAGGCACATTATAGAAGCAGAAGAGATATTGATCCCTGCCATACATTGCCAAATACCTGCTGGGACCTAAAAGACTAATGCTGTATCTCATATGGATTAATGCTGCCTTCAGTAAAGACAAGTTGAATTATACTTCAAGTCTGGATCTCATTCATTCCTCAATGACTCCTACTAGCAACACTCATTTATTGCAAGTGAGCCAGGATCCAGGAGTCCAGCCGTACCAAGGTAGGAGACACTGTTGACACTATACCTACTACTACACAGAGACATTACCCCACTCTGGCATTCCTCACCTAGTACATGAGTTGCAACACCTTAAAGGGCCCTGAGACTGTAACCCGCGCACACACTGCAATTGGCGTCACAAACAAAAACTCTTAACTATCATTTACACCTGACCCAGTCAGTGCATATTATTGCGCCAGTGTGCATCTGTCCAATCCGGCTTACTGCAGGTGGGACCCAGTAGGGATGGTGTGGTGGGTCACCTCTACTTTCCCAAAATCTGTAGGGTATTTACTGAAAGCAGCTTCATGCTCCTTAAAGAGTTTGAGTTTGTCTGGGCTTTTAATATTGGTGACCTATCTTCAGGGGAAACAGGGGCAAATGCCCAGAAATGTCCATGCCACTACGTCTATGTCTGCATGACATTTATCTGACAGGAACACCCACAACACCTCCCTGAAATGACCATTACATGTTATTCTATAGAACTGCATCCAGTAGAAAAGCATTCTTATGGAACCCTATGGGTGACGGATGCCACTGTATGGTAGGCCGCATTCACATCTGCCGGATCCCAACACTCACCGCTTGATCCCCATTCACTATAATAGGATCCGGCGTGATCAGGGTGTTTCCAGCATTTATACCGGCTTTCGGGCCAGACAAAAATGCTGCATGTATTTGTTGGACCAGCTGATAGCCAGCATATACGCTGGATACAGTGACTGGAACAGAGAGCCGGAGTTCACAACGATGTGAAACCAGCCATATAGTCAGTACCATCCATCTGAAATGTACTTCATGGCATACACATCTGATGATGTCATTATTATTATAGATAACCCGGGATAACACCACTGACAAGAATTTATGGCCAGCCCCTCCTCTCCCTCCTTGCCCAGGTCACAGAGCACGCCCACAACATTCTGCTATAGAACTCAATGAGTTATTTCTGGCTAACTATATGCCCTTTTGTGACTTTTCTAACATTAAGCTGCCCTATTAGGGGGCAATATTCAGCTAATTCTAGGAATAGTTCTTGTGAAGTTTTACAGAATTGCCCCCATGACTTCTCACCACCCACATCCTTACCTCGCTGGTAACGATCTCATTAGTGACACCCGCTTAGAAATCCATTGTCACTCCTTAGCTGTCACCTTTGTGTCCCCCTGTCCCCCGCAGTAGTAATAACCAATGCTATTTGCACCCACTCTTATGACAAACACCTCTATAGTACCTTTTCATTTTGCTATACATTTGTTATGGAGCTTTAATTCACTGACCAACTCACTGCCCACGTTAATTACGCCCACCATTATAGCAACATTCCATTTAACCATTTTATTCCTGGAGTCCTGAGAACTTTGTATCACTTGTTTAGCTAATATAATGGTGATTATACTTTCATTTTTCCAAGGAACTGTTTAGCGTTAGGGCTAACAGTAACTTTCTACTAATTACATGCAATTACATTATAAGGCCTTGCAAAATTATTCAACCCCCTAAAAATCTACAGATGTTTTTGAATTACAAATGACACACATTAAACCAGGCTTTCTTTTAATCTCACAATTATTTATTTGCCTAAAGAATAAATAATAATAAAAAAAAAATTACCTTGCATGATTCATAAACTTTGTTACGATGCTCTTGGCAGGAGAGGGTGAAACCGCCGTTTAAAAGAACTTCCCCACCCCCCCAAAAGACGAGACCAAGCTCTGTGTTGAGGGTAAATCAGAATCACCTTTACTGAGGGCTACCCGCCCGTATTTATGCAGGTCCCCATCTGGTGGACACTCCCTAGGTGAATGGCACTCAGACTACACGAATACAATAAAATCGACATGGAGCCAAAGTCTTTAATTTCACGAACAGGCTCCATGGCATAGCTATCTGGGTAGCCTCACATAACTTTTTGTATAAGGAGGTGTAAATGGTGATTTTATTTTTAAAACTTAACTTTTATTTAGTTATTATATAGAATATGGTCCCTAAGTGTTCCTTTATGAAAACAAAAAGAGAGTGTATAATGACACCAGGGATATAGGAAAGTGCGCTGCGACGCCTTTGATATACACAAGAAAAAAATGTGCGCAGCGGCACTTTACAGGCAACCAATGGTCCTACCATGTGAGTCAGGATCCTCTTGTCACCTTGAATGTTCAGTAACTTGAATAAACTGAAATGAAGAGCGGTTAAGGCTGGACGGGGGATATTGGTTAAAGTATGGACCCTAGACAGCCCTAATATAGCGGTACTGGCTCGGCCCTAGCATCCTAACACGGAGCACCCGTTCTAATAAGAACGACCCCGTCCGGAACCTTGCCCTTATTTGCTACTTGGCCCTATTGTGCCCTAGTGTAGCTAATCCCTACACGCATGTTTCGTTTACAATACTCTTCAGGGGATTTTAGGCATATACAATCGGGCAATACATTGAAAACTATAGTGTTGACTTTCTTGCCAACAATCAACACTTATAGATGTACTTTTACACAGTTACACTGAGCTGTGTATGACACAAGTGGTACCTTAGCAGTGGAGGCCTTTTGTCCAGGCTCCACTGGCGTACCTGGGCGCAAAGCCTGCCTGACGATATTCTGGCAGTATGTTGGATCCAACCTGGATGATGTTCCGGTTCAGCTCCTAGAGCGCAGCGTTGTGTCCGGAGGCCGTGATGTAGCCTACATCACGGCCTCCGGAGTCATGTAGCCTACATCAAGTCATCAACTAAATAGATAGCTCCCCCTAGCTATTTGTAGCCTCACATAACATACAATACAATTCCAAAGACAGATGGTTCTGTCACACCCTTTAAAGGGGTTCTCCAGGAATAAAAAATACTTAAATATAATTTTTTTATAAATATATTTACAAATACCTTTCATTACTTAGAATGGCTTGTTTTGTCTAGGGAGCAATCATTAGGAGAAATAAAATGGCCGCCATCCTATCAGTACACACAAAACCTGTCCTAATCACAAAGGAGGCCAAGTTACTTCACCACAATGAGCCATAGCGCTGCCTCATCCTCCTCTCTGCTCTGCTTGTCAGGAATCATGATCCTGAATACAGGTGAATCTCTGACCATTTTTATTATATATTTTAATTACTGAAATCGTACATTTCTATCAGAAAAATAGCTCTAACTTTGAGCCTTAGCAACGCTCCTCTGTCTTCTGTTTAAATAACACAGTCAATGCTGAGCAAGTCTCCACAGGTTTATGGCCAAACTGACATGGCTCTCAAAGAAAATGAATTGGAGTATCAGGTAGCATGCTCAACCTCAACATTATTAGGAGGGGGATCATTGGGGATCTCAGTGGTCGGACCCCCACCAATTAGTTAGTTACCCACTATCATTGTCATATTTTTACCCCTATAACTTTCTTACAGTTATGTCTATGGAGATGTATAAGGGCTCTTTTTTGTTTGATGGACTATCTGTAGTTTTTATTGTTACTATTTTGGAGAGTGTTTGATTACTTTTTATAACTTTGCTATTTTGATTATTTCTTCTGTTACTCTGTTCACCGCATGGGATAAATATTTGTATAGGCATTTTATGACGTTACAATGCATGTGATGTTTATTTTCTTTATTGTATTGTAAATTTTTATTTTAATTATGGGTAAAGGGTGATTTGAATTTTTTAATATTTTTAAACACTTTTTTATTTTTACTTTTTTCTTTATATTAAGTCACCCTAGATGACTATAATAAATAATCATTAGATACTTCGTCTATTGCAATTCACTGTAAATTTGCTATGTTCTTATGGAGTTATGCCACCTGTAGGGCTCAATAGTAGGGATCAACTGCTTATCGATTTTCAGTATTTTGAACGTTATCGATATTGGCATCTATTTTGTCGATATACCGATAATGGATGGGGAACAAGGATCGCGCTGCTGACAGCGCTCTCCGTGTTCTCTCAGCAGCACAGGGGAGAAGGAAGCAGTGTCTCCCTCCCACTTATGCTGCTGCTGCCGCTGCCACCAATGAGAGGAGGGAGGACAAGTGGAGGGGCTGTGGCCACTGCGCCACCAATGAAGATAACTCTCTCATTAATTCATATACAGGAGGCGGGAGCTGGCTGCAGAATCACATAGCTGGCTCCCGACCTCTATGAGCGGTAGCTGCGATCTGTGGTAGTTAACCCCTCAGGTACCGCACCTGAGGGGTTAACTGCCGCGGATCGCAGCTACCGCTCATAAAGGTCGGGAGCCGTCTATGTGATTCTGCAGCCAGCTCCCGCCTCCTGTATATGAATTAATGAGAGAGTTATCTTCATTGGTGGCGCAGTGCGCCCCCCCCCAAACCCCAGTATGAAAAAATTGGTGGTGCAGTGCGCCCCCCCAACCCCAGTACTAATCATTGGTGGCACAGTGTGCCCCCCCAACCCCAGTATCAAAGACATTGGTGGCGCAGTGCGCCCCCCCACCCAAGCCCCCCCAGTATTAATCATTGGTGGCAGTGTCCACAGGGTCCCGTCTCCCTTCCTCCTCAGTGGCAGTTCTGATCGAAGCCCCAGCAGTGTAAGCCTGGAGCTCCGATCGGTTACCATGGCAGCCAGGACGCTATTGAAGCCCTGGCTGCCATAGTAAGCTCCATGCTGCTGTGTGCACTATGCACAGAACAGCAGGGACAGTGTGAGCTCCTATTCACCCTGATAGAGATCTGTGAGTTAGGATGCACTGTGTACCTGGCTGGCTTTTACTAGCAGTACTAGGGCTGTATACACAGTTCACCAATAGGCCCTAAACTATTAGGGTAGCTTTATGTGGTTTTTTTGTTTTGTCTATCTGTCCACTCTTAGCACCAATTAATTCACCTTTCCACCCTTTAGGACCACCGTGTTAGGGTTGTGTTAGGTTCAATGTAGCCCTGGTTCGAGGACAGGAAGCCCCCACCTTTAGGGGTCGTCCCTGGATTGAGTTTCAGACCAGGGAGAAATAATAGGGACAGCTCTCACTTTATCCCCTGGTATGAATTGAGGTGCGTATTGTGGCAATATATCTGAGTGGACCCTCAGTTATTATCGGCCTTATCATCGATGTCTCCAATTATTTTAAGGATTTAAATTAAAGTATATTACTTTTAATGGGTTATATGAATTGCTGGACTTGGTTTTGTATTTGCTAACCTTCTAGAAACTTTACATACCTAACTGCTAGATTTGAATAGGACAAGGGTTCTAGTCCCTAAGGGGGCTAAAAGTTAGTAAAAAAAAATAAAAATAACAAAAAAAAAAAGGAAAAGAAAAACTCCAAAATATTAAGTATAAATGAAAAAGAAAGATTTGCAAAAATAAAAATAATACACGTTAACAATAAACATATTCATTTTCTGCAAATTTGTGTAGGAATTAAAAAATTTTTTTTAATTAAAATTCACAGAATATTGGTATAACTTATCGGTTATCGGCCTAAAAGTTCACAGATTATCGGTATCGGCTCTAAAAAATCTATATTGGTCGATCCCTACACAATAGGAACTACAACTCTAAAGCCCTGGTTTCTTCAGAGAGACCAGGGCTTTCACAGACAACATATGGCTCCCCCAATCAGCTCAGACCTCCCAGGGAAAGCTGCATCAGATGCCATGGTCACACGCCCACTGAGAATACAATTTTGATGGCCTATCTTCAGGATCAATATCAGATCAGTGGGGTTCTGACTCTTGGTACTAATTCCAATCAACTGCTTGGCAATCAACTGTCATGGCTCTTCGGCAAGTGATGCAGCCTCTTAATCATCTACATTACTCCATATACCTGCACCCACTAGGGGCTGCGCTGGATATTGCAGCATTGTCCCATCAATTTTCTAACAGCAAGCAGGATTAGCTATTGGTTTGCAGCCTGTGAATGTATTCCTATTCACTGAAAGCAAATTAATATAATGGATAATGCATATTATTGTAAAAAAAATTATCACCCTAGACCAGCAGAGATACAGGCATGTATGACAAAACCCAATATAAACCACCAGAAATATTACAAGAAACCATATCACTAATTCCTATACCACTCCATCCAAAAGTTTGATCCAGTGCATGTACAAAGTGAACATCTTTGGGGACAACCTCACTGTGGGCTCCTGAATGATTGGAAAACCTTACTTCAATCCATAGGGTTAATCACATATACTCAAATGGTGGTCAACCAGACTGCCAACCAACAGGATCTAAGAGAAACAAGCATTCCATATAAACATTTATCGGTCTAATTAAACTGTCTATGTCACTTTTATTTGCCTATATCATCCTTCCTATGTACACAAAAAACTTTGGCATGACGGAAGGCGGAAGCAAAGACGGATAATAGATGAAAATGGAGAACAAGAGTTTTGATTATGTTTTCATGTAACTGGACCTCTCGCCTGTATCCTATGAAAAGCCAAGCTCCTGCTCTCATTAATGCTTCAAAGACATCCTGAGCCAGAGTCCACATGTCCTCACCCGCCCCTGTCTAGATATACGCAAGTGCGGGAATCCTGCTAGAAATGGGGTGATCCTGAGCAGTGTGCACCAGGGAAAAAAATAAATGGAGCATGGATTTCATATTGCCTATTTCTGTGTAGGATATTGCTACTATGATACTCCCCCTATGTATAAAAATATATATCTACTCTACCATAATACTACTCCGAATGTACAGGAATATAACTACTATATTACTGAAGCCTATGTATAAATTATTACTGCTATAATACTGCCCCCATGTACAAGAATATAACAGCTATAATACTGCTCCTACAGTATGTACAAAACTATCACTATTACTTCCCTTACGTATAAGAATTTAAATGCTATAATACTGTCCTCTATGTACAAGAACATAACTACTATAATACTACTTCTTACATACAAGAATATTACTTCTATAATACTGCTATTTACATTCAAGAATATAACTACTATAATACTGCAGAAAAATCCACAGCACATCCAAGTTGTAAAAAGTAAAAGACGGCTTTATTCACCAGACACGCGACGTTTCGATCCGCTCAATGGGATCTTTTTCAAGCAGTGACAAAAAGTGGGCAGTGCATAGTGCATATTTATGCAGTTTAAACATTATTAGATAATTGATAAATCAAATATATTTAGTACATATAATATAATAAAAAACAGCAATACAAATAATATTTTCACAATCAAAATCTGTACCTCATTTGAATGTATCACAATGACATTATTCAATCTTATACAATACAGTATACACATCCAAAATATGATATAATGTATTAATTGTGGTGATAGTGAAAACAGGTGCAAATCTTTTCTAATACCCTAATATTTCAAAGTGCACAGGTGTACCTTTAGTTGAAGATGACATGAATCGTGGGAGTATGGAGTCAAGACACATGGATCTCGGCGTATCCGACAATGCAGTGCGCATGTCCAAGGACCTTTCCACGCAGCTCAGTCACGTGATCGCACGTAAGCCGGTCTCGTAGTGCGCATGTCCAAGGACCTTGAAACATGTGATCGCACCACGTGATCACGTACCCGATCACGTGACTAAGTACATCACGTCACAGGAAAAGCGAATTCCAAGTGCTTTGTACCCTACGTAACTTCAGAACAGCTGATCATAAATCTGATCTTGTGTTCCAAATTCTAGTCGCCCCCTCTTAGGAAACGTACACATATCGATTATTTAGTTAAGTAACATGGTTTTCATAGTGCTTGCAACTGGGCACATGTACAGCACCATTGTCCGCATCAGCACATCACGATCACCGGCCATGTCTCAGTGTTGGCCGCAAATTACCGGCTCTGATGGAAAGAGGCATATGCATATGGGTCCGTGGTTAATCAAGGAGATTCGCAGGCAACTATTGGACGGAAATACCGTTATTGTAAAGAGAAGTAACAAGGTGTACAGTGTGCGGTAGTACCGCCAGATACCAAATCGAGTTGTTAACTCAAAACTGGTTCTTATAGTGCCTCCCAGTCATATCGAGGAACACAACCACTGTGGTCCGGTTGTCACCGCATAACCACAGTTTGGAATAGTCCCCTGTTCACAGGATCCCCTTTTATGGGAATCCAATGTGACCGCCCGGGATCATCCTCTAGGCTGGGGGGCAATCATACATAACACCCATTAGAAAAATCCTGTGTCGCCTATCTCTCTGATACCACTGACTCCAAATGCACCACCGCATAGTCGGTCGGAAGATGCAGGTCATCCTCTGGACATCGCCGGTCCATCACGACAGTGCCGCGTATGGGACTGTCAATGCGCCAAGTGCAGAACAAATTAATCATATAATGTAATATCCAAACAAACAATACTGTGTACGAAAAAAAGGGGGGGGGGAAGGGGGAAGGGGGGAAGGGAAAAAGGGAGGGTGGAAATTCTTAGTAAAACTAATCCAGGTCCCATGTTGATCCAATTGTTTGACTTTACACCATTCTCACCTGGCCCAAACCAGATCAATTTGTCAATTTCGTCTTCCTCCCCTCATGTCATACAAGAGAGCCAAAAACCTTAAAGATAAAATTATACATACTGACATAGGTCCACAAAAAGAATCTGGTCAGACTTTTTTACGTTGCCCTAAATTGGGTAGTTTCCCCTGTTTAAACTGTATCAACTGTCGCTATATGCAGAAAGGTAGTTTCTTTCTGCATCCATCGACACAGAAAAAATACCAAATCAAATATTACTTAACATGCGAATCCTCATTCGTTGTATATATTCTTTGGTGCCCATGTCAGTTATTATACGTGGGAGAAACCTCATTGGATTTTAAAAGTCGAATCAATCAACATCGGTACACTATCCGTAAAAAAAAGGATGGATCTTCCAGTTCCAAAACACTTTACTGACATGGGCCACAAAGAAAGGGACCTCAAATTTATGTTAATAGACCATATTCCTACTCCCCGTAGAGGTGGCAATAGACACACTTTACTTAAGAAGTGTGAGATCCGGTGGATTGCTAGACTAAACACTTTGAGACCCCAAGGGTTAAATGTGGATTATAGGCCCTGGTTATTGTCTTGAGTGATCATGTTGGGATTCTGCTCGCCTGCTCCTGTCTTGAATTATTTGTGGTAGTGCTCCTTGTTGTAATAACAGGGTAATTCTATGTATTGTTTTTATTGTCTTTAGGAGAAGGTGACAATTGATCTGGTTTGGGCCAGGTGAGAATGGTGTAAAGTCAAACAATTGGATCAACATGGGACCTGGATTAGTTTTACTAAGAATTTCCACCCTCCCTTTTTCCCTTCCCCCCTTCCCCCTTCCCCCCCCCCTTTTTTTCGTACACAGTATTGTTTGTTTGGATATTACATTATATGATTAATTTGTTCTGCACTTGGCGCATTGACAGTCCCATACGCGGCACTGTCGTGATGGACCGGCGATGTCCAGAGGATGACCTGCATCTTCCGACCGACTATGCGGTGGTGCATTTGGAGTCAGTGGTATCAGAGAGATAGGCGACACAGGATTTTTCTAATGGGTGTTATGTATGATTGCCCCCCAGCCTAGAGGATGATCCCGGGCGGTCACATTGGATTCCCATAAAAGGGGATCCTGTGAACAGGGGACTATTCCAAACTGTGGTTATGCGGTGACAACCGGACCACAGTGGTTGTGTTCCTCGATATGACTGGGAGGCACTATAAGAACCAGTTTTGAGTTAACAACTCGATTTGGTATCTGGCGGTACTACCGCACACTGTACACCTTGTTACTTCTCTTTACAATAACGGTATTTCCGTCCAATAGTTGCCTGCGAATCTCCTTGATTAACCACGGACCCATATGCATATGCCTCTTTCCATCAGAGCCGGTAATTTGCGGCCAACACTGAGACATGGCCGGTGATCGTGATGTGCTGATGCGGACAATGGTGCTGTACATGTGCCCAGTTGCAAGCACTATGAAAACCATGTTACTTAACTAAATAATCGATATGTGTACGTTTCCTAAGAGGGGGCGACTAGAATTTGGAACACAAGATCAGATTTATGATCAGCTGTTCTGAAGTTACGTAGGGTACAAAGCACTTGGAATTCCCTTTTCCTGTGACGTGATGTACTTAGTCACGTGATCGGGTACGTGATCACGTGGTGCGATCACATGTTTCAAGGTCCTTGGACATGCGCACTACGAGACCGGCTTACGTGCGATCACGTGACTGAGCTGCGTGGAAAGGTCCTTGGACATGCGCACTGCATTGTCGGATACGCCGAGATCCATGTGTCTTGACTCCATACTCCCACGATTCATGTCATCTTCAACTAAAGGTACACCTGTGCACTTTGAAATATTAGGGTATTAGAAAAGATTTGCACCTGTTTTCACTATCACCACAATTAATACATTATATCATATTTTGGATGTTTATACTGTATTGTATAAGATTGAATAATGTCATTGTGATACATTCAAATGAGGTACAGATTTTGATTGTGAAAATATTATTTGTATTGCTGTTTTTTATTATATTATATGTACTAAATATATTTGATTTATCAATTATCTAATAATGTTTAAACTGCATAAATATGCACTATGCACTGCCCACTTTTTGTCACTGCTTGAAAAAGATCCCATTGAGCGGATCGAAACGTCGCGTGTCTGGTGAATAAAGCCGTCTTTTACTTTTTACAACTTGGATGTGCTGTGGATTTTTCTTCTTTATATCCCTGGAGGTGGATCGCCTCCTCAGCCGCTGGCACTCCGACCGTACCGTCCAGATAGCTGTGCTGCCCACACCTTTCTACTTGTACTATAATACTGCCCCATGTACAACAATATAATTACTATAATACTGCATCCTATGTACAAAAATATTGCTACTATAATAATGCCCGCACTACCCCCTATGTAGAGGAACAAAAGTACTATAATACTGCCCCTATGTACAAGAATATAACCTTAATGCTAGTTATTTCCATTGTTCTGCTTCATTATTGGAGCAGAACAATGAAAATAACAAATGTGCCATATATGGCACAAAACCAAGAGAAATGCCACAGGACAGACCACATGGACTATATTTAGATCCAATTTTGGAGTCCATCATTTTACTGGACTAATGAGTCCTACTTAACTTTATTGTCTGATATTTTTGACAGAACCTGCAAAGAAGGCCATGAACAGAGCCTCCAATACAGATGTGAACATAGCCATATGTCAGCTTTTTTGCAAATTTCTCCTCAGTAGGTTACATCTGTAATTTTCAGTTGTCTGTGAGCTGGTAGGTAGAGACCAGCTGTAATGAGTCACTTAAGAGTCACTCAGAAGACGAATAGAGGACATTATAGAGAAGTACCAAGCAGTATAGATATGCATAAAGCACTTAGGGTTAGATATACCGTAATACTTTAGCTGCTGTATATTTCTGTAGTGCTGTGGAGCAAGGTTACTTCAGAGTCCAGATGTTTGTTGACGTTTGCCCTAATGCTACTATGCAAAGCCATGAACTCACTACTTGAGTGCAAGTGCAAAAGTCCGATATAGTCAATCATTGAATCTGTATTCAGGTTTCCCTCTCCTTCCAATTTAGACCTCCTGTTTGTAACCAAGAGAGGAAGCACTAATAGTGAAGCACCGCTAATAAAGTGACAAGTGATAGTATTTATTATACTCACAAAAGTAAAAACATCAACAGCACCTCAAAATATCAGCGTAATCCCTCGTGTCTACCCGACCTAGATTTCGCTTTAGCTTCTTCAGGGGCTTCTATCCCGCTCTCTCCTGGACGTATTCATTCCAAGACATCACAGTTCTCCACTGCTGAGCGCTGTAAACTGTTTTTTATGAATCAAAATTGCTTGGTCATTCCCATTGACTTGTATTGAGGCCCCAAGTCTATGGCAGCCTTGAACTGCAACATTGTTTCTGTTAGGCCTCATGCACACTACCGTAGTTTCGGTCCGCATCCGAGCCGCCGTTTTGGCGGCTTGGATACGGACCCATTCACTTCAATGGGGTCGCAAAAGATGCAGACAGCACTCCATTCCGTGGCCCCGCTAAAAAAGCGCGGCCAAGAATAGGTATTTATATTGTCGGCGGTCTAGATCAGTTATAAGCTGTACAAAAATAGAGCAGTCACAGCCCCTAGTTGCCTGCAGATAGGGACAAGTGTTCAGTAGGAAAGATCTGATTTTATTATCATATCCTGAGGATAGGTGATCAGTATCTATGTCCCGGACAACCCCTTTAAGTGAACTAATTTTTTTAGACAGATTTGTCACAGAATTCAGAGAGAATGTTAGAAAAGGCCGGAGGGAGAAAACAGTTGATAACTGATGAACAAGGCATAATTCTCAGATATGTCACAAAGTTTTTCTATATTTGTCTGTACTATTTTCTGTTACTGTAAAATTTAGCATGGTCGATTCCATCAACTCTTGGGACCATCACATTTCCTAGGTGACTTGCTGTTGTACAAGTTATAGCATATTTATAGCAGGTCTTCATTATAATCTGTATAAGTGTTGTAGTGCTGCCACCTAGTGTTTATTCTAACAAATGTATTTAATAAAAACAAACCAGGTGTAATATAGTTTCTGCGTGTACAGGGTGGCCCACGAAAAAGTAGCCCGCCTCCAGCGATAGTATGACAAGATGAACAAGCAAGTGGATTGTTATTAATTTTATACTTGCATTTCAGGAGGCTCCACGGGGTATGGGATCCCTGTTCTCATGATTGGTGTTGGTCCCAGCAATAGGACCCCCAACGATCTAATAATTATCCCCATCCTGTGGAAAGGGTATAACTATACACAACTGAGACACCCCTTTAACCACAGCCACAGTTCATAGATTGTCCAGATAGAGGGGACATCTACCCTTAGTGTAAATTGGAATCTGGATCTTTCTATCACTTTCTATCACAAAATGCCCAGATATTCAGGGATACTGGGTCCAGGGTATTTAGGTTTTTATATCATTTTATGGGAGTCCAAATCCCTCTGACCCCCAAAATGTGTCTAGCAGGATTGATAGATTTCCTCCACTTATCTCCATCCCAATGCCGATTACTACACAAAGTATTTTTTCAAGAATGGAAACAGATTTCTTGTAATTAGATGAACTTATCTATCTCCACTTCATTCATGTGTGTCTCTTACAGCTGACTTTTGATGCCTCATAGACAAAACTGTCTTTTGAGTCTTTCATGCTATGTATTTACGGTAGGAAATGTCCAAACTGCGCCACACCTGTCCATGGGTTGTGTCTGGTATGCTTCTTAGCTCCATTGAAGTCAAGGGGCTGATCTGTAATACCACACACAGAGTGTGGACACAAGTGGGGCTGTTTTTGGAAGAAAGCAGATTCTTCTAATCCTGGACAACCTCTTTATTGTTCTATTGCACTTTTTAATTTTGGGTGATTTACAGTTCTAATTATTTTTGTACTGAGCTTCTCATGATAGGTTTGGTCATGTTTGTATATTTGTATCCTTGTGCTGCTACGCAGTTAAATCTATATAGTTTAATTCATTGACCCATTCATATATTCTATATTTGGTTATATGCTCCCATCTAGTGGGCGTTTTTGGTATTGCACTTGTTTTTCTGTTCGTGATATTTGTGATTCATTTCATTGCTCCACCCCTTCTTCTGTGTACCTCACTTCCTGTTTCTTCATACTGCTCCAGACATTTGCACAGGTACACATGTATTCTCATGTAAGCGTGCAAAAGCATCATCTTTTAACCACACAATACCGGAATCCATCTGTTCTGCTGTACTCTGTTATCTGGCTTACAGAATAAAGCAACTTAAATGGATAAACTCAGTGTTGGTGAGTTCAAGCTATCTGATAAGGATTGTCTGCAGTGATTATATCTGCCTATAAAGGCCAGGCATAGTGGTCTCACTAGGGATAAATCGCTATTACAACAATCAGAGTCAAAAGATGCATAGAATTCCTACAGCCTGCTGTATATATGTGTGTGCCTAATCTGCAATCAAGCTCAGTGCCATCCCCCATCTTGTGAAAGCACATGGTCGCACAAGCTTACTGCACTTCAAGTGAATGTTGAAAACAGTTTCTCTACATTGCACTGTGTTACCTCACCTGTCTAAGCTGCTGTTTGTATTCTTAAAGAGACAGTACCATTTTTTCGCAAAACCGTAAAAAATTTCCAGACAAGGCTCTGAACACTCTTTTATGGCTGAACCAACGCAGATACATCATGCCTCTGAACCGGCAGATGTACAGGGAGCAGATTCTGCAGATATTACCGAACAGAGTGCAAGACCCAAACGTCAAATAAAACCAGCACAGAAACTCAGAGAAAACTATCAAGCTATTAGAGATCTCCAGTAATCTGTCAGACCTCTGGGTCAGAATCTCACACCACGTGTCAGTTTTGTCACACTCAAATGATCAAGAGACTCTATAAACCACCTATTTGCTGTGTATGTACGCTACCAGCAGCTGTCTGCAAAATACTCAGCCTTCTTGCAGGACTCTAATATACAGACGTGGACAAAATTGTTGGTACCCTTTGGTCAATGAAAGAAAAAGTCACAATGGTCACAGAAATAACTTTAATCTGACAAAAGTAATAATAAATTAAAATTCTATAAATGTTAACCAATGAAAGTCAGACATTGTTTTTCAACCATGCTTCAACAGAATTATGTAAAAAAATAAACTCATGAAACAGGCATGGACAAAAATGATGGTACCCCTAGAAAACACAGAACATAATGTGACCAAAGGGACATGTTAATTCAAGGTGTGTCCACTAATTAGCATCACAGGTGTCTACAACCTTGTAATCAGCCATTGGGCCTATATATATGGCTCCAGGTAATCACTGTGTTGTTTGGTGATATGGTGTGTACCACACTCGACATGGACCAGAGGAAGCAAAGGAAAGAGCTGTCTCAAGAGATCAGAAAGAAAATTATAGACAAGCATGTTAAAGGTAAAGGCTATAAGACCATCTCCAAGCAACTAGATGTTCCTGTGAGTACAGTTGCACATATTATTCATAAGTTTAAGATCCATGGGACTGTAGCCAACCTCCCTGGACGTGGCCGCAGGAGGAAAATTGATGACAAATCTAAGAGACGGATAATCCGAATGGTAACAAAAGAGCCTAGAAAGACTTCTAAAGAGATTCAAGGTGAACTTCATGCTCAAGGAACATCAGTGTCAGATCGCACCATCCGTCGTTGTTTGAGCCAAAGTGGACTACATGGGAGACGACCAAGGAGGACACCATTGTTGAAAACGAATCATAAAAAAGCAAGACTGGAATATGCCAAACTACATGTTGACAAGCCACAAAGCTTCTGGGAGAATGTCCTGTGGACAGATGAGACAAAAATCGAAGTTTTTGCCAAGGCACATCAGCTGTATGTTCACAGACGAAAAAATGAAGCATATCAAGAAAAGAACACTGTCCCTACTGTGAAACATGGAGGAGGCTCTGTTATGTTCTGGGGCTGCTTTGCTGCGTCTGGCACAGGGTGTCTTGAATCTGTGCAGGGTACAATGAAATCTCAAGACTATCAAGGAATTCTAGAGAGAAATGTACTAGCCAGTGTCAGAAAGCTTGGTCTCAGTCGCAGGTCATGGGTCTTGCAACAGGACAATGACCCAAAACACACCGCTAAAAACACCCAAGAATGGCTAAGAGGAAAAAATTGGACTATTCTAAAGTGGCCTTCTATGAGCCCTGACCTCAATCCTATTGAGCATCTTTGGAAGGAGCTGAAACATGCAGTCTGGAAAAGGCACCCTTCAAACCGGACACAACTGGAGCAGTTTGCTCATGAGGAGTGGGCCAAAATACCTGCTGAGAGGTGCAGATGTCTCATTGACAGTTACAGGAAGCGTTTGATTGCAGTGATTGCCTCAAAAGGTTGCGCAACAAAATATTAAGTTAGGGGTACCATCATTTTTGTCCATGCCTGTTTCATGAGTTTATTTTTTTACATAATTCTGTTGAAGCATGGTTGAAAAACAATGTCTGACTTTCATTGGTTAACATTTATAGAATTTTAATTTATTATTACTTTTGTCAGATTAAAGTTATTTCTGTGACCATTGTGACTTTTTCTTTCATTGACCAAAGGGTACCAACAATTTTGTCCACGTCTGTAGATGATTCTTCAGCAGAACTGACCAGGACTGATGCACTGAACCAACAAAGGGATCTCGCAGTGCAAAATGCTACGTTTAAGGCAGAACTCCACATTACTTAACTGCAGGAGACCAGATCTCACAGATCCACCACAACCAAGTGCACTGCACTTTCTTCCAGATCCTCTCATTCCAGAAGATCAACATTAAGCGACAAGTTAATAGAG
The DNA here is from genome assembly GCF_014858855.1 of Bufo gargarizans. Classification (NCBI taxonomy): domain Eukaryota; kingdom Metazoa; phylum Chordata; class Amphibia; order Anura; family Bufonidae; genus Bufo; species Bufo gargarizans. Next base: position 501,666,978 of record NC_058081.1, read on the forward strand.
GCCCGTGCTGATGCTGAATAAAAAAAGGCGCAAAGCTCCTTTACCAGAAAACAAGCAGAGATGGAAGCTCAAAGGGCAGCTCAACAAGCAGAGATGGAAGCTCAAAAGGCAGCTCATCAAGCCAAGATGGAAGCTCAAAGCAAGGCTCTCCAAGCAGAGGCAGATTCACAAATAAAGATTCTGCAAATGGAAGGGGAGGAAGCAGCTTCCCTAGCAAGGCTGAAAGTCCTTGAACAAGCAATAGAACAAAGTTCAAATTCAGACTGCCTTATCCCAGCAGAACTGGAAGATCCAGCTGAACACACCAGTGAATACGTTCTAAAGCATAACATCTGCAAAGATACAGACTCATCTCCTGTACTTCCTACTAACAACACTGTTCTGACTCCCAACGCAGAGACCTCTCAGCTCTATATGTCTGAGCCTCTTCAAGTCTACAATGCAAGTACATCTATGCAGCAAACCGGATAAACTCATGTCAACACCAAGGTGACTTCCGGTGATAAGCTGCAGCTCAAACCAAAGCTAGCACAAGCCTTCGAGACTATACCACAGTTAAACGCTCATGCAACATAATTTTACCCTGGTAAACCTCACTCTACATCACCAGAGAACTTTCACACCCAAGGGGTTCCACAAGTTACTTTGACACCAAGGAGTGAGAGACCAGACATGAATGACTTTGCCAGATACATGGTACGCCGTGAGCTCATTAACACCAGCCTCTTAAGGTTTGACAACTGTCCAGAGAGCTACAGGGCTTGGCGATCTACCTTCAAGGCTACTATTGCCGATCTCAACCTTACTGCTAAGGAAGAACTTGATTTGCTCATAAAGTGGCTGGGACCAGAATCTGCAGGTCGTGTTAAAAGACTCAGAACAGTAGATGTTAATCACCCAGGTCTTGTTGCTCCCAGCTTCAGCTTCAGTGAACCCAACCTGCCTGCTTCATCCTCACCATCATCAAGGTATGATAACACAGCAGCTAAACATAGAGACTTAAATAGAGCTCTCTGTTAAAAGGACAGACATCTCACCCTTCGCAACCTCACCTGTTGATCAGGGCATTGTGGATGACAGAGATAAAGACCCTAATTGTCAGTGTCCTATTCACAAGAAGCCTCACCATCTTAAGAAATGTTGTGGGCTTCAGGCAAAGACTTTACAAGAGCGCAGTAATTGAGAAGAGATGTAAATCAAGGAAATGATTTATTGGTCACATTTTATAATGGCATAGTGACGCGTTTCAGCACTAGTGTGCTTTAATCAGACTGCAAATAAACATCTTACTTTCAAGCTTTTTATACATAAATGAAACACAAAGGAACTGACATCATCAGAAAAGCTCCTCCCCCTCATTAAACAAAAGGTCATTATAACATTGAAATTTTCTAATCGAATATATCGATATTAGATAATTCGAACCCACTCTATGTCATCGAAGGTTTTCAATCGAAAATAGTCAAATTTTTTCGGTGATTAATCACGCTGGGGAAAAAGAAAATATGTTTATCAAAATTCGTAAGGCATTCGTAAGTGCCTCATAGGAAGCAGGACACATTGTATTCACGATTGAGACCCCTGGGTTCCATCGTTTGTAAACGATGGATCCAGTTTGCCTCTTTTTTCAATAATAATTTATTCCTATCGCCCCCTCGATGAGGTAGCGATACCCCCTCAAAATTCTGATACCTTAACTGCAAAATATTGTGTTTTTTTTCATGAAAATGAAAGGGTATTGGAAGCAATAGGTTCTCTTTGCGGATAGTAGATTTGTGCTTACTTAATCTGTCCTTCATTCTCATCAAGGTTTCCCCCATGTATAGTAATCCACATGGACATTTGAGAATGTAAACCACAAATCTACTATCGCACGTGAACGTGCCCCTTATTGGAATACTTTCACCTGAATGAGGGTGGGAGAAACATGAACCCTTGATAACACTAGAACAATTTACGCAATTAAGACAAGGAAAAGTACCCCATCTAGGTGTAGATAAAATACTCTGTCCTCTTTCTATTTTGTTACTTCCCACATCTGCCTGGACTATTTTGTCCCTAATATTTTCTGCCCGTTTGTAACATATCATAGGTGGCCTCTGGAACTCACCTATCTGTGGATAAGACTTGGATAGTATATGCCATTGTGTCCTGCTTCCTATGAGGCACTCTGCCTTACGAATTTTGATAAACATATTTTCTTTTTGCCCAGCGTGATTAATCACCGAAAAAATTGGACTATTTTCGATTGAAAACCTTCGATGACATAGAGTGGGTTCGATTTATCTAATATCGATATATTCGATTAGAAAATTTTGATGTTATAATGACCTTTTGTTTAATATGAGGGGGAGGAGCTTTTCTGATGATGTCAGTTCCTTTGTGTGTCATTTATGTATAAAAAGCTTGAAAGTAAGATGTTTATTTGCAGTCTGATGAAAGCACACTAGTGCTGAAACGCGTCACTATGCCATTATAATATGTGACCAATAAATCATTTTCTTGATTTACATCTCTGCGAAGTGCCGGTCTTCTCAATTACAACGTTTGTTTGGACGCCATTCCACGGACACGTGCACCGCTAACTTCACAAGGTAGTGCTTTCTATTAGAATCTACACGGCGTTCAGGAACGAGCACACCTGCATCATCCGAACATCAGATGAGTACTTTTGCTTATACAGAAGATGAGGCACCAGATATTGTGTCGAAAATCATTGCTCCCTCCGATTTTTTGAAACCCATTTTGCAAATATCCTCAATAAGTGTTCATTGGACCTCATAGTCCTGACACTTAAACATTTATCCATTTCCATCACTGAATGCAATGCCAATATTGCAGCCATAAAAGAACAGCTGAGAGATAACTTAAAGTCTGACGAATATGCCATTTTACAAGAAAATTTGGAGAAACAATGTACCGAATTAAGGAGCAAGATCGAACTGACCAAGAGATCGAAATACCTGCGAGACAGAGAGGATTATACATCACATCAGGTCTACAGATGGCAGGATGCTTCTGGTACTGCAACTCCTACGTCACGTCCAAGATTTCGTCAAACCGGTTCTATATCATCGGGGTCCGGCAGCGAAACTTCAGGTGGTTCTCGGGGGCCTTTTTTAGGCCAACGCCGTACAAGAAGACCAAAGCCAATAACCGACGAGCCGGCCGTCATCATCGGCGAGGCAGACGCTCCGAGGAAGACGCGGTCACAGGTACGGGACAAAACTTAGTGTTGAATTTATCATCTAAGAGCCTCAGTCCTGCCCAGATGAACTTATTGAAAAAGGGCTTATCCTTTAGCCCGACCAGGAACTTTGATGCGTTCACCTTGGATACGGACTTACATCATTTTTTTTGTAAATTTGCGTTTAAAAGCTCAATTTGGTGGCAATGAAGCTACCGCTCAATATAATGTGGAACAGGTGGATGATAGTTCTCTTACTAGTATGTTAACCGTTAAGTAGTTTAACCTGAGAGTAAAAAGTAACTATACACCACCGAGAACATATCATCCAGTTAAGACCTTTGTTAATTTAGTGAAAAGTGATGTGGATAAATTGTTGCAACAGTGTAAACAGGGAAAGTTGCATGTACATCATAACTTACCTGTGGAGGAGAAACATACCCTTGATTATTTGTTAAAGGAAAAATCCTTAATAATTAAACCTGCTGATACGGGGGGGGGGGGGGGGGGGGAGGCATCGTTATTTTGGATAAAGAATATTATGTCAATGAAATTTTACATCAATTACAGGATAGTAGCACTTATAAAATACTACAAAGTGATCCAGTCTACCGTATTAAAGAAATTCTACAGAGAGTGGTAGATAATGCTAAAGAGAATGGAGTGGTGGACGCCAAATTGGGGGACTTTCTAGTAAATCAACATTCGATTACCCCGGTATTTTATACTTTACCAAAAGTGCATAAGTCACTTGTTCATCCTCCAGGTCGCCCGATTGTGGCGTCCATCAACTCCATTCTCTCAAATCCTGCTATTCTTCTTGAGAGGGTATTAACCCGTTTAACCAAACAAGCACCGTCTTATATTCGTGATACTGGCCACTTTCTGTCTGAAATCAGCTCTCTCCAGGTGGATGAAGGCTGCATATTTGTCATTTTTGACGTATGCAGTCTTTATACATCTATTATACATGAAAAAGGAATCAATGCAGTCGCGGGTCTCTTAGGCACAAGTACATATAAAGAGGCAGAATTTTTTTTTTTCTAGAACTCCTGAAGATAGTTCTTGAGCAAAATTATTTTTTGTTTCAAGACTCCTTTTATCAGCAGTGCCGTGGGACCGCGATGGGATCGAACGTTGCACCGCCATACGCAAATACGTATATGGCTTTTTTGAGTGTCAATTCGTTTACTCTAGTCCTTTATATCATCAACATTGTATATTCTGGCGTCGATTTATCAACGATATTTTTTGCGTATGGCGTGGTGACGTTCGATCCCTCACGGAATTCACTATGTATTTGAATTCCATCTGGGATGAGCTGAAATTTACCGTACACCATAGTTTTCATAAAATTTCCTTTCTGGATACCTGGGTGATTAAGGACACAGAAGGTAAAATACAGACAGATTTATTTGTCAAACCAACTGATAGGAATAGTCTGCTGTCCTTTTCAAGCAGTCACCCAGCAACCATTAAGGAATCTATCTCATATTCACAATACTAGAGAGTTAGACGGATTGTTAATGATAAGGATATGTGTCAAATAAGATTAGATGATATGACTAATAAATTCAGAGAGCGAGGCTACCCCCCGAATTATTGAAAATACAGCGAAATAAAATTGAGCATATACAGCCAGATAGGATTAAGAAGGATACAAGGATCCCTCTAGTGATTAAATACTATCCCTGGTCCCAACGCCTGAGGGCTATTGTCAATCAACATTGGCATATACTATCCAAGTCTTATCCACAGATAGGTGAGTTCCAGAGGCCACCTATGATATGTTACAAACGGGCAGAAAATATTAGGGACAAAATAGTCCGGGCAGATGTGGGAAGTAACAAAATAGAAAGAGGACAGAGTATTTTTGGGGTACTTTTCCTTGTCTTAATTGCATACATTTTTCTAGTGTTATCAAGGGTTCATGTTTCTCCCACCCTCATTCAGGTGAAAGTACAAACCGGATTCCCAAAAAGTTGGGACACTATACAGGGAGTGCAAAATTATTAGGCAAATGAGTATTTTGACCACATCATCCTCTTTATGCATGTTGTCTTACTCCAAGCTGTATAGGCTCGAAAGCCTACTACCAATTAAGCATATTAGGTGATGTGCATCTCTGTAATGAGAAGGGGTGTGGTCTAATGACATCAACACCCTATATCAGGTGTGCATAATTATTAGGCAACTTCCTTTCCTTTGGCAAAATGGGTCAAAAGAAGGACTTGACAGGCTCAGAAAAGTCAAAAATAGTGAGATATCTTGCAGAGGGATGCAGCACTCTTAAAATTGCAAAGCTTCTGAAGCGTGATCATCGAACAATCAAGCGTTTCATTCAAAATAGTCAACAGGGTCGCAAGAAGCGTGTGGAAAAACCAAGGCGCAAAATAACTGCCCATGAACTGAGAAAAGTCAAGCGTGCAGCTGCCAAGATGCCACTTGCCACCAGTTTGGCCATATTTCAGAGCTGCAACATCACTGGAGTGCCCAAAAGCACAAGGTGTGCAATACTCAGAGACATGGCCAAGGTAAGAAAGGCTGAAAGACGACCACCACTGAACAAGACACACAAGCTGAAACGTCAAGACTGGGCCAAGAAATATCTCAAGACTGATTTTTCTAAGGTTTTATGGACTGATGAAATGAGAGTGAGTCTTGATGGGCCAGATGGATGGGCCTGTGGCTGGATTGGTAAAGGGCAGAGAGCTCCAGTCCGACTCAGACGCCAGCAAGGTGGAGGTGGAGTACTGGTTTGGGCTGGTATCATCAAAGATGAGCTTGTTGGGCCTTTTCGGGTTGAGGATGGAGTCAAGCTCAACTCCCAGTCCTACTGCCAGTTTCTGGAAGACACCTTCTTCAAGCAGTGGTACAGGAAGAAGTCTGCATCCTTCAAGAAAAACATGATTTTCATGCAGGACAATGCTCCATCACACGCGTCCAAGTACTCCACAGCGTGGCTGGCAAGAAAGGGTATAAAAGAAGAAAATCTAATGACATGGCCTCCTTGTTCACCTGATCTGAACCCCATTGAGAACCTGTGGTCCATCATCAAATGTGAGATTTACAAGGAGGGAAAACAGTACACCTCTCTGAACAGTGTATGGGGGAGGCTGTGGTTGCTGCTGCACGCAATGTTGATGGTGAACAGATCAAAACACTGACAGAATCCATGGATGGCAGGCTTTTGAGTGTCCTTGCAAAGAAAGGTGGCTATATTGGTCACTGATTTGTTTTTGTTTTGTTTTTGAATGTCAGAAATGTATATTTGTGAATGTTGAGATGTTATATTGGTTTCACTGGTAAAAATAAATAATTGAAATGGGTATATATTTGTTTTTTGTTAAGTTGCCTAATAATTATGCACAGTAATAGTCACCTGCACACACAGATATCCCCCTAAAATAGCTAAAACTAAAAACAAACTAAAAACTACTTCCAAAAATATTCAGCTTTGATATTAATGAGTTTTTTGGGTTCATTGAGAACATGGTTGTTGTTCAATAATAAAATTAATCCTCAAAAATACAACTTGCCTAATAATTCTGCACTCCCTGTACAAATCGTGAATAAATACTGAATGCAATGATGTGGAGGTGCCAACTTCTAATATTTTATTCAGAATTGAACATAAATCACGGAACAAAAGTTTAAACTGAGAAAATGTACCATTTTAAGGGAAAAATATGTTGAATCAGAATTTCATGGTGTCAACAAATCCCCAAAAAGTTGGGACAAGGCCATTTTCACCACTGTGTGGCATCTCCCCTTCTTCTTACAACACTCAACAGACGTCTGGGGACCGAGGAGACCAGTTTCTCAAGTTTAGAAATAGGAATGCTCTCTCATTCTTGTCTAATACAGGCCTCTAACTGTTCAATCGTCTTGGGCCTTCTTTGTTGCACCTTCCTCTTTATGATGCGCCAAATGTTCTCTATAGGTGAAAGATCTGGACTGCAGACTGGCCATTTCAGTACCCGGATCCTTCTCCTACGCAGCCATGATGTTGTGATTGATGCAGAATGTGGTCTGGCATTATCTTGTTGAAAAATGCAGGGTCTTCCCTGAAAGAGATGACGTCTGGATGGGAGCATATGTTGTTCTAGAACCTGAATATATTTTTCTGCATTGATGGTGCCTTTCCAGACATGCAAGCTGCCCATGCCACACGCACTCATGCAACCCCATACCATCAAAGATGCAGACTTCTGAACTGAGCGTTAATAACAACTTGGGTTGTCCTTGTCCTCTTTGGCCCGGATGACAAGGCGTCCCAGATTTCCAAAAATAACTTCGAATCGTGACTCGTCTGACCACAGAACAGTCTTCCATTTTGCCACACTCCATTTTAAATGATCCCTGGCCCAGTGAAAACGCCTGAGGATTTTGCTTAGAAATGGCTTCTTCTTTGCACTGTAGAGTTTCAGCTGGCAACGGCGGATGGCACGGTGGATTGTGTTCACTGACAATGGTTTCTGGAAGTATTCCTGAGCCCATTCTGTGATTTCCTTTACAGTAGCATTCCTGTTTGTGGTGCAGTGTCGTTTAAGGGCCCAGAGATCACGGGCATCCAGTATGGTTTTACGGCCTTGACCCTTACGCACAGAGATTGTTCCAGATTCTCTGAATCTTCGGATGATGTTATGCACAGTTGATGATGATAGATGCAAAGTCTTTGCAATCTTTCTCTGGGTAACACCTTTCTGATATTGCTCCACTATCTTTCTGCGCAACATTGTGGGAATTGGTGATCCTCTACCCATCTTGGCTTCTGAGAGACACTGCCACTCTGAGAAGCTCTTTTTATACCCAATCATGTTGCCAATTGACCTAATTAGTGTTAATTGGTCTTCCAGCTCTTCGTTATGCTCAAATTTACTTTTTCCAGCCTCTTATTGCTACTTCTCCCAACTTTTTGGGGATTTGTTGACACCGTGAAATTTTGAATCAACGTATTTTTCCTTTAAAATGATACATTTACTCGGATTAAACGTTTGATCTGTCATCTACGTTCTATTACAAATAAAATATTGACATTTGCTATCTCCACATCATTGCATTCAGTTTTTATTCACGATTTGTATAGTGTCCCAACTTTTTGGGAATCCGGTTTGTATTCCAATAAGGGGCACATTCACGTGCGATAGTAGATTTGTGGTTTACATTCTCAAATGTCCATGTGGATTACTATACGTGGGGGAAACCTTGATGAGAATGAAGGACAGATTAAGTAAGCACAAATCTACTATCCGCAAAGAGAACCTATTGCTTCCAATACCCTTTCATTTTCATGAAAAAAACCACAATATTTCGCAGTTAAGGTATCAGATTATTGAGGAGGTATCGCTACCTCGTCGAGGGGGCGATAGGAATAAATTATTATTGAAAAGAGAGGCATACTGGATCCATCGTTTACAAACGATGGAACCCAGGGGTCTCAATCGTGAGTACGATTCCTATGAGGCACTCTGCCTTACGAATTTTGACAAACATATTTTCTTTTTCCCCAGCGTGATTAATCACAGAAAAAAATTGGACTATTTTCTATTGAAAACCTTCAATGACATAGAGTGGGTTTGATTTATCTAATATCGATATATTCGATTAGAAAATCTCGATTTTATAATGAGGGGGAGGAGCTTTTCTGATGATGTCAGTTCCTTTGTGTTTCATTTATGTATAAAAAGCTTGAAAGTAAGATGTTTATTTGCAGTCTAATGAAAGCACACTAGTGCTGAAACGCGTCACTATGCCATTATAATATGTGACCAATAAATAATTTCCTTGATTTACATCTCTGCGAAGTGCCGGTCTTTTCAATTACAATGTTTGTTTGGACGCCATTCCACGGACACGTGCACCGCTAACTTCACAAGGTAGTGCCGCCCTGCTTTCTATTAGAATTTATAAGAGCGCAGGGAGATTCTCAAGAAATTTGGCATATGCTACAAGTGCTGTGCTTCTTATAGCCATTTTGCTAAAGACTGTAAAGTTGTCATCAAGTGCACAGAATGCGATAGCGACAGACATGTTACAGTCATGCATCCTACCCACAGCAGCTTCCTACCTCCACTCCAGTCTCAAATCATGGCAGGGAGCAACAAGGTCATGCTCCAACCAAAGATAATGTCTCTTCTTCATGTAGAGAAGGCAAGGACCACAAATGCTGAGCCAAGATATGCCTAGTCAAGATTTACCCAAGGGATCATACTGAGAAAGCTGCTAGGATGTATGCCATAATAGATGAACAGAGCAACAGATCCCTGATTAAGCTTAAATTCTTTGATATCTTTGGCATAGAGGGTCACACAACACCATATACTCTCAGAACCTGTTCTGGTCGTGTAGAGACCTTCGGCCGAAGGGTTGATGGGTTCATGGTCTCTTATATCAACGAGGGAGAGGGCATACCCCTACCAACGTTAGTCGAGTGCGACCAGATACCAGATGAAAGGGAAGAGATTCTCACTCCAGAAGCTGCGTATCAACATCCTCATTTAAGGCACCTTGTTGATGAGATTCCTGCAATGGACAAGAGTGCTGAAATCTTAGTCCTGTTAGGAAGGGACATTCTCAGAGTACATAAAGTACGCGATCAGTGCGATGGGCCTGATGACATCCTTATGCACAAAGACTTGACCTAGGCTGGGTAATAGTGGGCGATGTATACTTGGACAGGATGTGTACGCCATCTGAGATCCACTCCTTTAATACTTACGTATTGGGAAACGGACGTGCATCCCACTTCAAACAGTGCCCTCACCATTATGAAGTAAAGGAGAAGCTTCTTGACATCATCCAAATACCTGATGTTGCTCCTGTCCTTTGTGATGACAACCTAGTGCCTTTTCATAGGTAAATGCATTGATATCCAATTTATTCTAGTCAAGATGGATGTTCATTGCCTTTAAGAGCCATGCTCGACTATAGTTACAATTTTGTATGTCTTGAGTAGGCCAAAGTAAGGTCTTACAAAGGTTTCTACTTTTTAGTGTTATTCTTCTCATGAATGTACAAGTGTGAGAAGAATCCTCCTTGTCTACTTATAAACTTATGACGGGAGGTAAAGATAAGCTCTATGCAGCTGGTGATAATTACCTATACAATTAGGTATTTATTAATGAAGCAAAATATATAATATGTATGTATTCATTTAATGAGCCTTAGTTAGTCCTTAGCATAAGACAATCAGTAGGACATATATATATATATATATATATATATATATAAATCAAGGAATGTGGGCAGCACCACTATCAGAATAGTACTGGTGGAGTGCCAGCGGCTGAGTCGGCGATCCACCTCCAAATGGTATAAAAAAATGAACTCCGCGGCACATCCAAGTCGTGAAAAAGTAAAAGAAATTTTAATCACCAAACATGCGACGTTTCAATCCTCTCAATGGGATTTTTCTCAAGCAATGACATAGTGGGCAGTGCTTAGTACATATTTAAACATATTGACATAATAAAACAATCAATGAATAAATTACGCATTGATTTCCCTGAGACGCTGGAACCCTTGTGCTCTGACTCCATCGCTCACCCCTGCAATCAAATTCACCATTCCACTGAGGTACACCTGCACAGTTTGGTTATTATAATGGTACACACCTGATGTCATTAAGATTGTTATTATTGCGTTTTGTCAGCATGCTGTATGTTGGATTTGATATGGATATCATTTACACTGCAAAATTGAATGGCGTTTCATGAAATGTTAATTTACAATAACAACACTGTTGCTGTCATAAGTTTTGAACTATATCACCTTGATTGATTGTAATTTATTCATTGATTGTTTTATTATGTCAATATGTTTAAATATGTACTAAGCACTGCCCACTATGTCATTGCTTGAGAAAAATCCCATTGAGAGGTTTGAAACGTCGCATGTTTGGTGATTAAAATTTCTTTTACTTTTTCACGACTTGGATGTGCCGCGGAGTTCATTTTTATATATATATATATATATATATATATACATTTATATCATTATAGTCCATAAATCAACAGTGTAAGAAACATTCAGAGAGATAGATGCCTAGAGGTCTGTCTCTAATTGCTACAGGTGTCAGAATTATTCCCTATAGCTTTGAATTAAAGCTTCTAAGGTCAAATGTATAGAATACGTTTTATTCAGACTTACATAAGTTAACCCTTTATACTATGATGCAAATAGCCTACACAGCAGGGCCACCTAGGTATGAGTAGGTGACATTACAACAGTAGCAAAAGTGCATTCTGGGTAAGGTTATGATGTCACATTTTTTATCAATGGTCATACCCATCCAACAATGATTGGAAAGTTCCAAACTAGGAAGGTGTGTCTAACTAATAAGTTTGTGATCATAAACCATACACAGAAGGTAGAACAAAAGGAGGAAAGAAGAGAAGTTGAGCTCTCTAGAGGGGTCTATCAAGATGAAAGCCATGGTGAGATGCGCTATGATGGACCACCCAGCTTTCCTAGGAGCAGAAGTGAGATTCCTACTAGGACTTCGTAAGAGACACAGAAAATGATATTTCATTTTATTAAGACTAATTTGATAGTGTGGGTGAAATTATACCATCTAGATTGGCGAATAAATAAATAAATTAATTAATTGATTATCTCCATATTGAGATGTAGTCTTAGGATATTGTGAGACTTCATTCTACCTGCAGAAGAATCTAGACTCATAATCTAGCAAAGCATTAAATGATTGCTTTTATCTATCTATCTATATATATATATATATATATATATATATATATACACTCACCTAAAGAATTATTAGGAACACCTGTTCTATTTCTCATTAATGCGATTATCTAGTCAACCAATCACATGGCAGTTGCTTCAATGCATGTAGGGTTGTGGTCCTGGTCAAGACAATCTCCTGAACTCCAAACTGAATGTCAGAATGGGAAAAAAAGGTGATTTAAGCAATTTTTAGCGTGGCATGGTTGTTGGTGCCAGACGGGCCGGTCTGAGTATTTTACAATCTGCTCAGTTACTGGGATTTTCACACACAACCATTTCTAGGGTTTACAAAGAATGGTGTGAAAAGGGAAAAACATCCAGTATGCGGCAGTCCTGTGGGCGAAAATGCCTTGTTGATGCTAGAGGTCAGAGGAGAATGAGCCGACTGATTCAAGCAGGTAGAAGAGCAACATTGACTGAAATAACCGAGGTATGGAGCAAAGCATTTGTGAAGCCACAACACGCACAACCTTGAGGCGGATGGGCTACAACAGCAGAAGACCCGACCGGGTACCACTCATCTCCACTACAAATAGGAAAAAGAGGCTACAATTTGCACAAGCTCACCAATATTGGACTGTTGAAGACTGGGAAAATGTTGCCTGGTCTGATGAGTCTCGATTTTTGTTGAGACATTCAAATGTTATAGTCCGAATTTGGCGTAAACAGAATGAGAACATGTATCCATCATGCCTTGTTACCACTGTGCAGGCTGGTGGTGGTGGTGTAATGGTGTGGGGGATGTTTTCTGGGCACACTTTAGGCCCCTTAGTGCCAATTGGCCATCGTTTAAATGCCACGGGCTACCTGAGCATTGTTTCTGACCATGTCCATCCCTTGATGACCACCATGTACCCATCCTCTGATGGCTACTTCCAGCAGGATAATGCACCATGTCACAAAGCTCGAATCATTTCAAATTGGTTTCTTGAACATGACAATGAGTTCACTGTACTAAAATGGCCCCCACAGTCACCAGATCTCAACCCAATAGAGCATCTTTGGGATGTGGTGGAACGGGAGCTTCGTGTCCTGGATGTGCATCCCTCAAATCTCCATCAACTGCAAAATGCTATCCTATCAATATGGGCCAACATTTCTAAAGAATGCTATCAGCACCTTGTTGAATCAATGCCACGTAGAATTAAGGCAGTTCTGAAGGAAAAAGGGAGTCCAACACCGTATTAGTATGGTGTTCCTAATAATTCTTTAGGTGAGTGTGTATATATATATATATATATATGTATATATATATATATATATATATATATTGATAGAACATTCTTCGCCAAGCTAAGTGATGGATTTCCACAGGAAAGACTTGTTTCAAGTCCTTCCCATTTAAGATATGGTCTAGCAAATATCCTAGGTCCCTGTTATTTGTCTTAATAGTCTTACCAAAGTCATATGTGTGAAAATAGTCCAGGATGGGGTGGAAGGATACAGTTATCTCCTTGAATGGATATGCCCATCCTTGAGGTCATGTGATGTGTATGTGATATGTCCATCTTAATATCATGAGGTTTTCTCTGAACAGAAGTAATGTATATAACTCATGTTCCTACTTTGATATCCTAACCTAATAATAGCTTGGTTATAAAGTGACTTTCCACTCACATGTATTGTTAAGCTTGTAATGCTTTATATTAACGCTATATATATTCATTTGCATGTATCATTGTGTTTATTTACTTATATATGCTTATAACCTTGTAACCAATAAATCTGCATATTTTTATACCTGTTTATTATTGTATAATGTAGGACTACATGTTTATCATTAACGTCATCTCATGTCAAAAGAACTTATTTATCTGAGGAAATAGTCGGCCTCAGATATGAATTGTATCAATTAGGTTGTCTACAATTCACCAGGTCATGATTTTAAGAATTAATTACAAATTGTATTTAAATTTTTTTTAGGGTTAATTATTTTTATGACCATAATTAATAATTCTTAATTGAATTATTACCCCCCGACGCTAGGTACCACAGTGTTTGTACTACAAGTGAGGATAACAAAATAGCCTTGTCAGTTGAAGACAGAGAATTAATAAAAATAATGGATAAGGAATTCTTTCTGGATGAGTCTAACAGCTGGGTTGCACCATTACCTCTTCGTGCTACAACCAATCGTGAACAGGCTTTATCCAGATTCAACTCACTTCAACGAACACTGAGGAACAGGCCTGAAATGAAGGATCATTTTATCGCTTTTATGAAAAGGATCTTTGACAATGATCACGCCGAACCAGCGCCACCACTTCAAAGACACCATGAGTGCTGGTATCTGCCTTTCTTCGGAGTGTATCATCCACGTAAGCCAAAACAAATCAGGATAGTATTTGACTCCAGTGCCAAGCATCAAGGTGTATCCCTAAAAGATGTTCTTCTCACTGGCCCGAATCTAACCAACAGCCTTGTAGTCATACTTATGAGATCTGGAAGAGAACCAGTTGCCATAACTGCTGATATTGAACAGATGTTTCATTGCTTCATTGTACACGAAGACCATAGGAACTTCCTAAGGTTTCTCTGGCACCGTGACAACAACATGGACAATGAGATTATTGAATACTGCATGAAAGTACATGTTTTCGGAAATAGTCCCTCACCCGCTGTTGCAACTTACGGTTTATGAAGGACTGCCATTGATGGAGAAAAGGAGTATGGCGCGGATGCTCGACACTTCGTTGAGAGAGACTTTTATGTTGCCGATGGACTTAAGTCTTTACCTACAAACGATGAAGCCATAGACCTGCTTCAAAGGACACAAGGTCCTGAATTCCTGCTGGATCACACAGAAGAGACCATGGCTGATGTCTTCGGTCTTCTAGAACCTGACAAGGATCTAAAGATTCGTCCTGAAGTTACAACCCCTTACCACCAGAACTGAACAAAGACTCGTCTTGGGTTGTCAACGATTTGAACGTTTTTTCCAAGTGAATAAGGCTTGTACGCACCATCGCAAGGTTAGTCCATATCGTACACTGCTTTCACACAGCCTACGGATGTTTAATGTCAAGGTTGGCACGCGTGTCAAAAGCCTCTTTCGGCAAAGGACATCGCTAAAGGTGAAATGATCGTAATACGCGGAGTGCAACAGGATGTCTTTGGCTCTGAAATTAAATGTATCTGTGACAAGAGGGACATTACAAAAAACAGTCCAATTGCTAACCTGAAACCATTCATTGACAATGATGACATGTTAAGAGTTGGTGGACGTTTAAACAAGGCTGAATTGGGAGAACAAGAACAGAATCCTCTCATAATACCTGCTCGCCACCATATCACCACTCTGCTCATACGGCACTACCATGAAAGGGTTAAGCACCAAGGTAGACACTTCACTGAAGGTGCCATAAGAGCAGCCAGCCTTTGGATCATAGGAGCAAAAAGACAAATTACAGCTATGCTGCACAGCTGTGTTCAGTGCCGTAAATTAAGAGGTAAACATCAGCAACAGCTAATGTCAGATTTGCCAGCTGACAGATTAAGTACTGACCCACCTTTCTCTCATGTTGGATTGGATGTCTTTGGGCCATGGATGGTAACAGCCTGCAGAACTCGAGGTGGCCAAGCAAACAGTAAACGATGGGCAGTGCTGTTCACTTGCATGAGTGTGCGCGCAGTACACATTGAAGTGATAGAATCTATGGATGCCTCAAGCTTCATCAACGCTCTAAGAAGATTTCTTGCCATCAGAGGACCAGTCAAAACACTGAGGTCTGACTGTGGAACTAATTTCGTTGGAGCCTGTAGAGAGTTACAACTCAACTCTAGGCCAATCCAAGAACTTTTAGCTGAAAAGGGCTGTACATGGATTTTCAATCCTCCTCATTCTTCCCACATGGGCGGCTCATGGGAGAGAATGATAGGCATCACACGAAAAATACTGGACTCTATGTTTATGGACTTGAACTCCACAAGACTTACCCACGAGATTCTAACCACCTTCTTGGCAGAAGCATCTGCCATAATCAACTCAAGACCACTTGTTCCAGTGTCTACAGATCCAGAGAACCCAACTATCCTTACCCCAGCTACCCTGCTTACCCAGAAGCTTGGGTCCATTCCTGTTCCACCTGGAAACTTTAAAGATGGAAATCTGTGCTTTGATCAATGGAAGCAAGTACAAAACCTTGCCAACCGCGTCTGGAATCGTTGGTAGATGGAGTATCTTTCCACTCTGTAAGGACGCAGGAAATGGCAACGACAGCACCCTAACATAAAAGTTGGAGATCTCGTTCTACTCAAGGACCAGCAAGCCGAAAGAATCGAATGGCCTATGGTACTTATTGTTAAGAGCGTTCCTAGTGATGATGGTAAGGTACGCAAGGTGGAGGTGAAAGTTGCAAGACAAGGGACTGTAAAGACTTTCATCAGGCCTATCACGGAACTTATTCTGCTCTTGCCCTTTGGAGAATGAACTTATTTGCCTAGGCTGCTGAATCCTACCTGAAACTTCAAGCAAGAAGTGTTTGAACTTTAATTGATACACTTGAAGCCTTACATTTTAGTGGTTGCATTATATGCCTGTTCTCTTTATGTTTTTCAGGTCCTCGGACATCAAGCAAATTATTGTTGTTTATTTGCAATTATATAACTACTGTTATGGTTTAAATAGTGACATTTCCAATGCCAGACGGGGAGTGTGCTGCTACGCAGTTAAATCTATATAGTTTAATTAATTGAACCATTCATATATTCTATATTTGGTTATATGGTCCCAGCTAGTGGCCGTTTTTGGTATTGCACTTGTTTTTCTGTTCGTGATATTTGTGATTCATTTCATTGCTCCACCCCTTCTTCTGTGTACCTCACTTCCTGTTTCTTCATACTGCTCCAGACATTTGCACAGGTACACATGTATTCTCATGTAAGCTTACAAAAGCATCATCTTTTGACCGCACAATACCGGAATCCATCTATTCTGCTGTACTCTGTTATCTGGCTTACAGAATAAAGCAACTTACACGGATAAACTCGGTGTTGGTTAATTCAAGCTATCTGATAAGGATTGGCCGCAGTGATTATATCAGCCTATACAGACCAGACATAGAGGTCTCACTAGGGATAAATCGCTATTACAACAATCAGAGTCAGAATAATCCTAATTGATGTTTATGGTGTTGAATTCAAGAGGAACCAAGAGACTGACTACATTTCAGACTTGAATATATGTCCTTTATTGTACACTACTTGTAATTACAGCCATGTCATTCAATACAATATACAAATCTCCTCTTTTGTCACGGATGGTGTTGCAGAAAACTAGAAGACACAAATGAAGATCCGACTGACTTGATCCAAAACTAAGGAACAAAAGAGTGAGCCCTGTAACAGCCCTAGCACTCTCCCTTACTGCTCAGCCCATGCAAAAATCTCTATGAAATAAAGGAACAGACTTATCTTGTGGATGCATCAGTAGCAGCTTCTAATAGATGACAGCTGGGAGAGGGAGGAGAGATGTCAAAGCGAAAGCAAAACAAAAGAAGATCATGCAGGAGGTACTGAAGAACGTCTATCAGAACTTCTCAGAGATCTGGTGGTGACAGTACCCCTCCCTCTACGAGTGGACTCCGGACACTCAGAGCCCACCTTCTCAGGATGGGTCCTATGGAATGCCCTGAGAAGACGAGTGGCCTTAATATCCGCCACTGGAACCCACATCCTCTCCTCAGGACCATAACCCTCCCAATGAACTAGGTACTGAAGAGAACCGCGGACAATACGAGACTCCACAATCCTAGAGACCTGAAATTCAAGGTTACCATCAACCACAATCGGAGGAGGAGGCAAAGAGGAGGGTACAGTGGGTTGGACATAAGGTTTTAATAGGGACTTGTGAAAAACATTATGGATCTTCCAAGTCTGAGGAAGATCAAGACGGTAGACAACGGGATTGATGACGGACAAGATTTTGTAAGGCCCAATAAACTTAGGACCCAACTTCCAGGAGGGAACCTTCAATTTGATATTCTTAGTAGACAACCACACCAGATCACCAACATTCAGGTCTGGTCCAGGCACACGTCTCTTATCCGCCACACGCTTATATCTCTCAATCATGCTCTTTAGATTATCCTGAATCTTTTGCCAAATAGATGACAAAGACGAGGAGAATCTCTCCTCATCAGGTAAACCAGAAGCCCCCTCCCCAGAGAATGTGCCAAACTGCGGATGAAACCCATATGCACCAAAAAATGGTGACTTATCAGAGGACTCCTGACGACGATTATTTAAAGCAAACTCAGCAAGGGAGAGAAAAGAACACCAATCCTCCTGATTCTCCGCCACAAAACAGCGCAGATATGTCTCCAGATTCTGATTGACGCACTCTTTCTGGCCATTCGACTGCGGGTGGAAAGCAGAAGAGAATGACAACCGAACCCCCAAGCGAGAACAGAAGGCCTTCCAGAATCTGGAAACAAACTGCGTGAGACTATGTCTGAAGGGATACCATGCAGTTTGACAATGTGATCAATAAATGCCTGCGCCAGAGTTTTAGCATTATTCAAGCCAGGAAAAGGAACAAAATGCGCCATTTTGCTAAAACGGTCCACCACCAGAATCACAGTCTTCCCCGAGGAACGAGGCAGGTCCGTGATGAAATCCATGGACAGATGTGTCCAAGGACTGGGAAGGAATGGGTAACGGAAAGGAGAGGACCCAATGGCCAGTGAATGAGGGACTTTGGCACGAGCGCAGGTCTCGCAGGCTGCCACAAAACCCTCAACCGACTTACGAAGAGCCGGCCACCCCTTCAGCCAAAATGGGACCCGGGTCTTCAAAGTTCCCCCCTCCCGGAAAACAACGTGACAGGGCATCCGCCTTCACATTCTTTACCCCAGGGCGGAACGTGACAACAAAATTAAACCTTGAAAAGAACAAAGACCATCTGGCCTGTTTCGGGTTCAGACGCTTGGCTGACTCCAAGTAGGCCAGATTCTTGTGGTCAGTAAACACGGTAATAGGGTGTCTGGCTCCCTCTAGCCAATGGCGCCATTCCTCAAAAGCTAACTCGATGGCCAACAACTCCCTATCTCCCACATTGTAATTTCTCTCAGCGGAGGAGAGTTTCTTCGAAAAAAAGGCACACGGTCGCCATTTGGCAGGAGAGGGTCCCTGAGACAAGACCGCACCCACACCCACCTCAGAAGCGTCGACCTCAACTATAAAAGGTAGAGAGACATCAGGTTGTACCAAGATGGGAGCGGAAGCAAAACTCTCCTTGATCCCAGAAAAGGCCTTACGCGCCTCTACCGACCAGGAGGAAAAATCTACCCCCTTTCTAGTCATATCAGTGAGTGGTTTAACAACATAGGAATAATTCAAAATGAACTTCCTGTAATAATTGGCAAAAACCAAAAAGCGCATCAGCGCCTTCTGATTCTCAGGAAGCTCCCACTCAAGCACAGCGCGGACCTTCTCAGGGTCCATACGAAAACCAGAAGCGGAGAAAATAAACCCCAGAAATTGAATTTCTGGAACCGCAAACACACATTTTTTCAGTTTAGCGTACAATTTATTCTCCCGCAGAATGAGCAAGACCTGACGTAGGTGGTCCTGATGAGTTTTGAAATCAGGAGAAAAAATCAAAATATCATCTAGATACACTAGTACAAATTTCCCCATTAAATGATAAGAAATGCTGTTCACAAAATGCTGGAAGACGGCTGGAGCATTCATCAAACCAAAAGGCATAACCAAATTCTCAAAATGGCCCTCAGGGGTATTGAAGGCCGTCTTCCATTTGTCTCTTTCTCTGACCCTGACCAGGTTGTATGCCCCTCTTAAATCCAACTTGGAAAAAACTTTAGCCCCAACAATCTGGTTAAACAGGTCTGGGATCAGAGGAAGAGGATAAGGGTCACGAATTGTGATACTGTTCAGCTCCTTGAAATCCAGACATGGTCTTAAAGAACCATATTTTTTCTTAACAAAGAAAAAACCAGCGGCAACAGGTGACTTGAGGGTCATATGTGTCCCTTTCTCAGGCTCTCAGAGATATAAGCACGCATAGCGACCCTTTCAGGTTGGGAGAGATTGTATAAACGAGATTTAGGCAGCTTGGCTCCTGGGATGAGATTAATAGGGCAATAGTACTCCCTGTGAGGGGGCAGCTCCTGAACACCACTCTCAGAAAACACATCCGAAAATTCAGAGAGAAAAGATGGTACAGTCTTAGTAGAAACCTCTAAAACAGATGTCGAGAGGCAATTCTCTCTGCAAAAGTCACTCCAACCATTTATTTGCCTCGGTTGCCAATCAATGGTGGGCCTTATGTTTAGTGAGCCAGGGTAGCCCCAATACTAGAGGAGTAGGTAACCCGCTTAGGACAAAACATGACACATCCTCAACATGAGTATCACTCACAATCAAACGGATATTGTGAACTATGCCTTTTAACGATTTTTGAGAAAGTGGAGCGGAATCAATAGCAAAAACAGGTATGTCCTTTCCCAAAGTGCATACCTGGAAACCATGTGTTATAGCAAATTGATTATCAATGAGATTGACAGCTGCTCCACTATCTACAAAAATCTCACAAAGAATGTTCTTGCTCTCTAGCGCCACCCTGGCAGGTAGGACAAAACGGGAACTACAAGCAAACGGAAAACCTTCAATTTCCGCATCAACCTTGCCAATAGTAACAGATGGAACGTTTTTAGAGGACTTTTTTCTTTTTGTTACTTTATTACTCTCAAAAAACTGCCTGAATCTCCTAGAGGGACAAACATTTGCCAAATGATTTATACCTCCACAACAGAAACAAACCTTCCTCTGAGAGCTGAATCCTCTATTGTCAGAGGCAAGCAAACCCAGCTGCATGGGCTCCTGCTCAGAGGGGAATGAGAGAGACTGAGACCCCTGCGCACTGAATGAGACCGCCGCACTGTCCTTGGACTGAGTATGACAGGAAGGAGTGATCTCTCCTCTCTCTCTAAGACGCCTGTCAATACGAACGGCCCAAGACATGGCAAATGCATCTTTCAATCCCTCTGAAAGACCTATGGCAAAATTGACTTCGGATTGCAGCATCATTCCAACCAGTATCAGCTGCTCATCTCCGAAATTCTGAACAGTATATCTCTGCGGACTGTTTACCCTGGCATAAAAGACCCAGTTTAGATTCAGCCAGAGCAATACGATCCAGATCATCATAAATCTGACCCAGGGCTAAAAAAAAATATCATCCACTGAACGGAGGGGTGTGCCCCCACTGGCAGCGAAAGGCCCAAGATTGAGCGTTATCGCTGAGCAGCGAGATGATGATCCCCACCCTCTGCTCCTCATCACCAGAGGAATGGGGAAGTAGACGAAAATGGAGTTTGCAAGCCTCTCTAAAACTAACAAAATTCTCACTACCCCCGGAGAACGTATCCAGGAGCGGGATCTTAGGCTCAGAACAAACTCCATGAACGCAAGCTGAACCGGTCACCTGAAACTGAGATACAGTTTTACAGAGATCTGCTACCTCCAATGAAAGACCCTGCATGCGTTCAGTCAAAAGTGAAACCGGATCCATGCTTGAGACGGTTTAGGCGGTTTATAATGTCACGGATGGTGTTGCAGAAAACTAGAAGACACAAATGAAGATCTGACTGACTTGATCCAAAACTAAGGAACAAAAGGGTGAGCCCTGTACCAGCCCTAGCACTCTCCCTTACTGCTCAGCCCATGCAAAAATCTCTATGATAGATAATTGCATGCCCTCGTTCCTCGATTGTATGACACCTGAACACCCTATATTAGTGAGGGGACACGACCACCGGCTCCCTACACTTAATACGGAGGGAGTCAGGGTCACTTAGGATCAAGCCCACAGGAAAACAGAAATAAAGGAACAGACTTATCTTGTGGATGCAGCAGTAGCAGCTTCTAGCATGAGCACAATCCAGGAAGTTGTATAAACCGCAAAGTGAGGTAGTATGGGAGGAGATATATAAGGAGGCAATCACTGCTAATAGATGACAGCTGGGAGAGGGAGGAGAGATGTCAAAGCGAAAGCAAAACAAAAGAAGATCATGCAGGAGGTACTGAAGAACGTCTATCAGAACTTCTCAGAGATCTGGTGGTGACATCTTTCTTCTGTTTTTTGATCATTTTTTTCTGAGCAAAAAAACTTAGGTGGGTTGTCACAAAGTCCCGCCTACCCCAGGTGGCCAATGGTCAAACAAATTTGAAGCTAATACCTGCAAAATTAGAATAGGTCATCAATATCTGATGGGGTCCTACTCCCGTACATAACACGTGTTGAAAAGATATCACTAAATGGCAGTATGCATAAGATGGTTGTTCAACTGTTTAATCTTCAACATAAAATGGTGGATATATTTCTCTCTTGAGTATCTGTAATCTAACTTTAAGCTATTTAAGCACTTTATGATCTCTCTGAGAGGTATATCTGAGGTCTAACTAATAGTTCACTTGTTGAATTTGGTCGCAATTTGCAATATGCAGTTAGCAGTAACTATTTGCAGATTGGTTGAGTATGATCTGGTATGGTTGTATGCAATTTGGATTGCAATATGGAATTTGAATTTTGATTATGAACTTTGTAGTTTGCATTTGGTGGAACTATTTGGCCTCTCTGCTTCCATAAAACAAAGCTCTTAGTGGAGTGAACGTCTGTTCAGCTTCTCGCTCTGGTGAATAATAATTTCTATCAGCTCCTGCTAGGGAATTTCCCACACAGGCTGTGTGTGAGGCTGGCTGTGATTGTTCTAGTCTCCTGCCCAGCAACAACAGTATAACTCTATGCTTTCTGATGTTTCTGCTGTGTCATTGAGCTTACCTGATATCCATATAATGAATCTTAAAGGCATATTATCTTTTCTGCTTAAGTGAACACAATATATATATATATATATATATATATATTATATATAACAGTTATATGACATCCAAACATGAAGTCACTGTAAATAACTCTGCTTTTGTGTTTAACACACAAATTTAGGAACTGTATTAAGGTTATTGGCAGATCTAGCTGTATAAACATATAAGCTATATTAGCAACCTAGGACAGGTCTTAGCTGGCCAGCTACACTCCCACCAAAATTACCTATAAATCTATGTTCTTAGTGGTAGGACTTGAACATGAATTTGAGTTATTTTCCATCAAGTTCTTAACACTCAAGTGTCTTTTATCACTCTAAAGTAGAACAACTTTAGTATAGGACGTTCCAACTTGAGTGGAGTAGTGAGACGTTTTCCTTTTTTGTCAAGTTTTGAGTCTCCTATCCAACTCTCCCACCTTGGCCTCAAATTTTCAGATATGGCCTCGTCCCATCCCAACTTCTGTTTGAATAATTTTTGTAGTAAAACACCAAAAAATAAATACCATATATATCTTGCGTGGAGTTATTCGTATATCACCTATAACGCTCAAAAAGCTACCACACAAGTAATTATAATTAATTAATCCTTTATTAGACATCCATTTAATACATTAGTAAAAATTATTACAAAAAACAGCAAGCACTATCCGTGCACAGCGGTGTGAGCCTTCGTGCACCCCTACAAAATGAGGCTGCTAAGGGAAAACAGTACATACAGTCACATATCTTACTGACCCAGTCTGGAGCAGCCGCCCGACGATCGTTTCGCTTCACGCTTCCTCTAGGGGCAATAATTTTTGTAGTATTTCTTTTGCTCTGAGGATTACTGAGGCCAAAAATCCCAATGGATCATATATAGAAGCCACTGCAGAAATAATGGTGCGTCTAGTTCCAACTTTCTCTTCAATAGATACTTCAAAGAAGAACTTGTCATTCTCTACATTCCATCCCAAGCCAAGTAAGTTCTGAACTGGAAGATGATCATAATTGAGCTCTACATTCTTTATTGATGATGCACGTTCAGAGTCACTGATGGATTCCAGTCTGTTGTTTGAGATAAACTTATGAAGGCGCAGATTTCCTCTTGCACATAACTTGGCTTTCTTTCACTATTTGATTGCAGATTCTGTGGACTCTGGACTTATGAGACCAAGATCTACATAAAAATTTTCTTCTGAAAAATTGCTGCTGATGGGCAATCCTTTTCATTCTGATTGGCCAGGTACTTCATACCATAAATGGCGCAACCTGGAGACTTTGCTGCTCCAAACAAGTGTACTTTCATTCTGTTTTCTGCTGGCTCTGAATCTGTATCTCCGTCCTCCCACCATAGAAACCTCAGGAAGTCTCTATCTTCATTCTCCACGTGAAACTGGTGGAGCATCTTTTCAACGTCACACATGACGACTGCTACGGGATACTTTCTGAATCTACAGAGTACTCCAGCATAACCTAATAAAGGCACACAGTGAAGGAGGTATAAGAAGAGATGTTAGAGAAAATAATAGATGGACATAACAAATCTAACACATCTCACCCCCCGTGTGGACTACATGTGGATATGATACCACTGAAGATCTATGAGAGTCTTTCATTCTATCTCTGAAGGTGTCCTCCGCGGCGAAGAGATGCCAGGTTTTCTCCTTTGTCTTTGGGGTTCATGAAGCAGTCACTGGAAGGGCTGGTAAATCAGTCAGTTTCTGTACAGGATTCCAATCCAGAATCCACTGGTTAGAAATTTCCAGGTGATCATTAACACGTTTCAGATCTGCATGGGACCGTATCACTAATTTCCTGTCTGCTGTATTAATAAGCAGTCCAAATGGATATAGCCATCTGTAGATGAGTTTGCGTTCTCTCAGGACATCCAATAACAGTTTTAAGGCTCTTCTTTATTTTAGTGTCATTAGGGAGAGGTCCTGATATATAAAGATAGTTGCCCCTGCGTATTTTATTGGTGCCGCGGATCTGGCAGCTTTCAATATTCTTTCCTTTGTCTGGAAATTTGTCAGCTTACAGATTATGTCCCTAAATTGTTCTGTGGGGCTTGGAGGGGGTCTCAGTTTCCGGTGCGCTCTCTCTAGCGCTACTTCAGAAGCCGGTTCTATACCTAGTAGATCAGTGAAAAAGTTTACCAGCATAGGTATTATGGCGTCCGCTTGTACACTTTCAGGGAAGCCTTTTAGCCATAAATTATTTCGCCTTCCACAATTATCTTGGTCCTCTAATTGGTTATAAAGATAATTCAGATGCGCTTGGGCATGATCCAGATTATGATAAAAAATTATATAGTGGCTCACTTCCTGATATCAAAGGACGGGTGCTCTTGCTTGATAGTGATTTCACCCAATCACAAATTATTGGTATATGTTTAGCAGATAAAGCAGGCACTCCTTATCTGATTATACAGGCAGTCGATGGTTAAGACATAACTGACTCCAGGTTTTCTAAGCAGCACACAAACGGCTATAAAAGGATTGATTTTGGGGCATTTCGGATATGGCTACTGAGGAAGAGGTTCGAACCTCGAAACGCGTTTAGCAGGACATTCCAAAAAGACCCACTCAACTAAAATCGCGAGAAAGCGATTGAAAATCCTCCAGACTTTATTTGACAAGCGATTATAGGATTCCGAATATTTCAGGCAACAAACGATTAAGATTCGAATTTTCGCATCAACAAACACTCGAACAGCTCCCCTAAATCTCGTGAGATTATACAACGGGACTCATAATCACCACGTGGGACCCCAAGTCACAGCAGAAACAAACACCAACACACAGGTGAACACCACAGAGGTAACAGCCAAAGGCACCGTGATCAAGGAGGGTGAGTGCACTGTATATAGAGTGGGACGCCACTCTAGGTCAGTACAAATACCACAACTCTGCAGAACAAAACAGTGAGTAATAAATATACCACACTTCTCACCAATGTATTAAATCAGAGAAATAACAGTGAATGGTACACTATTGATATATGTTAAAAAGAAACACTACTGCAGAACCATTGGGGTCACCAACTCATATATGTTAAAGCAAGGGTAGCAGAGATAGCTGCATCCTGAAACTGGAAATCACTCACTTAGGCCTCTTTCACACTTGCGTTGTCCGGATCCGGCATGTACTCCACTTGCCAGAATTACACGCCGGATCCGGAAAAACGCAAGTGTACGGATCCGTCTTCAAAATGCTTTCAGTGTTACTATGGCAGCCAGGACGCTATTAAAGTCCTGGTTGCCATAGTAGGAGCGGGGAGCGGTATACTTACAGTCCGCGCGGCTCCCGGGGCGCTCCAGAGTGACGTCAGAGCGCCCCATGCGCATGGATGACGTGCCATGCGATCACGTGATCCATGCGCTTGGGGCGCCCTGACGTCACTCTGGAGCGCCCCCAGGAGCCGCACGGACGGTAAGTATGCCGCTCCCCCGCTCCTCGCTACACTTTACCATGGCTGCCAGGACTTTAGCGTCCCGGCAGCCATGGTAACCATTCAGAAAAAGCTAAACGTCGTATCCGACAATGCGCCGAAACGACGTTTAGCTTAAGGCCAGATCCGGATCAATGCCTTTCAATGGGCATTAATTCCGGATCCAGCCTTGCGGCAAGTCTTCAGGATTTTTGGCCGGAGAAAAAAGCGCAGCATGCTGCGGTATTTTCTCCGGCCAAAAAACTTTCCGTTCCGGAACTGAAGACATCCTGATGCATCCTGAACGGATTTCACTCCATTCAGAATGCATTAGGATAAAACTGATCCGGATTCTTCCGGCATAGAGCCCCGACGACGGAACTCTATGCCGGAAGAAAAGAACGCAGGTGTGAAAGAGCCCTTATAAGGCTGATATTGATGACTGTTGTCTTGATTCTAACCACTGCAACCAACAACCGTTATTGCTTCTGTCACCGATAAGTGAAAGGATTAATGACACCTTTAATATTGCTGCTACATTATTGCTGCTAAACCGCTGCTCTAATATTGCTGCTAAAATTCCCGCTGCTATAATATTGCTGCTATAATATTTTCTGCTGTCCGTAAAAAAATTTATACTTATAGTAAGGCTGGTGTCACCGCCAGACATTTGAGAAGCTCTGACAGACGTTCTTCAGAACCTCCTGCTTGAGGTTCTTTTGTTTTGCTTTCGTTTTGTCATCTCGTTTCCCTCTCTCAGCTGTCATCTAGTTGCACTGATTGCATCCCTTTAAATCCCCTCCCATACTGCATCACTTTGCGGTTTATACAACTTCCTGGAGTGTGTACATACTGGATGCTACAACTTATGCTTCTACAGATAAGTCTGTTCATTAATTTGTGTTTTCCTTTTTGCTTGATCCTAGGTGACCCTGACTCCCTCCGTATTAAGTGTAGGGAGCCGGTGGTCGTGTCCCCTCACTATTATAGGGTGTTCAGGTGTCATACAGTCGAGGCACGAGGGCATGCAATTTTCTATCATAGAGATCTTTGCATGGGCTGAGAAGACAGGGAGAGTTTCAGGGATTAAATAGGGGTCTCCCTTTTGTTCCTTAGTTTCGGCTCAAGCCAGTCGGATCCTTATTTGTAACTTCTTGTTTTCTGTTACACCATCCGTGACAGCTGGTTATAGCCTGCATTTGTGGGCGGGGCTGCCCGCAATATAATTCCGAGCGGCCTCTCCCTGTGGACAGTCGCTTCTTGCCTCCTCCTCCAGTCGGTTCTGTCACTTCCGGGTCGCCAGTGCTCCCAGCCTACGTCACTTTCGCGGTAAGTTACGGTGCTCCAGCTTCCTCGGCCGGGGGCTGCGTCCATCCGTCATGATGAGCTGGGCTCGGCCGGGGCGTCCTCCATCTTTCGGCTCCTGAGAAGCCTCATCGCAGCGGTGGGTTTTTCTTTTTTCTGTTCAGGGCTTTTTCAGGTAGCGGCAGCCGCGGCGCTTTGGGTAGGGCTGTCCGCTCCCGCTGGGATCGGCTTGCGGATTTCCCTGTCATAAGCAGCACTGCTCTGTGGCCACATCATTACGTCGAAAGAAGTGAACGCCATATGTATTGTGTGGGTTGTGGGGTTTGTTCTGCTTTACATCATTGGGCTGCAGGATGCCGGTGGCACCAGAGGCGGCCCATAGCATGGGTTGGGTCTGCAGCTTTGCTCCGAGTGGACTGCGGCCCATCCCATGCTCTGGGCCTGGGCTTAAGGGAGAGGTGCTGCCGTGCACATAAGGGAGTTCTCCAGTCACCTGGAGAGCGGCGTCTGCTCTGGGCCTGGGCTTAAGGGGGAGGTGCTGCCGTGCACATAAAGGAGTTCTCCAGTCACCTGGAGAGCGGCGTCTACGCTTGGCTGACACACATGCCGGGGGGCTGGATCTCCCTTAACCGGGTCCTTACCTTCCTAGGTTAGGGTGCTATGTCCTGTTTCTGAAATGTACCATTTCGGGCTCAGGAATTAATTTATGAGCTTGTGATCTATACCTAGGTGCTGATAATTTTTTTCCAAAATAAACAGGGCTCCAGCACCGTCTGATATCCAGTCTCCCGTTCAGTCAAATAGCTGCGCAACGTCTTCCTGAAGTTCATCAGGTATCACGCATATGTCATTTGTCTGTCTTCCCGGCTTCTGGTCTCAATCTCATACATCATCTGTTGTCTCCCTGGATCGCCCAGGCACACGCTGCCCCTGTCATCCTGGATCGCCCAGGTTTGCTCTGTTTCTGTCATCCTGGATCGCCCAGGCACACGCTGCCTCTGTCATCCTGGATCGCCCAGGCTCGCTCTGTTTTTTGTCATCCTGGATCGCCCAAGCTCACTCTGTTTTTCTGTCATCCTGGATCGCCCAGGCTCGCTCTGTTTCTGTCATCCTGGATCGCCTAGGCTCGCTCTGTTTTTTTGTCATCCTGGATCGCCCAGGCTCGCTCTGTTTTTCTGTCATCCTGGATCGCCCAGGCTCGCTCTGTTTCTGTCATCCTGGATCGCCCAGGCCCTCGCTGCCTCTGTCACCCTGGATCACCCAGGCTCGCTCTGTTTCTGTCATCCTGGATCGCTCAGGTTCGCTCTGTTTTTCTGTCATCCTGGATCGCCCAGGCTCGGTCTGTTTCTGTCATCCTGGATCGCTCAGGCTCTCTCTGTCTCTGTCATCTTGGATCGCCCAGGCCCATGCTGCCTCTGTCATCCTGGTTCGTCGGCCCACGTTCCGCCTAGGCCTTCCTGAGCACCTCAGGTCCACTTAGACGGTCACTTCCACCAGTCTGTTTTCCACCTGCGCCTCCAGGGTTGATTTTCTGCCCGAATCGCCTGGGTATTCTGGTTGGCCAGTGCCCACCTGAATCGCTCAGGTCCACGTACTGGCTGTCTTTTTTCCTAGAATCCTCAGACGTCGCCATCAGGGTCCATCTTATTTTTCACCTCATACCTGTCCGGTGCCTTTCCTGAATCACTCAGGACATTTAACAGCCCGGCACCTGCCTGAACCACTCAGGCCCATGTTACCATCATGTCGTTCGGGTCACCTTTTCTGTCACGGCACGTACACGTCCAGAATCGCCCAGGGTCAGGTACTTCAACAGAGTCACTCAGGGCGTCCCTCGATTCACTCCGGTCCATTTGGCTTTGTCACCAGAATCATTTTGGTTCCTCTAGTCACCAAATCACCCGACCCTATCCTCGGCACATTTCGACCCCCCTTTTCCCGGCACTCCTCATCTTCAGGTCGGGTCCTCCCTCTTGTTCTTTTTTCCGCCACTCTCGTCATTCCTTGCTCCCCGTCCACAGTCCTTCGTTCCCTCTTCTTCTTTCTCTTCCCGGCTCTCCTAAAGCGGTGTTATTCGTAGCTACCTACTCTTGTGTTCACAGGTGCTTTGTTCATTGTCTGTACTGCCTCCAGTACCTCCTTGTGGCGAGTGCCAGTCCTGTTGTTGGAATCACCAGTTCTGCGCGATTAGGGTAGGATAATGTTTCCTTCACGTTTCTTTCCTCATTTTTATGCCGGTTCTTTCTTTCAAAAAAAAAATAAAAATCCCAACCATCCCATATTGAGGACAACTTCTCGGGTCCCGGGTCATCGGTTTCTGGGCACGCCGGTAGCCTGTCGCTAAGGCGTTGGACCATCCCCAAACTTCAAGGGAAACCAAAAAAGGGGCTCAGTCACATAACAACCGCAGGAGCACATTGCTGGGGCAAGGAAATAACATAAAAGACAGACATGCAATGTGACAATGCACTGCAATATAAAGTACAAAAATTGCATGGAAATAACAAGTGCTACACTATAAGTGCGAGATACTTGGCAAATTATTTTGTACAAAATTATTTGAGCCCGTCTGCCAAGCGTCAAGGCGTTCTCTGTTAGACGGGTTCCTACGCTAAATTCTACCTGTTAGGTGCCATAACGGCTACCATACACTTCAGGGAGTGTAGGTTCCACGTACCTGCATTGTAAACTACCTGTTGGGTGCCATGACGGCTACCATCCACTTCAGGGAATGCAGGCTGCACAGCAGGCCCACTCCACAACACCACCGGCGCCT
Source organism: Bufo gargarizans (assembly GCF_014858855.1). Lineage (NCBI taxonomy): Eukaryota > Metazoa > Chordata > Amphibia > Anura > Bufonidae > Bufo > Bufo gargarizans. Next base: position 501,697,249 of record NC_058081.1, read on the forward strand.
AAAAGCCACCAAGGACCGCAGTGAAAGTCCTGGTGCCATGGCTTCAGTGAGTGAAGTGGAGCAGGCCTGACTATGCACTGACACTAATTAAAATCAGCCAATGGGGCAGACAGGGTGGTCAGAAATGTGAGACTGAGGAGGCAGCCACACCTCAATTATAAACTACAAGGGGAACCAAAAAAGGGGCTCAGTCACATAACAACCGCAGGAGCACATTGCTGGGGCAAGGAAATAACATAAAAGACAGACATGCAATGTGACAATGCACTGCAATATAAAGTACAAAAATTGCATGGAAATAACAAGTGCAACACGCCAGACCTGCAGGGTATAGACGACGTGAGGTCACAGTTATGGGCAATCGAGGGTACTCACTATATTTGCGGAACCCTGGGCAGGCGCGTGGCAGTGAAGGAGAGGTAGACACAGTTCCTCTGGGGCACGCTCTGTAGATAGGGACCAGGCCTGATGGTAGTTGAGGTGCCCTGGATGTTAAAGGTATTTTGTGTGCCTGGGGCAAGGTCCCTGTGGTATTCGTGACGCCAGTGCCTTTGGCCGGTGGCACGCCGGTTGATGGTTGGAATGACGAAGGTACACAAGTATGCAGTGAACCAAACGTAAACTTTACTGGACAATCCAACTTTGTACAGCAGGTGTAGCACAGTCTCTGTATTACAGTTCCACAAAAGGGGCTTATTCACAATACGGCAGGCAATAGTCATGCAAGTTACACTGAGGGTAAATTCCACAAGCACTCAGCAGCAGGTTGTACCTTTCCCAGAATCACTGTACAATGTCCTTTCTAGAACTCCTGCTCTGGCTTTATATCTCCCAAGGCCCGGATGCCTAAAAGGGTGGCTTATATCCTTGGTTACTTCCTTCCTCAGGTATTATACTGCTTGCAATGGTTCCTAAGTTCCTCTGCCTATCAGGGGCACTTGGCTTACCCTGGGACGCCTCCTCCTTTCAGGTGGGTAACTGTAAGCTTCTCCCAGGAGGTTGGATCCTTCAACTGGGGTGTCTCTACTGAGCTGATCCTAGCCTCAGGAGCTTCAGGTGGACGAGGTGACTCCTCTAGTCCCCTGGAATACACTAACACTTCCCTGTCTGGGCCTTCCTATATGTAACTAGGGCTCTCCAGCTCCCTCTAACGTCTGGGAGGCTAAACTACACCCTGACAGGCCTGACACCCAGATAATACAGGGAAAAACATGCACATGACATTTAATGCAATGCAACACATTAACCTGTGCAGTGCCCACCTTTACCTGGTGGGACACTACATACCCCCACGCTATAACGTTGCCCGTCCTCGGCGCAACATGGAGGGTCCGCCCATCTGGAAGCGGCAACCTGAAAGATAACAGAGAACATACATATGCAATATTCACCACATTAACAATGTAACAATTATTAAATGCACTGAAAGGAGTGATGACAAGGGGGCGTCGTTCTCTTCTCTCAGGATAAAACAATGGGAACAGGGGCGCTGACCTGGCACAGCGTGTCAATAAACCAGGATAGTCCATATAAGATATAGGTAAACATAAGTCCTTGGAGGCTCAAAGAATAACATGAGTCCGTACCCAGGCTTGCAATGGTTAAACAGGGGTTTCCCGTGAGGGGCTACCTGGTCCCATAACGTAGTCCACAAACCTCACAGGACGATGCCCCCTGGTAGAACGGGTAGACCTCCTTACTGGCAGGGATTCTTCCTGCCTGGCCTCAGGAATGTCAGAGGAGCCCATTGCCTCTGGAGCTTCTTCAGGAGGCTGAGGGCTAACAGGAACAGGAGCAGGAACCAATAGATTCAACCAAGGCGTGAGGGCCCAGTGGAGCGGCTCTTTATCATGGATTAAGTTCTCCACAGCCTGCATGGGGTCCATAGGTGGAGCCGGCAACTCTTCCTCAGTAGGCTCGGGTTCCATCTCCTCCGCCGCTGGTTCTCCTTCTATACAGGGCTTGAGGCGGTTCCTGTGAACAACTTGGGGACCTTTTCCTTCCCTGGAGATCTGGTAAATGTGGGCCGCAGCATTAGGTATGGCAGTGATAAGATAGGGAATCCTTTCCCATTTGCTGTCCAACTTGCTGGTCCGGTGGTTGTTTTTCAACCATACCTTGTCTCCCAGAGCCAGGGGTCCCGCATGGGCAGTCTGGTCAAAGTCTTTCTGCTGCCTTTCTCGGACAATCTCCATCCGTTCCTGGACAATCTCCTTAGCATTAAGAAGACGCCTTTGGTGCTCCACTACCCAGTCAGTCTTGGGCAGGGGGTTGATCTCATCCGGCACTTGTACCCCTAGGGAGTGGTCCGCAGGCAATCTTCCTTGTCGGCCGAACATCAAATAGAACGGGGTATAACCGGTGGAACAGTGGATGGTGTTGTTGTAAGTGTACATAAGCTGCGGCAACAAAGTAGGCCAATCTCCCCTCGTCTCAGGGGGTACTGCTCTCAGCATTTCAATGAGAGTCTTATTCATTTTCTCACAGAGTCCGTTACCTTGCGGATGATAGGCGGTGGTCCGGACCTTCTGGCAGTTGTGTAGCAGGCACATCTCATGGAACAGCTGTGACTCAAATGCGGACCCTTGATCGGTGAGGATCCTTTCTGGGCAACTGTAGGGCAGTAGGAAATGCTTCCAGAACGCCTCCGCTGTGGTCTTTGCTGTCAGGTCTTTCACAGGCACTGCTACGACAAACTTAGTGAAGTGATCAATTATAGTCATGGCATATGTATACCCTGAGCGACTCGGCTCTAACTTTACATGATCAATGGCAACAAGTTCTAAAGGAGCCTTACTTACGATGGGATGGAGAGGCGCCCTCTGGTCATGGCGTTCAGTTCGCCCCACAGCACAGGCAGTGCATTCTCGGCACCATTTCTCGATATCTTCTCTCATCCCGATCCAATAGAATCTTCTGCGAATGGTGGCCTCAGTCTTTTGCACACCGAAGTGTCCGGACTGGTTGTGATACATATCCAGCACCAGGCTGGCATCCCGGCGTGGCAGGAGAATTTGATACACTCTATCATAGGACACTGGATCCAGACTCCTCCTGAGCAACAGGCCCTTTTGAAGGAATAGTTGATGGCGATGTCTCCACAGTCTCACTAGCTCTGGGTCTGCACTCTTCCTGCGGATCCTCTCAGGGACTTTTCCACTGGTAAGGAAGTCGAGCAGTTCACCGAGGACTCTACTTTCGGACTGGAGCTTAATCCATCTTTCTTGATCGCCTCTGGACTCAGGACCATCTGATGAAGAAGGATCAGCAGCAGGGGAAACTTCAGTACGTATATTATCCTGCTGGGTAAATTTGTTATAAAACGCTGGCATCTCCACCTCTTCCCAGGCATCTTTCAGTTCATCTGGGGCTTCTGTAGTGGGGAGTCGTGACAGAGCATCAGCGTTCTCATTGGAGCGGCCTGCCGGGTACTTCACGGTAAAATCATAGTTGGCCAGGCGGGAGGCCCACCTTTGCTCCAGTGCCCCTAATTTGGCTGTATTCAGATGTGCCAGGGGATTATTATCTGTGAAGGCAACAAACAGTGTGGCAGCGAGATAGTCCTTAAACTTTTCGGTCACAGCCCACACTAAGGCAAGAAACTCCAGCTTGAAAGAACTGTAATTCTGGTCGTTCTTTTCAGCTCCCCTTCAGGGATCTGCTGGCATAGGCAATCACCCTTTCTTTGTTATCTTGCACTTGAGCCAACACGGCCCCCAGGCCTCTTTTACTGGCATCTGTGTAGAGGTGGAATGGCTTCTGATAGTCTGGGTAACCCAGAACAGGGGGTTCAGTCAACTTCTGCTTTAGGAGTTGGAAGGCAATTTCCCGCTCTTCATTCCATTCAACAGGAATAGGAGTCTTTGGGCTCTTCTTTGGATGCCCCCTCAAGAGTTCCTGGATGGGATCCGCAATTTGTGCGAAATGCGGGATGAATCGCCTATAGTACCCTGCAAAACTGAGAAAGCTTCTCACCTCTTTCACGGTCGTAGGAGTAGGCCAGTTACGGACAGCCGCAAGTTTGTCAGGGTCAGGCTGTACTCCTTCGGCACTGACAATGTGCCCGAGATATCTGACGGCTGGTTTCAGCAGGTGGCACTTGGATGGCTTGATTTTGAGGCCATATTTAGAAAGAACTTGAAACACCTCACCCAGGTGCTTTAGATGGTCCTCATACGTCTTGGAGTATATAATGACGTCATCCAGGTATAATAACACCGTCTCAAAATTCCTATGGCCTAAACAACGTTCCATCAGCCTCTGGAACGTCCCTGGAGCATTACACAGTTCAAACGGCATATAATTAAATTCAAACAGGCCCATAGGTGTAGTAAAAGCAGTCTTTTCTCGATCTTCTGGGGCCATGGGTACCTGCCAGTACCCGCTGGTTAAGTCCAAGGTGGAGAAATAGGCTGATGACCCCAGGGCAGTCAAGGACTCCTCGATGCGTGGCAATGGATATGCATCCTTGTGGGTGATTTGATTAATTTTCCTGTAATCCACGCAGAACCTTATGCCGCCATCTTTTTTTCGAACAAGTACTAGGGGCGCAGCCCAGGGACTATGACTGTCCCGGATTATGTTAGAGTCTTTCATCTCTTTTATCATCTCTTTCACAGACTGATAGGTAGTAGGTGGTATGGGTCTGTGCCTCTCCTTAATAGGAGGGTGAGAGCCAGTGGGTATGGTATGTTTGATCACACTGACCTCTCCATAGTCTGTGGAGTGTTTGCTGAAAGCCTGGTGGTGCTCCTTCACCAGCTTCAGGACCCCCTCTATTTGCTCCTTTGGGGTGGATTCGTTCCCCACATGTAGTTCTTCCCACCAGGATGCCGTAGGGGTACTGCTGCTCTGCGCGGTCTGGAACGTCTCCGCGGCAGGCAGACGGATCACATCCTGGAAAGACACCTGTAAAAGCTGAGCAACGGGGCAATGTTTAAAGAGGGTAACGGGATGATCACCAAAGTTGATTAAACGAACAGGCACTTTACCTTGGGACACGGTCACCATGCTCTTGGCTGTCCGTACGAAAGGATGATCCTTAATAGGAATAGGTTCCACTAGGGCTTGATAGTCCTGGCCCTGGATCCCTAATACAGCACGGCACCACAGGAAGATCTGGGAATTTGGAGGCAAAACCACCGGCCGGTTATCCCGGATCCGGACAGTGCAAATTTATCCTTTCTTGTTGGCGAACCTTTGTTGAGCGCACAGCACGCTAATAGTTTTCTGAATAACTCTTCTGGAAGCAGGTGAGGCGGATGATATGGTCTGGTTCAATGCTTCAAGCACTTCGGAGTAACAATTTTTAAGAACATTAGTCCCTAAGATCACGGGGTGTCCTCCTTTACCTCCGGCTTGTACCACAATCACGCCTTGCTGTGGCAGGGTGGCTTCTCCCACCTGAAGAGTAGGTTCCCAATACCCATGCACTTTCACTGGCTTACCGTTGCTAGCGATAATATCTAGCCAGGACTCTGGTGGCTGGGTGAGGAGACTTGGATCCCAGAACTTGTCAAAGGCAGGCCGTTGAATGGTGGTGACCTGTGACCCGGTGTCCAACAGGGCTTCAAAGGGTATCCCGTTGATACATATCTTAATTTTCGGACGGGACCCGACATACTTAGGCATCCAGTTTGGATCCTTTGGACCTTCTGTTCTACCTCCCGAGGGGCGGTCCTCTGCCTCAGGGGTTAGTCGTTTAACTGCCAGCACATGGATTCGGTATGTCCATATTTCTTGCAATGTTGGCAGACAGGCTGTTTTCTACTTCTGGGCCGGTACTTCAGTCGCCCATCAGGCTCTTTTGGATACACATCTCCATATGCAGGTGGGAGCCTGGGAGGAAGGGGATCCTTATCTTCTAGTAATAACGGTCTCTCCCACTCCTCTATCTTTTTGCACACCTTCTCCAGACTTAGAGTAAGATAGTTCACTTGCTCCATTAATGCTGCCAGTACATCCGTGCCTGGAGCTTGGGTGGCTTGACTGACTCCTGCAGACCCCACATTAATAGTCTTTGGCTGACAAGCCTGGGGTTCAGGGAAGGTTGCTGGCCCTGGAGCAGGGTTCTGGCCCAGTATGCTGATGGCCAATTCTTTAAAATCCAGGAATGTACAGTGAGGGTGTTGAGCTGACAACATCCGCAGCTGGCCCTTTAAATGTTCAGTACTTATGCCTGCAATGAATTGCTCTCTAAGAGTCCGGTCCTGGTCCTCAGCTTCTTTAGGATCCACTTGGACTACAGCTCTCAGCGTCTCCTGTAAGGACAGGGCAAAATCACGGAGCGACTCTCCAGGCTGCTGTTTTCTGCTGAAGAAACGCATTTTAACTTCTGACACCGTTCTGGCTTCAAACGTGGTGCCCAAACGTTCAAAGATCTGTTCCAGGCTATTTTTCTCAGAACGGGGCCATGACATTACTTCCCTGCGGGCGGCCCCTTCTAATTGAGCTAAGAGGATCTCCATTTGCTGCTCAGCATTGATGGGATACAGCCGGAACAGAGCCAGTATTTGTTCCTTAAAGTCTTTTAACTTGTGGGCTTCCCCTGAATCACGTGGGAACCAGGGGGCCCCGAAATAGTACGGCATGGTTAGCGGCATCAGGCTTGGCGGTGCCGCGGCGGCAGGGGCCCCAGAGTCGGCTGCGGGTACTTCGGCAGGCACGACTGGGGCTGCCTGTGCGATTTCCTCAACCGCAGACATGGTGTTGCTAGGTGGGTATGGCCCTTTAAATGTAGCGGAGCGGACCGGAGCGGCTGTGGCAGTAAGTTAAACTTTTTTTTTTTTAGACAAGTCTTTCACGACTAGCGGGGATCCCTCCGGTGGCTTGGCAGGGGTCGGGGAGCTTCCGGACAGGTAAGCGGAGAAGCCGGTAACAGTTTTTTAAAGTCAGTACTCACTCCGGTGGTGCTCGCTCCAAGTCTCGCGAGATGCGCAGCTACAGGTGTCGGACGTCTTGCGTACCGCGTCAGCAGGTAGGCGCGGCCTCTCGTAGCTCCGGGACTCCGGTGGGCGGGGTTCTTCTTACTGGTTGGCTGGGCGATGGCTCCGCCTGATTCTTTTCGCGCCAAAGTCCTCTTTTTCGCGCCAAACAGCTCCACGAGGCGCACTTGTAATCCGATCAGGTTAAATGAGCAATATGGCTGTCTATTCACTGACAGCAAGCGGTGATTCAAATCGGCAGAAAATAGTCCATACAATGCAATCTTCACACCGCAATTATTACAGTTCACTTTGGCCCAGCAATTTGCAATAAAATAATTAGGGCTTGTCACTTTAAGCCAATTTTCAGCACACAGTTTTTATATCCGCTATGGCGCAGGAATATTTGGATCCTGTTCGTGACGCCAATTTATGCAACACGCCAGACCTGCAGGGTATAGACGACGTGAGGTCACAGTTATGGGCAATCGAGGGTACTCACTATATTTGCGGAACCCTGGGCAGGCGCGTGGCAGTGAAGGAGAGGTAGACACAGTTCCTCTGGGGCACGCTCTGTAGATAGGGACCAGGCCTGATGGTAGTTGAGGTGCCCTGGATGTTAAAGGTATTTTGTGTGCCTGGGGCAAGGTCCCTGTGGTATTCGTGACGCCAGTGCCTTTGGCCGGTGGCACGCCGGTTGATGGTTGGAATGACGAAGGTACACAAGTATGCAGTGAACCAAACGTAAACTTTACTGGACAATCCAACTTTGTACAGCAGGTGTAGCACAGTCTCTGTATTACAGTTCCACAAAAGGGGCTTATTCACAATACGGCAGGCAATAGTCATGCAAGTTACACTGAGGGTAAATTCCACAAGCACTCAGCAGCAGGTTGTACCTTTCCCAGAATCACTGTACAATGTCCTTTCTAGAACTCCTGCTCTGGCTTTATATCTCCCAAGGCCCGGATGCCTAAAAGGGTGGCTTATATCCTTGGTTACTTCCTTCCTCAGGTATTATACTGCTTGCAATGGTTCCTAAGTTCCTCTGCCTATCAGGGGCACTTGGCTTACCCTGGGACGCCTCCTCCTTTCAGGTGGGTAACTGTAAGCTTCTCCCAGGAGGTTGGATCCTTCAACTGGGGTGTCTCTACTGAGCTGATCCTAGCCTCAGGAGCTTCAGGTGGACGAGGTGACTCCTCTAGTCCCCTGGAATACACTAACACTTCCCTGTCTGGGCCTTCCTATATGTAACTAGGGCTCTCCAGCTCCCTCTAACGTCTGGGAGGCTAAACTACACCCTGACAGGCCTGACACCCAGATAATACAGGGAAAAACATGCACATGACATTTAATGCAATGCAACACATTAACCTGTGCAGTGCCCACCTTTACCTGGTGGGACACTACACAAGTGCTACACTATAAGTGCGAGATACTTGGCAAATTATTTTGTACAAAATTATTTGAGACCGTCTGCCAAGCGTCATTGCATGTCTGTCTTTTATGTTATTTCCTTGCCCCAGCAATGTGCTCCTGCGGTTGTTATGTGACTGAGCCCCTTTTTTGGTTTCCCTTGTAGTTTATAATTGAGGTGTGGCTGCCTCCTCAGTCTCACATTTCTGACCACCCTGTCTGCCCCATTGGCTGATTTTAATTAGTGTCAGTGCATAGTCAGGCCTGCTCCACTTCACTCACTGAAGCCATGGCACCAGGACTTTCACTGCGGTCCTTGGTGGCTTTTAGGCGCCGGTGGTGTTGTGGAGTGGGCCTGCTGTGCAGCCTGCATTCCCTGAAGTGGATGGTAGCCGTCATGGCACCCAACAGGTAGTTTACAATGCAGGTACGTGGAACCTACACTCCCTGAAGTGTATGGTAGCCGTTATGGCACCTAACAGGTAGAATTTAGCGTAGGAACCCGTCTAACAGAGAACGCCTTGACGCTTGGCAGACGGGCTCAAATAATTTTGTACAAAATAATTTGCCAAGTATCTCGCACTTATAGTGTAGCACTTGTTATTTCCATGCAATTTTTGTACTTTATATTGCAGTGCATTGTCACATTGCATGTCTGTCTTTTATGCCATCCCTAAACTTGTTGCAGAACTGAATAAGAGGGGTATTCCCCATCCGGCTTCTGCTTGGAAGGCGGAGCTTTACCGCCTTCTGAGGACAGATTCGGGGAGCTGCAATTCGCAGTCCTCCCTCTCCTCTATTCAGTAGTTGTCACTGAACCAGCTGCAAGCCACCATCAGCGGCATGGTCGGTTCTTTGGCGGATGTCCAATCCAGGGTATCCGAGCTAGAGTCACGTGCCCCGGGGGATTCCACGGCTGCGGTCACGACAGTTGTTCCCTCGACCTCTCAAGTACCAGCGTTAGGTACGCCCAACGCTAGTCCAGTTGTGGCCCCAGCCCACTTCGTCCCTGAGACTATTAAGAAGGACATTCTAGCTGGGAAGGATGTCAACCTGGCATCCATCCTGATAGCTTCCCAAGATGTGGCCGAAAATAAAGCCATCAATTGTGGGGAGGTTGCAGTGCTACTTATGGTGAAAGATGCCCGCCTGAATAGAAAACGTTCTATTCCGGAATTTGTGTTGGTATTCAGACTTTATCGCGATGTAGTCTGCTCAGCCCATCCTCTCAGACAGGAGGAACTAGACATGTATCTTTACCGTCTGACGGATCTGGGACATAAGTATGGCGGATCCAATTTTTACGATTACCATCGTTCTTTCTCCGCCAAAGCTGCGGCAGCCCTGGTCCAATTTCAGTTCGTTACTAACTGGGCGAATTTGGACATGGAGCTCTTTTTCCGGCACTTTGCCGGGCTAAGAGCTCCTACCTGCGCGACGTGCCAGTCCATCTCGCACATGGCGGACTGGTGCCCTATGTTGGCCACCCCGGGTCTTGACCGGGCCCTCCCGTGTTCCTCCAGCCAAAGAAGCCAGCCGACCGTAGACAAGTTGGGCAGGCCTATCGTGTTCCTTGGGCAGAGCCAGGTCTGTAATAATTTTAATGCAGGAGGGTGCGGTTTTGGTAGCTGCAGAGCCTTGCACATCTGTTCCCTGTGCTTTAGGGCTCACCCCCATTCTTCCTGCCCTAAAAAATCTTCAAAATCCTGACTAGCCGACATTAACGTTGAGTTATTGGCTGTCCTCTTACAGGAGCACAGGATCACCAGTTAGTTCAGTTCCTCCTTTTAGGATTTACGAGGGGTTTCCACACTGGGTTGATCGCCCCCTCCCTCTGGAGTCCTAGCAGGGGAAAAATCTGCAGTCAGCCATACAGGATCCGGGCGCAGTTGACAGTCTATTGTTAGCAGAGGTCCATAAAGGGTTCCTCTTGGGCCCATTTGACGTAATCCCGTTTGATACCTGGAGGATTAGCCCAATTGGGTTAGTCTCTAAGCAGTCTTCAAAATAAAAAAGGCTAATTTACGACCTGTCTGTGTCCCATATGTCCTCTACACCCAGCTTGAATTCCTTGATTCCATCAGAGGAGTTCGCAATGTCTTACTCCACCATAGAGGAAGCGATTAAGTTCATTTGGCAGTCAGGGAGAGGGGCCCTGCTTGCCAAAGCCGATATAGCAGACGCCTTTAAGCTGCTTCCCATTGCACCTCAACTCTGGGGATTTTATGGCATCAAGTGGGCCCATAGGTATTATTTTGCCAATAGACTCACCTTTGGCTCCAAGAGCAGCCCTTGGTTATTCGACTAGTTCGCGGGCGCCCTGCACTGGAATTTGGGTCATCACGGGGGTTTGGATATGGTCATTTACTATCTCGACGACTACTTAATCGTCCAAAGCCCCCGGGGTGATTCCTCCTGGCTGGATATCCTGCTTCAGCTGTTCTCCAGTCTCCAAGTTCCAGTCGCTATATCCAAGACTGAGGGCCCTAGCACAAGGGTCAACTTCCTAGGTATTGTGTTGGATACCGTCCGCATGGAGGCAAGTCTGCCGGAGGCGAAGTTATCCAAGATCAGGACTGCAGTCTCCGCCGCTGCTTCATCCAGGGTTCTTACCAAACTGGAGTTGCAGTCCCTCCTGGGTTCTTTGAATTTCGCCTCCCGGATCATGCCCCAGGGTAGATCCTTCGTGTCTAGGCTCCTCAATCTTCTCCCCTCGGCCCAAGACCAAGATTCCCCCGTCCATCTTGACAACCAAGCTGTTGCGGGTCTGCTCATGTGGCACTCCTTCCTGACTTCCTGGAACGGCATTTCCCTTTTCGTGCCCACTCCGAATGCCTCTTTGCCGAGGATCCATTCCGATGCTGCCCCCTCCCGAGGGTTTGCGGCCATTTTCCATCCGCATTGGCTGGTTGGAAATTGGCCGGCGGAATTTTTCCTTGATAGCGAGTCCCTCAAATCTTCCCCTCTCCTGGAACTGTATCCTCTGGTGGCGGCCGCCCAGGTTTGGGGCCCCCTCTGGGCCAAAAAACCCGTGGTGTTTGTGTCACGGCTGAGGATGGGGAAAACCCTCAGCCGTGCGATGCCCTGAGATGTTAAGGCTGCTCGGCCAGGACAACAGAATAGGGAGCAGGTCACCTCCTAACTCCTCCTAAACCGTCCCTAACTCCTAGCTGCATGGGCCGACCTTGGAGGTAGGAGGGCCCATGCCCAGGAACCTCGGATCCCTACTCACCCTCCGACCGGTCCCTGAACTAGGCGTGAGGGTAAGACGACCTGTTCCTTCTGGACGCGGAGGAACAGGAGTCTCACTGGCCAAGCTGCAAGGAATGGGGAACAAATGCAACATACAGATATGGCATGGCAGGTGTACTAAAGCAGATTCAAGCCTACCTGCCACAGCCACGCTGACTGGAACCCGTGCATGACAACTGATGTCCACAAAACACTAAGGGACACAGCACACAACACATATCACACAGGTAACCAGGACATCCATACACTGCAAAGAATAGGCATGACACACAAACACATCCACAGAACATCGTGTATAAAAATATATAACAATAATTTATGACCACAAGGGTGGCCCCCACTGGCAGGTGTAATTACCAGGAGGGTGTCTCCAGCCAAGCATGGCTGAAGAACCCCTCAGCTACTGAACTCCAAAGAGGCTTTATAGCCCAAAGTGGCCACACCCACACAGACACACAAGGAGAGGGAATTAACCCTTCCAACACTTACAGGGAGTGAAACCACTTAAAGGGGAAGTGTCCAAATGCACATCACACTGCGGCTGTTACCGCTGGCCACGACATGGGTGGCAACCATGTCCTGGGAGTCAGCCAGAAGGCCGAGACACTGCCACCACATGCACATCATACCAAACGTTGCCACGGGCAGCCACAGTGAAGGGAAGTGTCACAGTGCACACCTAACATAAGACCAAGTGCACACCAGACATACAAAGTGCATAACATAAACACACACCTAACAGAGAGGTTGATAGGTGTAACCGCATGCCATTGCAGCAAGCTGCCTAGCACCAGCTCAGGCTGCTATACTGCGACAATACAACACTTGTTGCCCGCGGCAACCACAAGTGAGGCAGCACACTAGCGGCCCTCACCTGTGGTTGAACAACCAAACCAAAACCGCAGGCAACCGCATGCGGATCAGGAGTCACGACCATGACCATGGCCGTGACAGTTTGTTACGGATAGTCTAGTATTCTCCAAGGGTAGGGCCAAATCTCCAAGGATTATGTCCCTCCTTCGCAGGTTGGTTTGGCTTTCTCTGCGGCACAACTTCCATATCTTCCCTTCCCACATTGCAGGGCGGGGGCTGAGAATGTGGCGGCTGACGCCTTGTCCCGATTTAACTTCACCATCTTCTTCCAGGCAATGCCAGACGCAGACCCGGTGGGCACGCCCGTTCCCCCGTTCAGCCTCCTGACCATGGACTAAGGCAACTGGTGGCATCCGCGAAGAAGTTGGTCCAAGGATCTTTAGCCAAGAACACCGCCAGGAATTATCTTACGGGATACGAGGCGTTCCGGCGCTTCATGCTCAGCCACCCGCAGAACGGCCAAGACGAAGTTACCTTTCTCATGGCGTTCATCACCCACTGACATTTCTACTTGCACCTCTCTCATAACACTATCAAGGGGTATTTAGCAGGGGTTCAGCATTACAGATTACTTGATGATCCTTCTTGCCAATCCATCATGTCTAACTGAGCTGTCAGGGCCACCCTTAGGGGCATACAAAAAAACTGTGCAGACCCAGTGGCGCGCAGACAGCCAGTTTCTGGTGAGTTATTACGGGGTTTGTCCCTAGCTCTAGATGGTTCCCCCTTTGGGCACCCAGCAAGCCTCATCATCAAAGCTGCAATGTATCTCGGGTTTTATGGATTTCTAAGGCCAGGGGAATTTACTTGTAGTGCTATAACACGCTCCACCCTTCTTAAACGCCATCTCGTTCGGCAGGGTGGTCAGTTTTCTTTATTTCTCCCATTTTCCAAGACTAGTCAAGTAGGTCCTCCCGTCGAGATCAAGTTCTTCCCCACATCAAGCAGTTGGTGTCCTGTCAAGGTGCTGGGGGACCTTGCCGAGTTTCTCCTTCCTCTTGCTCCAGAGGACCCGCTCCTTCCCCTCCAGGGCAGGCCTCTCACCGTGGCTCAGTTCATTACCCACATTCGCACGTTAGCAGCAGGTTTGGGGTATAATCCGGATGCCATTTCAGGGCACTCATTCAGCATAGGAGCCGCCTCCTTGGCCTCCAAGCACCAGGTACCCGCGCATGTTATCCACAAGATGGGGAGCTGGAGGTCATCGTGCTTTTCCAGGTATATTCCCGAACCGCAGGTTGAGATTTCCAGGGCTTTTTGTTCGTTGGCTTTGTGATTTGTCCAGTTCGGTTCAAATAAAATATTTCACACCTAACAGCGTTGATAGTCTTTTTGCCCACATATTCAGGCCTACCCCGCACTGGCTCCGGGCACAGTTCAGCCAGATAGATCATGGAGGGTGGTAGGCATCCCTCCCAACTCCACGTTCATGCACACCTCAGCCCCTACCACAAATTTATATATGCATTTACATTTTATTTGTTTTAATCATTGTTACATTTTATTGTTGAAATTAAATATTATTAACCATTGACTGCCTATATAATCAGATGAGGAGAGCCTGCTTTATCTGCTACACATGATCTAGATTATGTGTGACCGCCAACAAGAACTCAATCATGGCGGTGTTATCGCCAGTTCTGTGAGAAGGTCTGGTAGACGTTCTTCTCTACCTCTTGTATGACGTTCTTTGTTTTGGTTTCACTTTCTCACCTCCTTTCCTTCTGGCAGGTGTCACTTATTTAGACTAATCATTTTCCTTTATATTCCCTCCCATACTGCCTCACTTTGCGGTTTATACTACTTCCTGGATGAAGTGTTCACTGCTGGAGGCTGCTGCTGTTTGTTCAGATAAGTCTTTTTCCTTTATTGTGTTTCCTTGCTGGCTTGATTCTAGGTGACCTTGACTCCATCCGTATTAAGTGCAAGCCGGTGGTCGTATCCCCACACTATTATAGGATTTTCAGGTGTGACCCTTGCATGTGCATAGCAGTCAGGGAGAGCTCTTAGGGATTTATAGGGCTCACCTATATGCTCCTTAGTTTGGGATCAAGCCAGTCGGTCGTTGATTTATAAGTTCCAGATATCTGCAACTTCATCCGTGACATTATAAACCGCCATAACCGTCTTGAGCATGGATCCGGTTTCAGCCTTGATTGACCGGATGCAAGGTCTTTCGCTGGAGGTAGCAGATCTCTGTAAAACTGTGTCTCAGTTTCAGGTGACCGGTTCTGCTGGCGTTCATGGAGTTTGTTCCGAGCCTAATATCTCGCTTCCGGATACGTTCTCCGGGGGTAGTGAGAATTTTGTTCGCTTTAGAGAGGCTTGCAAACTCAATTTTTGCCTACTTCCCCATTTCTCTGGTGATGAGGAGCAGAGGGTGGGGATCATCATCTTGCTGCTCAGGGATAACGCTCAGTCTTGGGCCTTTTTGCTGCCGGTGGGGGCACGGCCCCTCCGATCGGTGGATAAATTTTTTGTAGCCCTGGGGCAGATATATGATGACCCGGATCGTATTGCTCTGGCTGAATCTAAACTGCGTCTTTTATGCCAGGGTAAACAGCCCGCAGAGATATATTGTTCTGAATTTCGGAGATGGGCAGCTGATATTGGTTGGAATGATGCTGCACTCCGAAGTCAATTTTGCCATGGTCTTTCGGAAAAATTGAAAGATGCATTTGCTTTTCATGAGAGACCAGCGTTGTTAGAGTCTGCCATGTCTCTAGCTGTTTGTATTGACAGGCGTCTTAGAGAGAGAGAGAGGAGACTACTCTTTCCTGTCATATTCAGCCCAAGGACAGTGGGGCTGTCTCATTCAGTGCGCAGGCGTCTCAGTCTGTCTCAATCCCCTCTGAGGAGGAGGCCATGCAGCTGGGTTTTCTTGCCTCTGATAGTAGAGGATTCAGCTCTCAGATGAGGGTTTGTTTCTGTTGTGGGGGTATAAATCATTTGGCTAATGTTTGCCCCTCTAGGAGATTCATGGAGTTTTCTGAGGGTAATAAAAAAAAAAAAAGAAACCCTCTAAAAATTTGCCATTTGCTACTATTGGCAAGGTTGATGAGGAAATTGAAGGTTTGCCAATTTGCTTGTAGTTCCCGTTTTCTTCTACCTGCCAGGTTGGCGCTAGACACCAAGAAAATTCTTTGTGAGATTTTTGTAGATAGTGGAGCAGCTGTCAATCTCATTGATAATCAATTTGCAACAACGCATGGTTTCCAGGTGTGCACTTTGGAAACGGATATACCTGTTTTTGCTATTGATTCCGCTCCATTTTTTCAAAGATCGTTAAAGGGCATAGTTCACAAAATCCGTTTGACTGTGGGTGACGCTCATGTTGAGGATATGTCATGTTTCGTCTTAAGCGGATTACCTACTCCTCTCACTACCCTGGCTCACTAAACATAACCCCACCATTGATTGGCAAGCAAGGCAAATAAATGGTTGGAGTGAGTTTTGCAGAGTGAATTGCCTCACGGCGTCTCTTTCAGAGCTTTCTACCAAGACTGTGCCATCTTTTCTCTCTGAAGTTTCTGATGTGTTTTCCCGAGAGTGGTGTCCAGGAGTTGCCCCCTCACCGGGATTACGACTGCCCTATTAATCTCATCCCAGACGCCAAGCTGCCAAAATCACGATTATACAATCTCTCCCAACCTGAAAGAGTCGCTATGCGTACTTATATCTCTGAGAACCTCCTGACGAAGCTGAGGCGAAACGCGCGTCGGGGTTCTCTTCTGCCCTGTGTTCGGTGTCTTAACCCTTCATCATGTCTGTGGGTATGTTCACGTCCCCAGTGGATATTTCTGTGTAGGAGTTTGATCCTGCAGCCTGTTATCTTTGATTTATTGTATATGGGTATATTCCATCTTGATGTATTAAGTGGATGCTATGTGATTTTGTGCTCTATAGTATTACTATTTTGGGCTGCATTTGTTACACATTAACCCTCCACTGGGTTGTGCAGTGAGCTGAATATCACAGACACTTGTAGCGGATATTTACTGATACTTTCTACTTGTGAATCACCTCACTGCATATTGCACAGACATGTATTCCATCTATTTGGCGGGTGTTTGAGGCACCGACGGGGGGGACTACTGCATTCAGGTTGTTTTGCTGATTATTCTCCATAGTAATTCTGTGTAATATATTTTATGAATTCTTTGATCAATTGACGATCTAAAAAAGTATTTATATTTCTACTGGGCATTCCATGGTTGTTTTTATAGCAACATTTATAGGTTTATATGATTGGTTCTCTGTTTGCCCTTACTTACGGTATTATAGGGAGGCCTTTTTCCTCTTTTTTCGGTTCTATTATATCTCTGAGAGCCTGAGAAAGGGACACATCCGACCCTCGAAGTCACCTGTTGCCGGTGGGTTTTTTTTTTGTTAAGAAAAAAGATGCTTCTTTAAGACCTTGTCTGGATTTCAGGGAGCTGAACCGTATCATGATTCGTGACCCATATCCGCTTCCTCTGATCCCGGACCTGTTTAACCAGATTGTTGGGGCTAAAGTTTTTTCTAAGTTGGATTTAAGAGGGGCATATAACCTAGTCAGGGTCAGGGAAGAGGACGAATGGAAGACAGCTTTTAATACCCCTGAGGGTCATTTTGAGAATTTGGTTATGCTCTTTGGTTTGATGAATGCTCTTCCAACATTTTGTGAACAGCATTTTTTATCATTTAATGGGGAAATTTGTACTGGTGTATCTAGATGACATTTAGATTTTTTCTCCTGATTTCAAGACTCATCGGGAGCACCTATGTCAGGTCTTGCTGATTCTGCGGGAGAATAAATTGTACGCTAAACTGGAAAAATGTGTGTTTGCGGTTGAGTTTCAATTTCTTGGTTTTCTTCTCTCCGCTTCTGGTTTTCGGATGGACCCTGAGAAGGTCCGCGCTGTGCTTGATTGGGAGCTTCCTGAGAATCAGAAGGCGCTGATGCGGTTTTGGGGTTTTGCCAATTATTACAGAAAGTAAATTTTTAATGATTCCTCTGTTGTTAAGCCACTCACTGATATGACTAAAAAGGGGGGGGGGGGGGATTTTTCCTCCTGGTCGGTAGATGCGCTTAAAGCCTTTTCTAGTATTAAAGAGAGTTTTGCTTCCGCTCCCATTTTGGTACAAACTGATGTCTCTCTACCTTTTATTGTTGAGGTGGATGCTTCTGAGGTGGGTGTGGGTGCAGTCTTATCTCAGGGTCCCTCTCCTGCCAAATGGCGACCCAGTGCCTTTTCTCAAGGAAACTCTTCTCTGCAGAGAGAAATTACGATGTGGGAGATAGGGAGTTGTTGGCCATCAAATTAGCCTTTAAGGAATGGCGCCATTGGCTAGAGGGAGCCAGACACTCTATTACCGTGTTTACCGACCATAAGAATCTGGCCTACTTTGAATGGGCCAAGCATCTGAACCCGAGACAGGCCAGATGGTCTTTGTTCTTTTCTAGGTTTAATTTTGTTGTTACGTTCCTGTCACAACCAGACATCTGAGAAGCTCTGACAGATGCCTTTCAGAACCTCCTCCTTGAGCTTTCTTTGCTTTGGTTTTCAGTTAGAAACATAGAAACATAGAAACATAGAATGTGTCGGCAGATAAGAACCATTTGGCCCATCTAGTCTGCCCAATATATCTGAATCCTATGAATAGTCCCTGGCCCTATCTTATATGAAGGATAGCCTTATGCCTATCCCATGCATGCTTAAACTCCTTCACTGTATTTGCCGCTACCACTTCTGCAGGAAGGCTATTTCATGCATCCACTACTCTCTCAGTAAAGTAATACTTCCTTATATTACTTTTAAACCTTTGCCCCTCTAATTTAAAACTGTGTCCTCTTGTGGTAGTTTTTCTTCTTTTAAATATGCTCTCCTCCTTTACCGAGTTGATTCCCTTTATGTATTTAAAAGTTTCTATCATATCCCCTCGGTCTCTTCTTTCTTCCAAGCTATACATATTAAGGTCTTTTAACCTTTCCTGGTAAGTTTTATCCTGCAATCCATGGACCAGTTTAGTAGCTCTTCTCTGAACTCTCTCTAGAGTATCTATATCCTTCTGGAGATATGGCCTCCAGTACTGCGCACAATACTCCAAGTGAGGTCTCACCAGTGTTCTGTACAGCGGCATAAGCACTTCACTCTTTCTACTGCTTATACCTCTCCCTATACATCCAAGCATTCTGCTGGCATTTCGTGCTGCTCTATTACATTGTCTTCCCACCTTTAAGTCTTCTGAAATAATTACTCCTAAATCCCTTTCCTCAGATACTGAGGTCAGGACTGTGTCAAATATTCTATATTCTGCCCTTGGGTTTTTACGCCCCAGGTGCATTATCTTGCACTTATCCACATTAAATTTCAGTTGCCAGAGTTCTGACCATTCTTCTAGTTTTCCTAAATCCTTTTCCATTTGGCGTTTCCCTCCAGGAACATCAACCCTGTTACATATCTTTGTGTCATCAGCAAAAAGACAAACCTTACCATCGAGGCCTTTTGCAATATCACTTATGAAGATATTAAACAAAATTGGTCCCAGTACAGATCCCTGTGGAATCCCACTGGTAACATGACCTTGTTTTGAATGTTCTCCATTGACTACAACCCTCTGTTGTCTGTCACTCAGCCACTGCCTAATCCACTCAACAATATGGGAGTCCATGCTCAATGACTGCAGTTTATTGATAAGTCTTCTATGTGGAACAGTGTCAAAAGCCTTACTAAAATCTAGATATGCGATGTCTACTGCACCTCCACCGTCTATTATTTTAGTCACCCAGTCAAAAAAATCTATAAGATTTGTTTGACATGATCTCCCTGAAGTAAACCCATCCTGTTTTTCATCTTGCAATCCATGGGATTTTAGATGTTCCACAATCCTATCCTTTAATAGGGTTTCCATTAATTTGCCTACTATTGATGTCAGACTCACTGGTCTATAGTTGCTCGATTCCTCCTTACTACCTTTCTTGTGAATGGGCACGACATTTGCCAATTTCCAATCTTCCGGGACGACTCCTGTTACTAATGATTGGTTAAATAAATCTGATAACGGTTTTGCCAGCTCACCACTAAGCTCTTTTAATAATTTTGGGTGTATCTCATCAGGCCCCTGTGACTTATTTGTCTTCACTTTAGACAGCAAACTTAGAACATCTTCCTCTGTAAAGACACATGCATCAAACGATTTAATAGTCATCCTTTCTAGTGGAGGTCCTTCTCCTTCTTTTTCTTTTGTAAAAACTGAACAGAAGTATTCATTAAGGCAGTCGGCTAGCCCTTTATTCTCTTCTACATACCTTCCGTCCTTTATTTTTAATTTAGTTATTCCTTGTTTTAATTTCCTTTTTTCATTTATATATCTGAAGAATGTCTTATCCCCTTTTTTCATAGACTGAGCTAGTTTTTCTTCTGCCTGAGCTTTAGAAGTTCTTATAACTTGCTTGGCCTCTTTCTGCCTAATCTTGTAGATTTCCTTATCTTCATTGCTCTGGTTTTTTTTATAATTACAAAATGCTAGCTTTTTATTTTTAATGATTTGGGCCACTTCTGCTGAGTACCACAGTGGTCTCTTCCTTTTTTTGCTTTTACTGACAAGTCTAATGCAATTTTCTGTTGCCTTCAATAATGCACCTTTTAAGTAGTCCCATTTCTCCTGGACTCCATGTAATCCGTTTAAGTCTGATAAGGACTCATTTATGACTAATTTCATTTTTGAAAAGTCTGTTTTTCTAAAATCTAAAACTTTTGTTTTTGTGTGGTGGGACTCTTTCACAGTTCTTATACTAAACCACACTGACTGGTGATCACTAGATCCCAAGGTTTCGCCTACAATGACATCATATACCGAATCCCCATTTGTGAATATCAAATCCAAAATGGCCTCCCTCCGGGTTGGCTCCTCAACCATTTGTTGTAGGGATAACCCCAGTAGGGAATTTAGAATATCTGTACTCCTGGTAGAACTTGCTATTTTGGTTTTCCAGTTTATATTTGGAAGATTGAAATCTCCCATAATGATAACTTCTCCTTTCATTGTCATTTTAGCTATTTCTTCAACTAGTAGATCATCTAGTTCTTTAACTTGATCAGGTGGTCTATATATCACACCTACACGAGTTACTGCATGATTAGCAAACTGCAACGTAACCCAAACTGACTCTATGTTGGCCTCACCAACTTGTATTAGGTTAGATTTAATGCTATCTTTCACATACAGGGCCACTCCTCCTCCTTTCTTGCCTTCTCTGTCTCTTCTGTATAAAGAGTACCCTGGTATGGTTATGTCCCAGTCATTTCTTTCATTAAACCATGTCTCCGTAACAGCCACTAAATCTACATTCTCAGATGCCATTATTGACCCAAGTTCATTGATTTTTTTACCTAAACTGCGAGCATTTGTAGAGAGGACTCGGAGCTTATCATTTCTTACCCTCTGTGCTTCTGACCTGTTCTGGCATTGTTTCGGGGGGCAATTGGACTCTTTTATTTTCACTCTTTTGCCCCCCCTTCCTAGTTTAAATACTCTTTTGCAAATTCTTGGAGTTGTTCACTAAGTACATTTGTTCCTTGTTGTTACGTTCCTGTCACAACCAGACAGGAACATCTCGTTAGCCTCTCTCAGCTGTCTTGTAGTTGGACTGATTGCATCCCTTTAAATTCCTCCCCATAATGCAGTAGTGTGCGGTTTATACAACTTCCTGGAGTGTGTGTGCATGCTGATCCTATTCCCCAGTCTTCTACAAGATAAGTGCTGTACATTCATTTGTGATTTTCTGTTTGCTGGATCCCAGGTGACCCTGACTCCCTCCGTGTCTAGTGTAGGGAGCTGGTGGTCGTGTCCCCTCACTATTGTAGGGTGTTCAGGTGTCATATAGTCGAGGCACGAGGATATGCGATCATCCACCATTGGGGTGTTCGCATAGGCTGAGCAGTCAGGGAGAGTGCCAGGTCTTATGCAGGGGTCTCCCTTTTGTTCCTTAGCTTTGGATCCAGTGAGTCATATATTAATTTTGCATTGTCTTGTTTCCTGTACACCTTTCCGTGACAGTTCCGCCATGGGGTTAAAAATGTGAAGGCGGATGCCCTGTCACGTTGTTTTCCGGGAGGGGGGAACTTTGAAGACCCGGGTCCCATTTTGGCTGAAGGGGTGGTCGTCTCTGCTCTTTATCCTGATTTGGAGGCAGAGGTTCAGACAGCCCAGACAGAGGCTCCTGATCTTTGTCCTCCTGGGAGGTTGTTTGTGCCTCTCGCTTTACGACACAAGGTTTTTAAGGAGCACCACGATACTGTCCTTGCTGGGCACCCGGGGAGTAGAGCCACAGTGGATCTCATTGCTCGGAAATTTTGGTGGCCGGCTCTTTGTAAGACGGTTAAGGGTTTTGTGGCAACCTGCGAGACCTGCGCTCGTGCCAAGGTCCCTCATTCACGGCCATCGGGTTCTCTCCTCCCGTTACCCATTCCTTCCCGTTCTTGGACGCATCTGTCCATGGACTTTATTACGGACATGCCTCGTTCCTCGGGGAAGACTGTGATTCTGGTGGTAGTGGACCGTTTTAGCAAAATGGTGCATTTCATCCCCTTTCCTGGGTTACCCAATGCTAAGACGCTGGCGCAAGTGTTTGTTGATCACATTGTTAAATTGCATGGCATTCCTTCAGACATCGTTTCTGATAGGGGCACGCAATTTGTTTCCAGATTCTGGAAGGCCTTCTGTTCTCGCTTGGGGGTTCGGTTGTCGTTTTCTTCTGCTTTTCACCCGCAGTCGAATGGTCAGACCGAAAGCGTCAATCAAAATCTGGAGACATATCTGCGCTGTTTTGTGGTGGAGAATCAGGAGGATTGGTATTCTTTTTTGTCCCTTGCTGAGTTTGCTTTAAATAACCGTCGCCAGGAGTCCTCTGATAAGTCACCATTTTTGGGTGCATATGGGTTTCATCTGCAGTTTGGGACATTCTCTGGAGAGTGGTCTTCTGGTTTACCTGATGAGGAGAGATTTTCCTCATCTTTGTCATTTATTTGGCAAAAGATTCAGGGTAATCTGAAGAGAATGAGTGAGAGATATAAGCGTGTGGCGGATAAGAGACGTGTCCCTGGTCCAGACCTGAATGTGGGTGATCTGGTGTGGTTGTCTACAAAGAATATCATTAAAACCTTTTGTCCGGTAAAATTACTCGCTGCCTCTACCTTCTCACCTAGACCCAGACCTCCCCAACTGCTATGGTCTTCTGACAGCTCCAACAAATAGGCCCCCTTTATATTGACGACTGGCCTACCCCTTCTTATTGTCTTAGGGACTTTGCTCATCTAACGTCACCATACCAGATGCAGTGATACTGCCTTGCCCATATATATGTGATCCAGGACATGTGTTTTTTGATTATTGTTTATTTTTTGTTTGTTTGTTTGAATGCCTTTATGCATTATAGCCTTTCCAGATGTATCAGGCATATGATGTACAGGGAAGTAACATTGTCTTGTGTGATGTTATGTTGTTGTGCTGTATGTACACAAACTGGAATGTATACCCTGTACAAACTTGTCTTGCCTCAATAAACAAAGATTTGAAAGAAAGAAAGAAAACCTTTTGTCCAACCCACTGTACCCTCCTCTTTGCCTCCTCCTCTGATTTTTGTTGATGGTAATCTTGAATTTAAGGTCTCTAGGATTGTGGATTCTCGCATTATCCGCGGTTCTCTTCAGTACCTCGTTCATGGGAGGGTTATGGTCCTGAAGAGAGGATGTGGGTCCCAGTGGCGAACATTAAGGCCACTTGTCTCATCAAGGCTTTCCATAGGTCTCATCCTGAGAAGGTGGGCTCTGAGTGTCCAGAGTCCACCTGTAGAGGGAGGGGTACTGTCACCGCCAGTTCTGTGAGAAGGTCTGGCAGACGTTCTACTCTACCTCTTGTATGACGTTCTTTGTTTTGGTTTCACTTTCTCATCTCCTTTCCTTCTGGCAGGTGTCACTTATTTAGACTAATCGTCTTCCTTTATATTCCCTCCCATACTGCCTCACTTTGTGGTTTATACTACTTCCTGGATGAAGTGTTCACTGCTGGAGGCTGCTGCTGCTGTTCAGATAAGTATTTTTCCTTTATTTGTGTTTCCTTGCTGGCTTCATTCTAGGTGACCCTGACTCCGTCCGTATTAAGTGCAGGGAGCCGGTGGTCGTGTCCCCACACTATTATAGGATTTTCAGGTGTGACCCTTGCATGTGCATAGCAGTCAGGGAGAGCTCTTAGGGATTTATAGGGCTCGCCTATATGCTCCTTAGTTTGGGATCAAGCCAGTCGGTCGCTGATTTATAAGTTCCAGCTATCTGCAACTTCATCCGGACTGTGTGGTTTCAACCGCTGCAACTCTCTCTCCTAATTGATTTAAGTCATACTTAAAATCCTTAAGCTCCTGGATTAGTGTGTCCAAGGCATCTGCCAACAGCTGGCGCATGAAAGATCTGGAGACCGGGAGGTGTTCTTCTGAGGTAGAAGCTGCCACTTTGCTACCTTCTCCTTCTTCTGAGTCTGTAGCTTCTTGTTGTTGCACGGGTTTTGGAGTCGGCGCCATTTTGTCTCCTTTGATGTAAATCTTTTCTGTCGTCATCTTTTCCATTCGGTCCAGACAACTTCTTTCAGCCGTGCCTTGTCTCTGCAGAGTGTGACACACAGAGATCATAGCTTCTTCACATTTCTATCATTATCCACTAACCTCGAGTCCCAACAGTGTTATCATGCTGCTTGCTGTGCTCCCCAATACCCCCATATACCATCCTGAAGAAATATTAGTGCCCCCCCATAGTAATAGTGCTCCTCAAAGTCCCACCAATAGTAATTCCCTTCTAGAATGCCCTCATTAGTAATACTGCCCCCTACAGTGACCCCAACCGTTATAATGCTCCACAAGAGTCATTAGTAGAAGAGCCTTCCAGTATTAATAATGAACCTACAGAGCCCCAAGTAGAAATAAGGTCCACCAATTGTTCCCCCAATGGTAATAAAGCCCTCTACAGGCCACTCAGTAGTAATAAGGCCCCCCATAGTGCTCTTAATAGTAATAAGGTGGATCTATAAGTTACTCCTATAGTAGTAACTCCAGTAGTAATAAGAACACTTAATGTCCTCTGTATTTAAAATGCCCCTACAGTGCTCCCAGTATTTATAGCGCCCCCTACTGTTATAATGCTAGCCCTGAAGTGCCCTCAGTATTTAGAATGTCCTCTGTAGTTATATTCATACCTTTATTGTCCTCAGAAATTATAATTCCTCAGTCCCCCCACCATACAGTCCAATGTAAATAACACTATTTCCACTTCACCACCATGACGGCCCAGAGAGATTGACCCCTGACCTCTGTAGGGGCAGGAACAGAGATAGGTTAAAAGGACCCCTCCCACCACCATTCACCAGTGTGTTCCTGCCCCTATAGTGGCCAGGACAGAGAAAAGTCCTCTCTGGCTTTCAGGGAGGTGAAGTGGATAAGGACCTATTTTTATTATTTTCTGTACCTGGGTGACTGCATCGGCGGTGAATATTGCCTCCCTTGCGGGCCTCTCATCCAGGACTGCGTCCCCTGCTCACCGGCGGACTCCGTTCCAAAGCTGACAGGAAGGACTTTTGCGCAGGCGCGCGCGTCTGACGTCACTTCTGGGCCGCCGGACAAAACCCGGAAGTGGATGTCTTTTACAAAAAGCTCACAAGCACTTTCCGGCTGCGCTCGCTGCATCGCTCTCTGCATCACTGGACGACATGTCGGACCAGGAGAAGAAGCCGCAGCAGAAGGAGCAGACCGCTCCAGAGCGCCCCTGCGTGAGTAGCCCACCTGGGCATGCCGGCAGCTTGACAAATGTGGAGCCAGTGGGGAGGGTGCCTTAGTATGATTGTTCTAATAACCACTGGTATGAGCCCCCCTCCCCTAGGGTCTTCTGGTATACTGCATCTAAAGTTTATGCACCTATACTGGATCGACACAAAATTGATGGGCTGCTCTCTCACTTTAGGCCAAACTTGCTTTAAAAAAACCCAGGAAGACCGCCAGATGCATCCAGTGCTCCGTCAGGCTTCCCGATGATTATGCTAAGAAACTTTGCAAGGATTGTATTTCCAAGTTGGTGAGAGAAGAACAACCCTCAATTATGCAGGAATTTAAAACTATGATACAGGAGGAAGTTAGATCTTCTCTAGCCTCCCTCTGTGAGGATACTCTGGGGGCTCACCCACCCAAACGGCCCAAAATGGCAGACATCTCCTTCTCAGACCCTGAGTATTTGGAGGGCGAGGCCTCATCCTCCAAAAAGGAGGACGAAGAGTACCCCCTATCAGAGGGCGAGATCGTCGAGAACTCTAAAAAATTCTTCTTCACTTCTAGCGAGATGAGTGACCTTCTAAAGGCGGTCAGGGATACAATGGGGGTGGAGTACATCCAGCAACCCCACACAGTTTAGGAAGAGATGTTTGGGGGATTGAAGGTCTGACGCTCCCGTGTATTCCCCATAAATGAAAACATTAAGGAGATGGTGATGGATGAATGGGCCCATCCAGAAAAGAAACTAGGTATTTCCAAAGAATTCAGGAACCACCTTGTATTTGACCCGTCAGACTCTAGGATCTTTGACGAGGTTCCCAGAATTGACGTCCAGGTGGCCAAAGTTAATTAAAAAAAACTTGCTACCATTCAAGGACTCCTGTCAGTTAAAAGACACCATGGAAAGGAAGGCAGACAGTCTATTAAAAAAATCCTGGGAGGCAGCTATGTTCAGTGTTAAGACCAACATAGCTGCTACTTCAGTCGGCAGGTCTATGTACCTGTGGCTGAATGAGTTAGAAAATCATCTAATTAACAAGACGTCCAGGGAACAAATACTAGACTCTATTCCCTTGTTAAAATCCGGCACGGGGTTCCTAGCAGACGCCTCCGCCGAGACAATTAGATTCTCGGCCAAGGACGCGGCTTTGTCCAATGCTGCCCGGGGGCACTTTGGATGAAATCTGGGTCAGGCAACATCTCTTCCAAAATGAAGCTGTGCTCTATAGCCTTCTTGGGCGAATACATGTTTGGTCCTGTATTGGACAAGATCCTCGAGAAGGCTAATGATAGAAAGAAAGGGTTCCCTGAAGAGAAAACCCCTAAAAAGAAACCCTTCTTTCGTAATCAATACTCCCAAAATAGCTCCTTTCGTGGTAAAGGTAAATTCGGATGTTGGAGTTACCCAAGAGGGGGGAAAAGTAGAGGGTTCCTCCTAAATCCCCAGAACAAAGGCGGTGAGAAACAGTGATGCCAGGATAGGGGGAAGACTATCCCAATTTTTTGCCCAGTGGCAGCAGACTTCTCCCAACCCCTGGGCGCAAAAACTTATCAAGAACGGCTACAGGATAGAGTTATCATCCTCCCCTCCGAATGTATTTCTGATATTTCACCATTCTTCCCCATTTCAGCAGAACCAAATTTGGAAGGAGGTCCAGAATCTTCTGGACTTAGGAGTAGTTGTTCCTGTTCCCGAGCTTCAACGGGGGCAGGGATTCTACTCCAACCTTTTCTTAGTAAAAAAAGCCAGGGGGTTCCTTCTGCATGATTATAAACCTCAAGAGGTTAAACAAATTCGCAGTTTACAAAAGGTTCAAGATGGAATCCCTAAACTCTACCATTCCTTTAATTAAAAAAGACGCGTTCCTTTGTACAATCGACCTGAAGGACGCATATTATCATGTTCCTATTCACATCCAGTCTTAGAGGCTCCTGCGTTTTGCATTGAAGGATCACAGGGGCTCTGTTCACCAATTCCAGTTCATGGCTCTCCCCTTCGGGCTGGCCTCAGCCCCAAGGATTTTCACGAAACTGGTGGTAGAGATGGTTGCCTCCCTGAGGTCTCAGGGGGTGACTGTCGTTCCTTACCTAGATGACTTTTTGCTGATTTCAGACATGGTGGATCAGTCTATAGCAGATCAAGAGACCTTCTGTGCCCTTCTGACAGCCCTAGGTTGGGTGATAAACCTAAAAAAGTAATCCCTGGTTCCAGATACCAGGGTAAAATTCCTAGGGGTATTGCTGGATTTGGTAAAACAAACAACCTTTCTTTCAGCAGAAAGAATTCAGAACCTTCAGACATCAATCAGGGCCTTCCTAGGACGTCACTCCTTCTCTTTCAGAGAAACAATGAGCCTTTTAGGTCAAATGACAGCCTGTATTTTAGCAGTCCCTTGGTGCCAGGTCCATTACAGGGCCCTTCAGTCCTGGTTTCTAAGAAGATGTGCAGAGAAGTGAAGAAAAGTCAGACCATTCTCGGTGGCGCTGGTGCAGGAAGAACTTATAACTCAAAAGGTACCAGTAAAGGTAATCTTTTTATTAAAGACGGTCTACGCGTTTCGGGGGCAGAACATCCCCCTTCATCAGGACAATAAAAATTATTATAATAATAATTTTTATTGTCCTGATGAAGGGGCATGTTCTGCCCCCGAAACGCATAGACCGTCTTTAATAAAAAGATTACCTTTACTGGTACCTTTTGAGTTATAAGTTCTTCCTGCACCAGCGCCACCGAGAATGGTCTGACTTTTCTTCACTTCTCTGCACATATTTTGTCCTGATAACCGCAACTACTGCAAGGGATACAGATGAGGGGCAGCAGACGCAGTCTTCTCTTCTCCCGTAAACTGGACGGGTAATCATCCAGAAAAGCGATTCGGAGGCGTTGTGACCCTTCACAACCCCATCTGGTAAGCATAATCAGTGGTTTTGTGCCTATACCTAGTGCTGTAAGGTTCTACACACGAGGCGCTGCCTCCTCTCTTCTCTTTTTTGACCCTTTTAGGTTTCTAAGAAGATGAGACAAACATCTGTCCTTTCTGGACAAAAAGATCCTGATCCCGGGCCACATAAAATCTTCAGTCCGGTGGTGGCTTCAAACAAAAAATCTAAAAAAGGGCATGGTCTGGCTCGAGACCCCAGCAGTGCAGGTTCAGACAGATGCCAGCGCAAAAGGATGGGGCGCAAAAATATACTCCGACCTGTACCAGGGAGACTGGTCTCTGAAAATTACAGCTCAGTCCTCAAATTACAGGGAGCTCAGGGCAGTTTAGGAGACAATATGAGCAGCTGCTCCAAAACTAAAGAACCAACATATAAAAATCTATTCAGACAATGTAACGACCGTGTCCTACCTCAAACATCAGGGGGACACACGGTCTCAAAAACTAGAAAGTCTGTCCAGAAGAATCTTCCTTTGGGGGGGAAAAAAATTTAAAATCAATATCTGCAATTCATTTAAAAGGAAGCCTAAACAACGCTGCGGACTTCCTCAGCAGGACCACTATAGACCAGGGGGAATGGTCTCTAAACATTGACATCTTCAATCTAATTGTCCAAAGATGGGGCCTCCCACTGGTAGATCTATTTGCTTCAAGGAAAAACGCAACAGTATCAACCTTTTGCTCCCTAAACCCGAGGGACAGGCCTCTAGCGATCAACGCCTTCTCCCTGCACTGGAACTGGGATTTTGCATATGCCTTTCCTCCCTCCGTTCCCGTTAATCCCAAGGGTTCTCCAAAAAATCAGGGACAAGGCCAGAATAATCCTGGTCACCCCGTACTGGCCCAAGAGAAGCTGGTTCTCGATCCTAACCAACCTCTCCCCACAGGAAGCATTCATTCTCCCAATGAGGAAAAATATCCTGATCCAGGGGCCGGTTCTCCATCTACATCCAGAAATCTTTAACCTCTCGGCTTGGATCCTGAGTCCGACCTTCTGAGACGCAGAGGTCTCTCAGAGGGTGTGATATCTAGGTGAAGAAGCCCCAGACCAGACTAAACCAAATATACAGAGGATCCTGGACTTCCTGCAAAAAGGACTAGAGTCAGGGTTAAGTCCAGGGCCGGTGCAAGGATTTTTGCCGCCCTAGGCAAGATAAAAATTGACGCCCCCACTTCCCCCCCGCCTTATCAGATGATCTGCCCATATCATGTTCCACCCCTTTCTCAGCTTTTAAATTAAAAGAACTGCTATGTTTCCCTTAGGGTTAATCCAGCTTCTTGTAGCTGTCTCTTTTTGTGGAACGGAATTGCGGACCCATACATTTCTATGGGGCCGCACGACATGCGGCCCGATCCGGAATTGCGGACCCGGATCCGCAATTCCGATCCTGAAAAAAATAGAACATGTCCTATTCTTGTCCGCAATAGCGGACAAGAATAGGCATATTCTTAGTGCCGGCAATGTGCGGTCCGCAAAATGCGGAACGCACATTGCCGCTGTCCTCCCTTGTCACTCTCATTATTCCCCCTCCTTGTCACTCTCATTATCCCCCCTCCCTTGTCACTCTCATTATTCCCCCCTCCCTTGTCACTCTCATTATTCCCCCCCTCCCTTGTCACTCTCATTATTCCCCCCCCTCCCTTGTCACTCTAATTATTCCCCCCTCCCTTGTCACTCTCATTATTCCCCCCCTCCCTTGTCACTCTCATTATTCCCCCCCTCCCTTGTCACTCTCATTATTCCCCCCCCTTGTCACTCTCATTATTCCCCCCCTTGTCACTCTCATTATTCCCCCCTCCCTTGTCACTCTCATTATTCCCCCCCGTCACTCTCATTATTCCCCCCCCTCCCTTGTCACTCTCATTATTCCCCCCCCCTCCCTTGTCACTCTCATTATTCCCCCCCTCCCTTGTCACTCTCATTATCCCCCCCTCCCTTGTCACTCTCATTATCCCCCCCTTCCTTGTCACTCTCATTATTCCCCCCCTCCCTTGTCACTCTCATTCTCCCCCCCTCCCTTGTCACTCTCATTCTCCCCCTTGCTTGTCACTCTCTTCTCCCCCCCTCACCTCTAGTGTAGCGTGGCCGAGCTCTGTTCGGTCCGCGGTACAGGAGCATTTGTTTCCTGTACCCGGCCGGACTGAAAGGAAGTGCACACTAAGTGAGTTAATCCAGCTTCTTGTAGCTGTCTCTTTTTGTGGAACGGAATTGCGGACCCATAAATTGATCCGGAATTGCGGACCCGGATCCGCAATTCCGATCCTGAAAAAAATAGAACATGTCCTATTCTTGTCCGCAATAGCGGACAAGAATAGGCATATTCTTAGTGCCGGCAATGTGCGGTCCGCAAAATGCGGAACGCACATTGCCGCTGTCCTCCCTTGTCACTCTCATTATTCGCCCTCCTTGTCACTCTCATTATCCCCCCTCCCTTGTCACTCTCATTATTCTCCCCCCTCCCTTGTCACTCTCATTATTCCCCCCCTCCCTTGTCACTTTCATTATTCCCCCCCTCCCTTGTCACTTTCATTATTCCCCCCCCTTGTCACTCTCATTATTCCCCCCTCCCTTGTCACTCTCATTATTCCCCCCCGTCACTCTCATTATTCCCCCCCGTCACTCTCATTATTCCCCCCTGTCACTCTCATTATTCCCCCCCTCCCTTGTCACTCTCATTATTCCCCCCTCCCTTGTCACTCTCATTATCCCCCCTCCCTTGTCACTCTCATTATCCCCCCCTTCCTTGTCACTCTCATTATTCCCCCCTCCCTTGTCACTCTCATTCTCCCCCCCCCCTTGTCACTCTCATTCTCCCCCTTGCTTGTCACTCTCTTCTCCCCCCCCTCACCTCTAGTGTAGCGTGGCCGAGCTCTGTTCGGTCCGCGGTACAGGAGCATTTGTTTCCTGTACCCGGCCGGACTGAAAGGAAGTGCACACTAAGTGAGCACTTCCTGTCAGTCCGGCCGGGTACAGGAAACAAAAGCTCCTGTACCGCGGACCGAACAGAGCTCGGCCACGCTACATTAACAACAGCACAGAGCAGACACAGCAGGCAGGATTCTTTAGAGCGGCAAGCGCTCAGCCTCAGCCGCCCAGGCGGCGCAACATGAGGGGCGCCGCCGGCCGGCCGGCTGCCCGGACTTATATAACCAACTTTTTTTTTTAAACCGCAACGGGCGCCCCCTGCTAAATGGCACCCTAGGCGACTGCCTAATTCGCCTTACTGGTGGTGCCGGCCCTGGTTAAGTCCATCTACCCTTAGAGTCCAGGTCTCAGCTATTAGCGCTTTTTTCGATTCTGAATTAGCCAGCCATAGATAGATCCAAAGATTCCTGAGGTCTGCAGCCAGACTAAGACCATCTCTCAAATCAAGGGTGCCTACCTTGTCCTTAGGGGACTCACAGGTCCGCCTTACGAACCCTTGGACTCGGGTTCCGTAAAGCATCTTTCTCAGAAGGTGGCTTTTCTTGTAGCTATAACATCAGCAAAAAGACTGTGCGAGATCCAGGCATTGTCAATAAGACAACCATACCTCACAACCCAGGAAGATCGAATTACCTGGCGTTTTTGCCAAAAGTAGTAACAGACTTCCATAGAAACCAGTAGATCGTTCTTCCCTCTTTTTTCCTAAAAATTCTGGGGAGGAACGATTCCATACCCTGGATGTCAAACGAACAGTACTAAAATACCTAGAGGTCACTAGGGACCTGAGAAAGGTGGACAATTTACTAGTACTCTGCTGTGGTAAAAATAAAGGCAAGGCAGCTTCCCGATCTACCATTGCCAGATGGGTAAAAGAGGCTATTACAGACTGCTACAAGATCGAAGGCATCAGTTGTCCAGACATCATTCGGGCTCACTCCACGAGAGCCATATCTGCCTCATTCGCTAAAAAGGCAGGAGCTTCCCTAATTCAGTTGTGCCGGGCCGCAACCTGGTCCAGTGTAAACACTTTCATTAAACATTATAGACTCGACTTATCCAGGTCTTCCGACCTGGCCTTTGGTCGCAGGGTCCTACAGGACGTTGCCCCACCCTAAGACGTATATAATCTGTTTTGTTTCTATAGGCTGTCATGGTGGTGAAGTGGAAAGCCGGAGTTAGACTTACCAGTAATTCATTTTCCACGAATCCACCATGACGCCATAATATCACACCCAGAAAATTATTATAATGACTTGGTATGAGTTAATAAAAAAAAAACAACAAAAAACAACTTTTGAGTTGTTTCACTTCTTAACCGGTGGTTGTGGCATTATAATCTGGAACTTACTGGTAAATTGTGGTGGGAGGGGTCCTTTTAACCTATCTCTGTTCCTGCCCCTACAGAGGTCAGGGGTCAATTTCTCTGGGCCGTCATGGTGGATTCTTGGAAAATGAATTACCGGTAAGTCTAATTCCGGCTTTCCCTCACTCCGCATTAGAGTCCCATGTAAATAACATCACACCATCTCTCTAGCCACCTCTAATATACAGTCCCATGTAAATAACATCCCATCTCTATCTACAGTCCCCTCCAAAATACAGTCCCATGTAACTAACATCCCTTCCCTTCAGCCCCTCCATATACAGTCCTACATAAATAACATCACCCCTTCCCCAGCCTTCCTTCAACATATAGTCCCATGTAAATAATATCACTCTCTCCCCAGCTGCCTCCAACATGCAATCCCATGTAAACATCACTCCCTCAACATTCAGTCCACAGTTAAATAACCACAACTCCTAGAATTCCTCTGCCTCGCACACTCATAATCTACCCCTTCATTTACCTCTTCTCATGTGGCAGACCTCACCACAGCCTCTTCCCCAGGATTTTTCCTCCACTTCTTGCAGGTCCTCAACCACTGCCTTTTGCACTGATCACATGGACTGCGAACACGGGTCCTTCAGCTCTTTCAGTGCATTAGATATTAATTAGATTAGATATTAATGCAGATGGAGGCTCAGTTCAGTACGGATCCGTCTGCATTAATAACTTAGAAAAAATTCTAAGTGTGAAAGTAGCCTGAGCGGATCCGTTCAGACTTTCAATGTAAAGTCAATGGGGGACGGATCCGCTTGAAGATTGAGCCATATGGTGACATCTTCAAGCGGATCCGTTCCCATTGACTTACATTGTAAGTCTGAACGGATCCGCTCGCCTCCGCACGGCCAGGCGGACAGCTGAACGCTGCAAGCAGAGTTCAGCTGTCCGCCTGTCCGTGCGGAGGCGAGCGGAGCGGAGGCTGAACGCCGCCAGACTGATGCAGTCTGAGCGGATCCGCTCCATTCAGACTGCATCAGGGCTGGACGGAGGCGTTCGGGTCCGCTCGTGAGCTCCTTCAAACGGAGCTCACAAACGGACCTATGAACGCTAGTGTGAAAGTAGCCTAAAGGGTTAACAAAGTTTGTAAAATCAGTTTGGAATAATATGAGTGGAGACATGGTGTCTGAAAATTATCCAAGTGAAATCTGCCCTCCCAAAACCATATGGCGCTTCTTCCCTTCTGAGCCCTGCCGTGTTCCCATACAGCAGTTTACAACCACATTTTGGGTGTTTCTGTAAGCTGCAGAATCAGGGTATTAACCCCTTCTACCCCGGGCCCGTTTTCACCTTCCTACCCAGGCCATTTTTTTGCAAATCTGACATGTGTCACTTTATGTGGTAATAACTTTGGAACGCTTTTATTTATCCAAGCTATTCTGAGAATGTTTTCTCGTGACACATTGTACTTCATGCCAGTCATTTATTTAGTTTATTTACGTATTTTAAAAATTTCAATTTCTCTGCTTTTAAAACAGAAAGTGATACCTCATAAAATATTTATTACTTAACATTCCCCGTATGTTTACTTCATGTTTGCATCATTTTGTAAAAGTCATTTTATTTTTTGGGGACGTTAGAAGGGTTCGAATTTTAGAATTTTTAAAAAAATCTCCAAAACCCACTTTTTAAGGACCAGTTCAGGTCTGAAGTCACTTTGTGGGGCTTACATAATAGAAACCCCCCATAAATGACCCCATTGTAGAAACTACACCCCTCAAGTTACTGAAAACTGATTCTACAAACTTTTTTAACCCTTTAGGTGTTCCACAAAAATTTAAGGAAAATGGAGATTAAATTTCTAAATTTCACATTTTTGGCAGATTTTCCATTTTAATCCATTTTTTCTTTAACACATCAAGGGTTAACAGCCAAACAAAACTCAATATTTATTACTCTGATTCTGAGATTTACAGAAAACTGATGTAAGGGCGCACGGCAGGGCACAGAAGGAAAGGACTGCCGCATGGTTTTTGGAAGGCAGATTTTGCTGGACTGGTTTTTAGACACCATGTCCCATTTGAAGCCCCCCTGATGCACCCCTACAGTAGAAACTCCCAAAAGTGACCCCATTTTGGAAACTAGGGGACAAGATGACCGTTTTATTGGTACTATTTTGAGGTACATATTATTTTTAATCGCTCTATATTACGTTTTATGTGAGGCAAGGTAACCAAAAGATGGCTGTTTTGGCACTTTTTATTTTTTACAACGTTCATCTGAAAGGTTAGATCATGCAGTATTTTTATAGCGCAGGTTGTTACGGGCGCGGTAATATCAAATTTGTCTACTTTGTTTGTTTGTTTCATTTTACATAATAAAGCATTTTAGAAAAAAAAAAGTTTTTGTGTCTCCATTTTCTGAACACCATATTTTTTTTTTTCTGCCAATTGTCTTGTGCAGGGGCTAATTTTCTGCAGGAAAAGTTGACGTTTTTATTGGTACCATTTTTGGGTACATATGATTTTTTGATCATTCATTATTATACTTTATGAGGCAAGGTGACCCAAAAAATTGGTTGCTTTGGCACAGTTTTTATTTATTTATCTTTACAGCAGTCACCTGAGGGGTTAGGTCACATCATATTTTTAAAGAGCAGGGCGTTACGGACGTGACAATACCTAATATGTATACTTTTTCCTATTTAATTAAGTTTTGCACAATAATAGCATTTTTGAAACCATAAAAAAGATGTTTTAGGTCCCTTGCAGACGAGCCTGTCCGGAGGTCCGGATGCGTTGCGTCTGCGATCAGGGAAAATCGTGCGAGTAGGTACGCAATTGCAGTTAGTTTTGACTGCGATTGCGTTACAATGTTCAGTTTTTATCACGCGGGTGCAATGCGTTTTGCACGGGCGTGATAAAAAACTGACTGTGGTACCCAGACCCGAACCCGGACTTCTTCACTGAAGTTCGAGTTTGGGATCGGTGGTCTGTATATTTTGTTATTTTCCATTATAACATGGTTATAATGTAAAATAATAGCATTCTTTAATTCAGAATGCTAAGTAAAAGGTCCATTGTGGGGTTAAAAAAATAAAATAAAATTGAACTCACCTCATTCACTTGATCGCGCAGCTGGGCTCGTCTTCTTTCTTCTTGCAGGACCTGGCTGCAAAAGGACCTTTGGTAATGTCATCGTTCTCACCATGTGGTGAGCGCGGTGACACCAGCACAGGTCCTGATGAATGAAGATGGAAGAACCTTCTATAATCATTCAGCAGGACCTGCGCTGACATCACTGCGCTCACAATGTGGTGAGCGCGATGAAGTCACCAAAGGTCCTTTTCCAGGGGTATAGTTTCTAAAATGGAGTCACTTCTGGGTGTTTTCAATTATGTAAGCCTCACAAAATGACTTAATAACTGAATTGGTCCTTTAAAAATTCAGATTTACAAATTCTCTTGAAAATTTTCAAAATTGCTTCTAAAATTCTAAGCCTTCTTGACATTTACAAATGAATGCCAACATAAAGTAGGCTTATGGTAAATGTTAAGTGATAACTGTCTTAAAGGGTTTCTACCACTTCAGTTTGACCAAATTAGCTTTCAGACACTAGCGATCTGCTAGTGTCTGATCTCCATAACCATGCAATTCTTAGACCTGTGTGTGGAGCCGTTTCATTAAAAAACGAACTTTTATTCCTATGCAAATGAGCCTCTAGGTGCTATGGGGGCGTCTTTTCAGCACCTAGAGGCTCGGTCTACTCACACTGTATGCCCGCCCATCTCGTCTTGAATGCCTGCCTCCATCACAGCCATCGGACGAATTCACACGCCTGCGCCGTTCACTTCTGTCATCGGCGCAGACGCAGTGAGTGAAGGCCGCTCTCCTGATGCCGGCTTCCTCACTGTGACGTAGTCGGCGCAGGCTCAGTGAGGAATCCGGCACCAGGAGCGATTTTTTTTTTAACCCCTAACAGGTATATTAGACGCTGTTTTGATAACAGCGTCTAATATACCTGCTACCTGGTCCTCTGGTGGTCCCTTTTGCTTGGATCGACCACCAGAGGACACTGGTAGCTGTGTAATAAGTAGCACCAAACACCACTACACTAAACCCCCCCCTGTCATTAATTAACCCCTGATCACCCCTGATCACCCCATATAGACTCCCTGATCACCCCCCTGTCATTGATCACCCCCCTGTAAGGCTCCATTCAGACGTCCGTATGATTTTTACGGATCCACGGATACATGGATCAGATCCGCAAAACACATACGGACGTCTGAATGGAGCCTTACAGGGGGGTGATCAATGACAAGGGGGTGATCACCCATATAGACTCCCTGATCACTCCCCTGTCATTGATTACCCCCCTGTCATTGATCACCCCCCTGTAAGGCTCCATTCAGACGTCCGTATGATTTTTACGGATCCACGGATACATGGATCGGATCCGCAAAACACATACGGACGTCTGAATGGAGCCTTACAGGGGGGTGATCAATGACAGGGGGGTGATCAGGGAGTCTATATGGGTGATCACCCCCTTGTCATTGATCACCCCCCTGTAAGGCTCCATTCAGACGTCCGTATGTGTTTTGCGGATCCGATCCATGTATCCGCGGATCCGTAAAAATCATACGGACGTCTGAATGGAGCCTTACAGGGGAGTGATCACCCTATATAGACTCCCTGATCACCCCCTGTCATTGATTACCAACCTGTCATTGATCACCCACCTGTAAGGCTCCATTCAGACATTTTTTTGGCACCACAAGTTAGCGGAAATTGTTTTTTAGTTTTGGTTTTTGTTTTTTCTTACTCATATTCCACTAACTTATGTCAAAAAATTTAATCTCACATGAACTCACCATACCCCTCACGGAATCCAAATGCGTAAAATTTTTAGACATTTATATTCCAGACTTCTTCTCACGCTTTAGGGCCCCTAAAATGCCAGGGCAGTATAAATACCCCACATGTGACCCCATTTCGGAAATAAGACACCCCAAGGTATTCCGTGAGGGGCATATTGAGTCCATGAAGATTGAAATTTTTGTCCCAAGTT
This sequence comes from Bufo gargarizans, assembly GCF_014858855.1. Lineage (NCBI taxonomy): Eukaryota > Metazoa > Chordata > Amphibia > Anura > Bufonidae > Bufo > Bufo gargarizans. Next base: position 501,734,765 of record NC_058081.1, read on the forward strand.
AGCGGAAAGGGAGACTTTGTGAGAAAATACCAAAAAAATCAATTTCCGCTAACTTGTGCCAAAAAAAAAAATTCTATGAACTCGCCATGCCCCTCATTTAATACCTTGGGGTGTCTTCTTTCCAAAATGGGGTCACATGTGGGGTATTTATACTGCCCTGGCATTTTAGGGGCCCGAAAGCGTGAGAAGAAGTCTGGGATCCAAATGTCTAAAAATGCCCTCATAAAAGGAATTTGGGCCCCTTTGCTAGGCTGCAAAAAGGTGTCACACATGTGGTATCGCCATACTCAGGAGAAGTTGGGCAATGTGTTTTGGGGTGTCATTTTACTTATACCCATGCTGGGTGAGATAAATATCTTGGTCAAATGCCAACTTTGTATAAAAAAATGGGAAAAGTTGTCTTTTGCCGAGATATTTCTCTCACCCAGCATGGGTATATGTAAAAAGACACCCCAAAACACATTGCCCAACTTCTCCTGAGTACGGCGATACCAGATGTGTGACACTTTTTTGCAGCCTAGGTGGGTAAAGGGGCCCACATTCCAAAGAGCACCTTTAGGATTTCACCGGTCATTTTTTACACATTTTGATTTCAAGCTACTTACCACACATTAGGGCCCCTAGAATGCCAGGGCAGTAGAACTACCCCACAAGTGACCCTATTTTGGAAAGAAGACACCCCAAGGTATTCCGTGAGGGGCATGGCGAGTTCCTAGAATTTTTTATTTTTTGTCACAAGTTAGCGGAAAATGATGATTTTTTTTTTTCTTACAAAGTCTCATATTCCACTAACTGGTGACAAAAAATTTAAAATTCTAGGAACTCGCCATGCCCCTCACGGAATACCTTGGGGTGTCTTCTTTCCAAAATGGGGTCACTTGTGGGGTAGTTATACTGCCCTGGCAATTTAGGGGCCCTAATGTGTGCGAAGTAGTTTGAAATCAAAATCTGTAAAAAATGGCCGGTGAAATCCGAAAGGTGCTCTTTGGAATGTGGGCCCCTTTGCCCACCTAGACTGCAAAAAAGTGTCACACATCTGGTATCGCCGTACTCAGGAGAAGTTGGGGAATGTGTTTTGGGGTGTCATTTTACATATACCCATGCTGGGTGAGATAAATATCTTGGTCAAATGCCAACTTTGTATAAAAAATGGGAAAAGTTGTCTTTTGCCAAGATATTTCTCTCACCCAGCATGGGTATATGTAAAATGACACCCCAAAACACATTCCCCAACTTCTCCTGAGTACGGCGATACCAGATGTGTGACACTTTTTTGCAGCCTAGGTGGGCAAAGGGGCACACATTCCAAAGAGCACCTTTTGGATTTCACCGGTCATTTTTTACAGATTTTGATTTCAAACTACTTTGCACGCATATGGGCCCATAAAATGCCAGGTCAGTATAACTACCCCACAAGTGACCCCATTTTGGAAAGAAGACACCCCAAGGTATTTTGTGATGGGCATAGTGAGTTCATGGAAGTTTTTATTTTTTGTCACAAGTTAGTGGAATATGAGACTTTGTAAGAAGAAAAAAATCATCATTTTCCGCTAACTTGTGACAAAAAATAAAAAGTTCTATGAACTCACTATGCCCATCAGTGAATACCTTAGGGTGTCTACTTTCCGAAATGGGGTCATTTGTGGGGTGTTTGTACTGTCTGGCCATTGTAGAACCTCAGGAAACATGACAGGTGCCCAGAAAGTCAGAGCTGCTTCAAAAAGCGGAAATTCACATTTTTGTACCATAGTTTGTAAACGCTTATCAAAAACATGTAGAACAATAAATTTAGAGAAAAATTTATCTATGGATGTCGTTTTTTTAAAACATTTTACAACTGAAAGTGAAAAATGTCATTTTTTTGCAAAAAAATCGTTACATTTTGATTAATAACAAAATAAAGTAAAAATGTCAGCAGCAATGAAATACCACCAAATGAAAGCTTTATTAGTGAGAAGAAAAGGAGGTAAAATTCATTTGGGTGGTAAGTTGCATGACCGAGCAATAAATGGTGAAAATAGTGTAGTGCAGAAGTGTAAAAAGTGGCCTGGTCATTAAAGGTGTTTCAGCTAGGGGGTTGAAGTGGTTAAGGGGAACAGCTGCTCAGGGGTTAATCAGGGGTTAAAAAAAATTATATTCACCTCATCCACTTGATCATGCAGTGGCCATCTGTTCCCGTCTTGATTGATGAAAACCCACCAAAGGACCTACGCCAAGAGTGATGTCTAGTGTTGATCGACCACTGTAGTGCTCAGGTGCTCTGGCTGAGCACATCGGGATGCTCACCTGCTCTACCGAGCACCCGAGTATAATGGAAGTCAATGGGAGAACTCGAGCATTGAACCAGGCACCCCCTGCCCTGAAGAGGGGGGGGGAAGTGCCTGGTTCATAGAAAAATGTCAGAAATTGATGGAAACACCACCGAAATGGTTTGGGAACAGCATAGGGAGGATGTCTGGATGCCTCTTGGACTCCCAGGTCGCTGCTGGGAACAATGTTGTCCGAGTAGTACACCACTTTTACAGACTGACAATAATACGCACCAAACCGAAGATAAAATCGATTTTAGAGGAAAAATTGTTAGGAAACATTCTTTCCTGTATATTTACTTGTATATAAAGTGCAAGTTCAGCCCAAAATTTTGTTGATTTTCGGAACTGGGGCCATGATTAATTTGTTGACCAGCGCAAGACGAACCACAGTGAAAGCATTTGCCAAAAATGTCTTCATTAATCAACAACGAAAGTCGGAGGTTCGAAGATGATCCGACAAGCGATCCAGCGGCTTTATTCCCATGACTCGCCGAGCAGCTTCCGGGAAACCAAAGTCTTTGGGTTTCGGGGGGAGTATGGTTGCAAAGCTGAAACTTAAACTAATTGATGGAAGGGCACCACCAGGAGTGGAGACTGCGGCTTAATTTGACTCAACACAGCAAACCTCACCTGGACACGGAAAGGATTGACAGATTGATAGCTCTTTCTTGATTCTGTGCGCGGTGGTGCACGGCCGTTCTAAGTTGGTGGAGTGATTTTCCTGGTTAATTCCGATAACCAATGAGACTCCTTCGTGCTAATTAGTTACGTGACCCCAGGCGGTGAGGATTGTGTTGACCAGACTTATGGGAGAGTGCCTGCTGCTTAGCAGACCATCGACAAAAATTATGGTTGAGGGCCTGCAAGTGAGCTGACCATCACAAACATTATGGGTGAGCGCCTGCTGCACCTTTGTTGACTCTAGATAACTTCTGCCTGATCGTACGTCCCCGTGACGTCGATGATGCATTTGGATGTCTGCCCTATCAACTTACAATATTCTTTTATGCGCCTGCAGGTGATCTGACCCTCTAAAAAATTATGGTTGAGGGCCTGCTGCTTTGCTGACCATTGAAAAAATTGATAGTGTTCAAAGCAGGCCGGGCTGCCTGAATACTTCAGCAAGGGATAATGGAGTAGGAATCCGGTTCAATTTTGTTGGTTTTCAGAACTGGGGCCATGATTAAGAGGGACGGCGTGGGCATCCCTATTGCGCTGCTAGAGGTGAAATTCTTGGACCGGCGCAAGATGAACCAAATGCCAAAGGATTATCCAAGAATATTTTCATTAATCAAAGAAGAAAAGTCGGAGATTCGAAGACTATCAGATACCGTAATAGTACCGACCATAAACAATGACGACCGGCGATCCGGCGGCGTTATTCCCATGACCCGCCAAGATGCTTCCTGGAAGCCAAACTCTGTGTTCCGGGGGGAAAATGGTTGCAAATCTGACAAAGTACAGTGCATGTCACAGAAAAAAATGTTGAAACGCACACGTTACACAGCAGATGTGGGCCTGGTCAGGTCGCTGTCAGAAGCGGACACTGTCTATTGAAAAATCAAATTTTAAGTCACAGTAAAATTTTAGAAGCGCACATGTTACACAGCAGATGTGGGCCTGGTCAGGTCACTGTCAGGCCACTTGCAATATAAAAAAGATCCTTTTTGGGATGGACAACAAATAAATGAATTAATTTTGAAAAACGACTTATCGAGTGCCGTGGTTTCTATATATATTCTGATTGACCCCTTCCACTGAGCACCGAACACCATACCCAGGAGTGCCATCCACTATAATTAACACTGTCAGAAGAGGACACCTGTCACACCTGTGTCAGTTGTTAGAAGGTCAATAAGACTGACTGCACATGAGTGATCTGACAGTCTCTTTTGGTTTCACTTTGTTTGTGAGTTGCTGGTATGTTAAGATGGCCTTGCGGTTCGCCCGGCGGTCGTTTCGCGGCGAACTTTGTGTGTTCGCGATTCGCCGAACATGCAAACATATGGAGATATTCGCGCCCGCCATATTCTTTTACATTGTCAAGAACTTTAACCCATGACACATCCATCAGGTGGTACAGGACAGCCAATTGAGATGTTTCAGCACATGGACATACCCCCTACCTTATAAATAAACCTGATCTGGCCGGCATTTTACATTTCAGTGTTTTGCCAGTGTAGGGAGAGGTTGCTGTGTGGAGCAGGGACAGACTGTTAGGGACACCAAACGCTAGCTAATAGGGCCACAAAAGCCCTTTTAATGACTGGTATAGGTGTGCTATCGATAGGTGTGATACACAGAGGGGTGCAATATACTTATAATATACTTTTAGAATGAGTCAAAAACACATAGATCTATATAGTGATCACCTGGAAGTCAGGGGCCTATGGGCTAGGGGCTTACTATGGCCATTTTTATATAGGGTAAGGTTCCAGATGGGGTCGCTCTTATCAGGGCAGGTGGTCTGTGGTTAGGCTATCAGGGCCAGAATAGCACCCCCCCTGTAGGGCAATATCAGGGACAGTTCTTTGCCACCCTGTCCTTCAATACCACATCATCATCTAGCTCAGAGATAGATGTTTTTTGCTTTCCCTCCGGGATTCATGGATGTGCACTGGAACCCCCCGGATTATGGTAGGACATATGGTTTCTGATTTGGTGCTGCCGAGCACCTGATTTAGTGCCACCGAGCACTTGTTATTGCCTACCACATTTATGTTTTTTGCTTAACTTTAATAATTTAATTTATTTTCATTTTGAGGGATATCTTTTCCATTCACACGTCCGCAAAATGGGTCGCATCCGTTCCGCAATTTTTCGGAACGGGTGCAGACCCATTCATTTTCAATGGGGCCGGAATGTGCTGTCCGCATCCGCATTTGCGGATCCGCACTTCCGCACCTGTGCTTCCGTTTCCGCAAAAATATAGAACATGTCCTATTCTTGTCCACAATTGCAGACAAGATTAGGCATTTTCTATTATAGTGCCAGCGATGTGCGGTCTGCAAATTGCGGAATGCACATTGCCGGTGTCCGTGTTTTGCGGATCCGCAAAACACTTACGGACGTGTGAATGGACCCTCATAGTAACATTATTAAAGGTTACGTTTTATCTTTATGTATATTCTAATGGATTGCCTTCCTTGTACAATGTTATAATATACTTTCTATGTTAGAAAGTATATTATAGTGCATTTGTATTGTGCAGCAGTTGTGTGGGTTCTGCTGCAATACTGCAGGTATATAGAGGGACAAGCGTTATTGGAACAAATAATTTCTACTGGTGTGATATACCAGTCGCCCCCCAAAAAAACTTATTTGAAGCGTATAGGCGTATCTACCATCGAGAGGTGCCCATACGGATAGGAGTTAGGGCCAGGAGCAGGGTTTTAAAGGTGGTGACCATTTTCCTTCCCTAGTGGTGAGGCCTAGTGTCTTTCCTCTTCCTTCTTGTTGTCTTTTGGTGTTCTCCCCTACTACATCCATGACATTATCCAGAGCCCATACCGCCATTTTTTGTTCTGATCTGTGCAGTTATGGATACTATGTCTGCACTGGTTGAACAGCTGCAGAATCTGACTTTGGAGGTAGCAGACCTCCGCGCGACGGTTTGCAGATTCAGAGTCCACAGGCTGCTTGTTCCGGTGGTGGGTCCCAGGCCTGCCCTGAACCGAAGGTGGCTCTCCCAGACAGGTTTTCCGGGGGTAGTGACAATTTTATCCGGCTCAGGGAGTCATGTAAATTATACTTTAGGCTGCGTCCATACTCTTTTGGGGATGAGTGTCAACGTGTGAGTATGATTATTTTGTTGCTTAAAGAGGACGCCCAATTTTAGGCTTTTTCTCTGCCGACCAGATCACCGTCCCGTCGGTAGATGAATTCTTTATAGCCCTGGGTCTTATCTACCCGGATCGGATCTCTCAAGCCGAGACCAAGTTACGGGGTTTGCGGCAGGGAAAATGTTCCACGAAGACCTATTGCTCTGAATTTAGGAGATGGACTATCGATACAGAGTGGAACGATCCTGCACTCCGTAGCCAATTCTGTCGGGGTCTCTCTGAGAGACTGCAGGACGTGTTGGCTTTTCATGAAAATCCTGAGTCATTGGAAGCAGCTATGTCCCTTGCTGTACGTCTTGATAGACGCCTGAGGGAGAGATCTAGGGGTCCTCACCTTCAGGACGTACTGTCCAACAAGGGTACTGCTTCCTTTGACACTTATGTTGGAGAGACACTAGTGGTTGCTCCTTGTGATGAGCCTATGCAGTTAGGAGGAGCTACTCCTGGAACTACTGGCAAAAGCTTGGGTCATGTGAAAGGAGTCTGCTTTTGTTGTGGCAAGAAGGGACATTTTGTGAATATTTGTCCGTACTTGCAGCATCAAGGGGTAAACAAAAAGAAAAAGACGTTTAATCCCCCAATTACTATTGGTGGTGTGGGTGGGGAGCAAGAAAATCTACTTTTGTCTTTTACTGGTAGTATTCGTTTTCTCCTGTCTGCCGAGGTGGCGCATTCATGGGTTGACTACTAATGTGCTAAAGAAAAGTATTACTGTCTTTGCAATTGACTCAGCACCTCTCACCCCAAAATGCCTGTCGCAGGTAGTGAATGACATTCATTTAAGAGTGGGTGATTTTCATCAGGAATCTATCTCCTGTTATGTGTTGGAGGGTCTGACTGCTCCGTTGGTGTTGGGTCTACCATGGTTAAGCAAACATAACCCTAACATCGACTGGCAAGCAAGACAGATTCTCGATTGGAGTGATTTTTTCATGGACAACTGTCTTAATGTATCGTTCTCTATGGTTACCACTAAACCTGTTCCCTCGTTCATTTCTGAATTTTCTGATGTGTTCTCTGAGAGTGGTATTCAGGAGTTGCCTCCACACTGGGAGTATGACTGTCCCGTCAATCTTATTCCCAAAGCTAAATTGCCCAAATCTCGGTTGTATAGTCTTTCGGAACCTGAAATAAAGGCCATGTGAGAGTATATCACCGAGAGTTTGGCAAAGGGACATATTAGACCATCCAGGTCCCCAGTGGCTGCTGGATTTTTCTTTGTAAAGAAAAAGGATGGTACCCTGAGGCCATGTCTGGACTTACGTGAGCTCAATCGTATTACCGTCCGTGATCCTTACCCCCTTCCTTTGATTTTGGGTTTGTTTAGTCAGATTGTCGGTGCCAAGGTGTTCTCTAAATTGGATCTGAGGGGGGCATATCATTTGGTAAGGATCAAGGAGGGGGATGAGTGGAAGACCGCATAGAATACCCCTGAGGGTCATTTTGAAAACCTGGTCATGCCCTTTGAGTTAACCAATGCTCCTGCGGTTTTTCAACACTTTGTCAATGATATTTTTCATCATCTGATAGGGAGGTTTGTAGTTGTATACATTGATGACATACTAATTTATTCGCCTAATATGGAGACTCATCAGGATCATGTGAGACAGGTGTTACAGATCCTAAGAGAGAATAAGTTGTATGCTAAGATGGAAAAGTGTGTATTTGCTGTACAGGAAGTGCAATTTCTGGGTTCGCTGCTCTATTTGTCATGTTTTTGTATGGGTCCCGAGAAGCTCCGTGCCGTGTTTGACTGGGATCGACCCGAAAATCTGAAGGCGCTTATGCGTTTTTTGGGGTTTACCAACTACTGGATATAAAATTAAAATTAGTTGTGCACACCTCATATGGGAGCATATGTTTGTATATATATATATATATATATATATATATATATACAGAATTTCCTCGTGTGTGGTATTCAATATTTATTCGTATATGGTATTTAATCTTTGTTATACATATAAAACAGTCTATTTAGATATTATATATCATCACCGGTATTGAGAATATTTTTCAATATATAATGGTCACAGTATAATATAGGATTTAGTGTTCCCTAGAATAATAATAAAGTGTTGTGTCAACAAAATTGGTATATGTGAATAATCACGTAACTTAAAGTGCAAGAATGTGTACCTTTCAGGTATAATATATAAAAATTATAAAAAGTGTTACAATTCAGCGGTTCAGCAATACTTCCGCTGTACTGTAAAGAACAACAATGAAGTGCATAGATCTAACTACAATAAAGTGTTGCAGTTCAGCGGTTCGGCAACAGTTCCGCTGTACTGTAAAGGACAATTGAAATATTTTCTCTTCCAGCGATAGTTTGAAACACAATAATATATAAAATACAATATTAAATATGATATTCAAATATAGTTTAAAATGCAGAACCACAATCTGTTATATTTCATCCGGCAAATCGGCAAGTCACAAGGTGTTCGAGGAACATCACTGTACGGTGCATGCACTGTATGGTGCTTGCTGGGCACCCTGGGAGCAGATCAACTAGTTTTGATTCTAGTGGTTGTCGATCGTTTTAGTAAAATGGCACACTTTATTGCATTACCTAGTCTACCCAATGCTAAAACTCTTGCACAGGTGTTTGTCGACAACATCGTAAAACTACATGGCATTCCCTCTGATGTGGTGTCCGATAGAGGGACTCAGATTCCGTAATGTGTTCTGTACTCATCTGGTTGTACAATTGTCATTCTCTTCGGCTTTTCATCCTCAGTCGAACGGACGGAGCGCACTAATCAGAATCTGGTGACATACTTGAGGTTTTTTGTTTCAGAGAGTCAGGAAGAGTGGTCTTCATTTTTTTTATTTTTTTATTGTCTATTTATTTTTATTGAAATAGTAGAGATAAATAAGGACAAGTTAACATCACTTATCCCTGCTCACAAAGTGGTAAATAATCACAGATTAACACTTCTTATCATTGTTCACAGAGTACAGAAGAACATATGAGCAAATAAAGACACAATTGAAGTTACGGGGTTTGCGGCAGGGAAAATGTTCCACGAAGACCTATTGCTCTGAATTTAGGAGATGGACTATCGATACAGAGTGGAACGATCCTGCACTCCGTAGCCAATTCTGTCGGGGTCTCTCTGAGAGACTGCAGGACGTGTTGGCTTTTCATGAAAATCCTGAGTCATTGGAAGCAGCTATGTCCCTTGCTGTACGTCTTGATAGACGCCTGAGGGAGAGATCTAGGGGTCCTCACCTTCAGGACGTACTGTCCAACAAGGGTACTGCTTCCTTTGACACTTATGTTGGAGAGACACTAGTGGTTGCTCCTTGTGATGAGCCTATGCAGTTAGGAGGAGCTACTCCTGGAACTACTGGCAAAAGCTTGGGTCATGTGAAAGGAGTCTGCTTTTGTGGCAAGAAGGGACATTTTGTGAATATTTGTCCGTACTTGCAGCATCAAGGTGTAAACAAAAAGAAAAAGACGTTTAATCCCCCAATTACTATTGGTGGTGTGGGTGGGGAGCAAGAAAATCTACTTTTGTCTTTTACTGGTAGTATTCGTTTTCTCCTGTCTGCCGAGGTGGCGCATTCATGGGTTGACTACTAATGTGCTAAAGAAAAGTATTACTGTCTTTGCAATTGACTCAGCACCTCTCACCCCAAAATGCCTGTCGCAGGTAGTGAATGACATTCATTTAAGAGTGGGTGATTTTCATCAGGAATCTATCTCCTGTTATGTGTTGGAGGGTCTGACTGCTCCGTTGGTGTTGGGTCTACCATGGTTAAGCAAACATAACCCTAACATCGACTGGCAAGCAAGACAGATTCTCGATTGGAGTGATTTTTTCATGGACAACTGTCTTAATGTATCGTTCTCTATGGTTACCACTAAACCTGTTCCCTCGTTCATTTCTGAATTTTCTGATGTGTTCTCTGAGAGTGGTATTCAGGAGTTGCCTCCACACTGGGAGTATGACTGTCCCGTCAATCTTATTCCCAAAGCTAAATTGCCCAAATCTCGGTTGTATAGTCTTTCGGAACCTGAAATAAAGGCCATGTGAGAGTATATCACCGAGAGTTTGGCAAAGGGACATATTAGACCATCCAGGTCCCCAGTGGCTGCTGGATTTTTCTTTGTAAAGAAAAAGGATGGTACCCTGAGGCCATGTCTGGACTTACGTGAGCTCAATCGTATTACCGTCCGTGATCCTTACCCCCTTCCTTTGATTTTGGGTTTGTTTAGTCAGATTGTCGGTGCCAAGGTGTTCTCTAAATTGGATCTGAGGGGGGCATATCATTTGGTAAGGATCAAGGAGGGGGATGAGTGGAAGACCGCATAGAATACCCCTGAGGGTCATTTTGAAAACCTGGTCATGCCCTTTGAGTTAACCAATGCTCCTGCGGTTTTTCAACACTTTGTCAATGATATTTTTCATCATCTGATAGGGAGGTTTGTAGTTGTATACATTGATGACATACTAATTTATTCGCCTAATATGGAGACTCATCAGGATCATGTGAGACAGGTGTTACAGATCCTAAGAGAGAATAAGTTGTATGCTAAGATGGAAAAGTGTGTATTTGCTGTACAGGAAGTGCAATTTCTGGGTTCGCTGCTCTATTTGTCATGTTTTTGTATGGGTCCCGAGAAGCTCCGTGCCGTGTTTGACTGGGATCGACCCGAAAATCTGAAGGCGCTTATGCGTTTTTTGGGGTTTACCAACTACTGGATATAAAATTAAAATTAGTTGTGCACACCTCATATGGGAGCATATGTTTGTATATATATATATATATATATATATATGTACAGAATTTCCTCGTGTGTGGTATTCAATATTTATTCGTATATGGTATTTAATCTTTGTTATACATATAAAACAGTCTATTTAGATATTATATATCATCACCGGTATTGAGAATATTTTTCAATATATAATGGTCACAGTATAATATAGGATTTAGTGTTCCCTAGAATAATAATAAAGTGTTGTGTCAACAAAATTGGTATATGTGAATAATCACGTAACTTAAAGTGCAAGAATGTGTACCTTTCAGGTATAATATATAAAAATTATAAAAAGTGTTACAATTCAGCGGTTCAGCAATACTTCCGCTGTACTGTAAAGAACAACAATGAAGTGCATAGATCTAACTACAATAAAGTGTTGCAGTTCAGCGGTTCGGCAACAGTTCCGCTGTACTGTAAAGGACAATTGAAATATTTTCTCTTCCAGCGATAGTTTGAAACACAATAATATATAAAATACAATATTAAATATGATATTCAAATATAGTTTAAAATGCAGAACCACAATCTGTTATATTTCATCCGGCAAATCGGCAAGTCACAAGGTGTTCGAGGAACATCACTGTACGGTGCATGCACTGTATGGTGCTTGCTGGGCACCCTGGGAGCAGATCAACTAGTTTTGATTCTAGTGGTTGTCGATCGTTTTAGTAAAATGGCACACTTTATTGCATTACCTAGTCTACCCAATGCTAAAACTCTTGCACAGGTGTTTGTCGACAACATCGTAAAACTACATGGCATTCCCTCTGATGTGGTGTCCGATAGAGGGACTCAGATTCCGTAATGTGTTCTGTACTCATCTGGTTGTACAATTGTCATTCTCTTCGGCTTTTCATCCTCAGTCGAACGGACGGAGCGCACTAATCAGAATCTGGTGACATACTTGAGGTTTTTTGTTTCAGAGAGTCAGGAAGAGTGGTCTTCATTTTTTTTATTTTTTTATTGTCTATTTATTTTTATTGAAATAGTAGAGATAAATAAGGACAAGTTAACATCACTTATCCCTGCTCACAAAGTGGTAAATAATCACAGATTAACACTTCTTATCATTGTTCACAGAGTACAGAAGAACATATGAGCAAATAAAGACACAATTGAAGTTACGGGGTTTGCGGCAGGGAAAATGTTCCACGAAGACCTATTGCTCTGAATTTAGGAGATGGACTATCGATACAGAGTGGAACGATCCTGCACTCCGTAGCCAATTCTGTCGGGGTCTCTCTGAGAGACTGCAGGACGTGTTGGCTTTTCATGAAAATCCTGAGTCATTGGAAGCAGCTATGTCCCTTGCTGTACGTCTTGATAGACGCCTGAGGGAGAGATCTAGGGGTCCTCACCTTCAGGACGTACTGTCCAACAAGGGTACTGCTTCCTTTGACACTTATGTTGGAGAGACACTAGTGGTTGCTCCTTGTGATGAGCCTATGCAGTTAGGAGGAGCTACTCCTGGAACTACTGGCAAAAGCTTGGGTCATGTGAAAGGAGTCTGCTTTTGTTGTGGCAAGAAGGGACATTTTGTGAATATTTGTCCGTACTTGCAGCATCAAGGTGTAAACAAAAAGAAAAAGACGTTTAATCCCCCAATTACTATTGGTGGTGTGGGTGGGGAGCAAGAAAATCTACTTTTGTCTTTTACTGGTAGTATTCGTTTTCTCCTGTCTGCCGAGGTGGCGCATTCATGGGTTGACTACTAATGTGCTAAAGAAAAGTATTACTGTCTTTGCAATTGACTCAGCACCTCTCACCCCAAAATGCCTGTCGCAGGTAGTGAATGACATTCATTTAAGAGTGGGTGATTTTCATCAGGAATCTATCTCCTGTTATGTGTTGGAGGGTCTGACTGCTCCGTTGGTGTTGGGTCTACCATGGTTAAGCAAACATAACCCTAACATCGACTGGCAAGCAAGACAGATTCTCGATTGGAGTGATTTTTTCATGGACAACTGTCTTAATGTATCGTTCTCTATGGTTACCACTAAACCTGTTCCCTCGTTCATTTCTGAATTTTCTGATGTGTTCTCTGAGAGTGGTATTCAGGAGTTGCCTCCACACTGGGAGTATGACTGTCCCGTCAATCTTATTCCCAAAGCTAAATTGCCCAAATCTCGGTTGTATAGTCTTTCGGAACCTGAAATAAAGGCCATGTGAGAGTATATCACCGAGAGTTTGGCAAAGGGACATATTAGACCATCCAGGTCCCCAGTGGCTGCTGGATTTTTCTTTGTAAAGAAAAAGGATGGTACCCTGAGGCCATGTCTGGACTTACGTGAGCTCAATCGTATTACCGTCCGTGATCCTTACCCCCTTCCTTTGATTTTGGGTTTGTTTAGTCAGATTGTCGGTGCCAAGGTGTTCTCTAAATTGGATCTGAGGGGGGCATATCATTTGGTAAGGATCAAGGAGGGGGATGAGTGGAAGACCGCATAGAATACCCCTGAGGGTCATTTTGAAAACCTGGTCATGCCCTTTGAGTTAACCAATGCTCCTGCGGTTTTTCAACACTTTGTCAATGATATTTTTCATCATCTGATAGGGAGGTTTGTAGTTGTATACATTGATGACATACTAATTTATTCGCCTAATATGGAGACTCATCAGGATCATGTGAGACAGGTGTTACAGATCCTAAGAGAGAATAAGTTGTATGCTAAGATGGAAAAGTGTGTATTTGCTGTACAGGAAGTGCAATTTCTGGGTTCGCTGCTCTATTTGTCATGTTTTTGTATGGGTCCCGAGAAGCTCCGTGCCGTGTTTGACTGGGATCGACCCGAAAATCTGAAGGCGCTTATGCGTTTTTTGGGGTTTACCAACTACTGGATATAAAATTAAAATTAGTTGTGCACACCTCATATGGGAGCATATGTTTGTATATATATATACACAGAATTTCCTCGTGTGTGGTATTCAATATTTATTCGTATATGGTATTTAATCTTTGTTATACATATAAAACAGTCTATTTAGATATTATATATCATCACCGGTATTGAGAATATTTTTCAATATATAATGGTCACAGTATAATATAGGATTTAGTGTTCCCTAGAATAATAATAAAGTGTTGTGTCAACAAAATTGGTATATGTGAATAATCACGTAACTTAAAGTGCAAGAATGTGTACCTTTCAGGTATAATATATAAAAATTATAAAAAGTGTTACAATTCAGCGGTTCAGCAATACTTCCGCTGTACTGTAAAGAACAACAATGAAGTGCATAGATCTAACTACAATAAAGTGTTGCAGTTCAGCGGTTCGGCAACAGTTCCGCTGTACTGTAAAGGACAATTGAAATATTTTCTCTTCCAGCGATAGTTTGAAACACAATAATATATAAAATACAATATTAAATATGATATTCAAATATAGTTTAAAATGCAGAACCACAATCTGTTATATTTCATCCGGCAAATCGGCAAGTCACAAGGTGTTCGAGGAACATCACTGTACGGTGCATGCACTGTATGGTGCTTGCTGGGCACCCTGGGAGCAGATCAACTAGTTTTGATTCTAGTGGTTGTCGATCGTTTTAGTAAAATGGCACACTTTATTGCATTACCTAGTCTACCCAATGCTAAAACTCTTGCACAGGTGTTTGTCGACAACATCGTAAAACTACATGGCATTCCCTCTGATGTGGTGTCCGATAGAGGGACTCAGATTCCGTAATGTGTTCTGTACTCATCTGGTTGTACAATTGTCATTCTCTTCGGCTTTTCATCCTCAGTCGAACGGACGGAGCGCACTAATCAGAATCTGGTGACATACTTGAGGTTTTTTGTTTCAGAGAGTCAGGAAGAGTGGTCTTCATTTTTTTTATTTTTTTATTGTCTATTTATTTTTATTGAAATAGTAGAGATAAATAAGGACAAGTTAACATCACTTATCCCTGCTCACAAAGTGGTAAATAATCACAGATTAACACTTCTTATCATTGTTCACAGAGTACAGAAGAACATATGAGCAAATAAAGACACAATTGAAGTTACGGGGTTTGCGGCAGGGAAAATGTTCCACGAAGACCTATTGCTCTGAATTTAGGAGATGGACTATCGATACAGAGTGGAACGATCCTGCACTCCGTAGCCAATTCTGTCGGGGTCTCTCTGAGAGACTGCAGGACGTGTTGGCTTTTCATGAAAATCCTGAGTCATTGGAAGCAGCTATGTCCCTTGCTGTACGTCTTGATAGACGCCTGAGGGAGAGATCTAGGGGTCCTCACCTTCAGGACGTACTGTCCAACAAGGGTACTGCTTCCTTTGACACTTATGTTGGAGAGACACTAGTGGTTGCTCCTTGTGATGAGCCTATGCAGTTAGGAGGAGCTACTCCTGGAACTACTGGCTAAAAACTTGGGTCATGTGAAAGGAGTCTGCTTTTGTTGTGGCAAGAAGGGACATTTTGTGAATATTTGTCCGTACTTGCAGCATCAAGGTGTAAACAAAAAGAAAAAGACGTTTAATCCCCCAATTACTATTGGTGGTGTGGGTGGGGAGCAAGAAAATCTACTTTTGTCTTTTACTGGTAGTATTCGTTTTCTCCTGTCTGCCGAGGTGGCGCATTCATGGGTTGACTACTAATGTGCTAAAGAAAAGTATTACTGTCTTTGCAATTGACTCAGCACCTCTCACCCCAAAATGCCTGTCGCAGGTAGTGAATGACATTCATTTAAGAGTGGGTGATTTTCATCAGGAATCTATCTCCTGTTATGTGTTGGAGGGTCTGACTGCTCCGTTGGTGTTGGGTCTACCATGGTTAAGCAAACATAACCCTAACATCGACTGGCAAGCAAGACAGATTCTCGATTGGAGTGATTTTTTCATGGACAACTGTCTTAATGTATCGTTCTCTATGGTTACCACTAAACCTGTTCCCTCGTTCATTTCTGAATTTTCTGATGTGTTCTCTGAGAGTGGTATTCAGGAGTTGCCTCCACACTGGGAGTATGACTGTCCCGTCAATCTTATTCCCAAAGCTAAATTGCCCAAATCTCGGTTGTATAGTCTTTCGGAACCTGAAATAAAGGCCATGTGAGAGTATATCACCGAGAGTTTGGCAAAGGGACATATTAGACCATCCAGGTCCCCAGTGGCTGCTGGATTTTTCTTTGTAAAGAAAAAGGATGGTACCCTGAGGCCATGTCTGGACTTACGTGAGCTCAATCGTATTACCGTCCGTGATCCTTACCCCCTTCCTTTGATTTTGGGTTTGTTTAGTCAGATTGTCGGTGCCAAGGTGTTCTCTAAATTGGATCTGAGGGGGGCATATCATTTGGTAAGGATCAAGGAGGGGGATGAGTGGAAGACCGCATAGAATACCCCTGAGGGTCATTTTGAAAACCTGGTCATGCCCTTTGAGTTAACCAATGCTCCTGCGGTTTTTCAACACTTTGTCAATGATATTTTTCATCATCTGATAGGGAGGTTTGTAGTTGTATACATTGATGACATACTAATTTATTCGCCTAATATGGAGACTCATCAGGATCATGTGAGACAGGTGTTACAGATCCTAAGAGAGAATAAGTTGTATGCTAAGATGGAAAAGTGTGTATTTGCTGTACAGGAAGTGCAATTTCTGGGTTCGCTGCTCTATTTGTCATGTTTTTGTATGGGTCCCGAGAAGCTCCGTGCCGTGTTTGACTGGGATCGACCCGAAAATCTGAAGGCGCTTATGCGTTTTTTGGGGTTTACCAACTACTGGATATAAAATTAAAATTAGTTGTGCACACCTCATATGGGAGCATATGTTTGTATATATATATACACAGAATTTCCTCGTGTGTGGTATTCAATATTTATTCGTATATGGTATTTAATCTTTGTTATACATATAAAACAGTCTATTTAGATATTATATATCATCACCGGTATTGAGAATATTTTTCAATATATAATGGTCACAGTATAATATAGGATTTAGTGTTCCCTAGAATAATAATAAAGTGTTGTGTCAACAAAATTGGTATATGTGAATAATCACGTAACTTAAAGTGCAAGAATGTGTACCTTTCAGGTATAATATATAAAAATTATAAAAAGTGTTACAATTCAGCGGTTCAGCAATACTTCCGCTGTACTGTAAAGAACAACAATGAAGTGCATAGATCTAACTACAATAAAGTGTTGCAGTTCAGCGGTTCGGCAACAGTTCCGCTGTACTGTAAAGGACAATTGAAATATTTTCTCTTCCAGCGATAGTTTGAAACACAATAATATATAAAATACAATATTAAATATGATATTCAAATATAGTTTAAAATGCAGAACCACAATCTGTTATATTTCATCCGGCAAATCGGCAAGTCACAAGGTGTTCGAGGAACATCACTGTACGGTGCATGCACTGTATGGTGCTTGCTGGGCACCCTGGGAGCAGATCAACTAGTTTTGATTCTAGTGGTTGTCGATCGTTTTAGTAAAATGGCACACTTTATTGCATTACCTAGTCTACCCAATGCTAAAACTCTTGCACAGGTGTTTGTCGACAACATCGTAAAACTACATGGCATTCCCTCTGATGTGGTGTCCGATAGAGGGACTCAGATTCCGTAATGTGTTCTGTACTCATCTGGTTGTACAATTGTCATTCTCTTCGGCTTTTCATCCTCAGTCGAACGGACGGAGCGCACTAATCAGAATCTGGTGACATACTTGAGGTTTTTTGTTTCAGAGAGTCAGGAAGAGTGGTCTTCATTTTTTTTATTTTTTTATTGTCTATTTATTTTTATTGAAATAGTAGAGATAAATAAGGACAAGTTAACATCACTTATCCCTGCTCACAAAGTGGTAAATAATCACAGATTAACACTTCTTATCATTGTTCACAGAGTACAGAAGAACATATGAGCAAATAAAGACACAATTGAAGTTACGGGGTTTGCGGCAGGGAAAATGTTCCACGAAGACCTATTGCTCTGAATTTAGGAGATGGACTATCGATACAGAGTGGAACGATCCTGCACTCCGTAGCCAATTCTGTCGGGGTCTCTCTGAGAGACTGCAGGACGTGTTGGCTTTTCATGAAAATCCTGAGTCATTGGAAGCAGCTATGTCCCTTGCTGTACGTCTTGATAGACGCCTGAGGGAGAGATCTAGGGGTCCTCACCTTCAGGACGTACTGTCCAACAAGGGTACTGCTTCCTTTGACACTTATGTTGGAGAGACACTAGTGGTTGCTCCTTGTGATGAGCCTATGCAGTTAGGAGGAGCTACTCCTGGAACTACTGGCAAAAGCTTGGGTCATGTGAAAGGAGTCTGCTTTTGTTGTGGCAAGAAGGGACATTTTGTGAATATTTGTCCGTACTTGCAGCATCAAGGTGTAAACAAAAAGAAAAAGACGTTTAATCCCCCAATTACTATTGGTGGTGTGGGTGGGGAGCAAGAAAATCTACTTTTGTCTTTTACTGGTAGTATTCGTTTTCTCCTGTCTGCCGAGGTGGCGCATTCATGGGTTGACTACTAATGTGCTAAAGAAAAGTATTACTGTCTTTGCAATTGACTCAGCACCTCTCACCCCAAAATGCCTGTCGCAGGTAGTGAATGACATTCATTTAAGAGTGGGTGATTTTCATCAGGAATCTATCTCCTGTTATGTGTTGGAGGGTCTGACTGCTCCGTTGGTGTTGGGTCTACCATGGTTAAGCAAACATAACCCTAACATCGACTGGCAAGCAAGACAGATTCTCGATTGGAGTGATTTTTTCATGGACAACTGTCTTAATGTATCGTTCTCTATGGTTACCACTAAACCTGTTCCCTCGTTCATTTCTGAATTTTCTGATGTGTTCTCTGAGAGTGGTATTCAGGAGTTGCCTCCACACTGGGAGTATGACTGTCCCGTCAATCTTATTCCCAAAGCTAAATTGCCCAAATCTCGGTTGTATAGTCTTTCGGAACCTGAAATAAAGGCCATGTGAGAGTATATCACCGAGAGTTTGGCAAAGGGACATATTAGACCATCCAGGTCCCCAGTGGCTGCTGGATTTTTCTTTGTAAAGAAAAAGGATGGTACCCTGAGGCCATGTCTGGACTTACGTGAGCTCAATCGTATTACCGTCCGTGATCCTTACCCCCTTCCTTTGATTTTGGGTTTGTTTAGTCAGATTGTCGGTGCCAAGGTGTTCTCTAAATTGGATCTGAGGGGGGCATATCATTTGGTAAGGATCAAGGAGGGGGATGAGTGGAAGACCGCATAGAATACCCCTGAGGGTCATTTTGAAAACCTGGTCATGCCCTTTGAGTTAACCAATGCTCCTGCGGTTTTTCAACACTTTGTCAATGATATTTTTCATCATCTGATAGGGAGGTTTGTAGTTGTATACATTGATGACATACTAATTTATTCGCCTAATATGGAGACTCATCAGGATCATGTGAGACAGGTGTTACAGATCCTAAGAGAGAATAAGTTGTATGCTAAGATGGAAAAGTGTGTATTTGCTGTACAGGAAGTGCAATTTCTGGGTTCGCTGCTCTATTTGTCATGTTTTTGTATGGGTCCCGAGAAGCTCCGTGCCGTGTTTGACTGGGATCGACCCGAAAATCTGAAGGCGCTTATGCGTTTTTTGGGGTTTACCAACTACTGGATATAAAATTAAAATTAGTTGTGCACACCTCATATGGGAGCATATGTTTGTATATATATATATATATATATATGTACAGAATTTCCTCGTGTGTGGTATTCAATATTTATTCGTATATGGTATTTAATCTTTGTTATACATATAAAACAGTCTATTTAGATATTATATATCATCACCGGTATTGAGAATATTTTTCAATATATAATGGTCACAGTATAATATAGGATTTAGTGTTCCCTAGAATAATAATAAAGTGTTGTGTCAACAAAATTGGTATATGTGAATAATCACGTAACTTAAAGTGCAAGAATGTGTACCTTTCAGGTATAATATATAAAAATTATAAAAAGTGTTACAATTCAGCGGTTCAGCAATACTTCCGCTGTACTGTAAAGAACAACAATGAAGTGCATAGATCTAACTACAATAAAGTGTTGCAGTTCAGCGGTTCGGCAACAGTTCCGCTGTACTGTAAAGGACAATTGAAATATTTTCTCTTCCAGCGATAGTTTGAAACACAATAATATATAAAATACAATATTAAATATGATATTCAAATATAGTTTAAAATGCAGAACCACAATCTGTTATATTTCATCCGGCAAATCGGCAAGTCACAAGGTGTTCGAGGAACATCACTGTACGGTGCATGCACTGTATGGTGCTTGCTGGGCACCCTGGGAGCAGATCAACTAGTTTTGATTCTAGTGGTTGTCGATCGTTTTAGTAAAATGGCACACTTTATTGCATTACCTAGTCTACCCAATGCTAAAACTCTTGCACAGGTGTTTGTCGACAACATCGTAAAACTACATGGCATTCCCTCTGATGTGGTGTCCGATAGAGGGACTCAGATTCCGTAATGTGTTCTGTACTCATCTGGTTGTACAATTGTCATTCTCTTCGGCTTTTCATCCTCAGTCGAACGGACGGAGCGCACTAATCAGAATCTGGTGACATACTTGAGGTTTTTTGTTTCAGAGAGTCAGGAAGAGTGGTCTTCATTTTTTTTATTTTTTTATTGTCTATTTATTTTTATTGAAATAGTAGAGATAAATAAGGACAAGTTAACATCACTTATCCCTGCTCACAAAGTGGTAAATAATCACAGATTAACACTTCTTATCATTGTTCACAGAGTACAGAAGAACATATGAGCAAATAAAGACACAATTGAAGTTACGGGGTTTGCGGCAGGGAAAATGTTCCACGAAGACCTATTGCTCTGAATTTAGGAGATGGACTATCGATACAGAGTGGAACGATCCTGCACTCCGTAGCCAATTCTGTCGGGGTCTCTCTGAGAGACTGCAGGACGTGTTGGCTTTTCATGAAAATCCTGAGTCATTGGAAGCAGCTATGTCCCTTGCTGTACGTCTTGATAGACGCCTGAGGGAGAGATCTAGGGGTCCTCACCTTCAGGACGTACTGTCCAACAAGGGTACTGCTTCCTTTGACACTTATGTTGGAGAGACACTAGTGGTTGCTCCTTGTGATGAGCCTATGCAGTTAGGAGGAGCTACTCCTGGAACTACTGGCAAAAGCTTGGGTCATGTGAAAGGAGTCTGCTTTTGTTGTGGCAAGAAGGGACATTTTGTGAATATTTGTCCGTACTTGCAGCATCAAGGTGTAAACAAAAAGAAAAAGACGTTTAATCCCCCAATTACTATTGGTGGTGTGGGTGGGGAGCAAGAAAATCTACTTTTGTCTTTTACTGGTAGTATTCGTTTTCTCCTGTCTGCCGAGGTGGCGCATTCATGGGTTGACTACTAATGTGCTAAAGAAAAGTATTACTGTCTTTGCAATTGACTCAGCACCTCTCACCCCAAAATGCCTGTCGCAGGTAGTGAATGACATTCATTTAAGAGTGGGTGATTTTCATCAGGAATCTATCTCCTGTTATGTGTTGGAGGGTCTGACTGCTCCGTTGGTGTTGGGTCTACC
The DNA here is from genome assembly GCF_014858855.1 of Bufo gargarizans. NCBI lineage: Eukaryota > Metazoa > Chordata > Amphibia > Anura > Bufonidae > Bufo > Bufo gargarizans. The sequence goes on from NC_058081.1 coordinate 501,756,247, forward strand.
ATGGTTAAGCAAACATAACCCTAACATCGACTGGCAAGCAAGACAGATTCTCGATTGGAGTGATTTTTTCATGGACAACTGTCTTAATGTATCGTTCTCTATGGTTACCACTAAACCTGTTCCCTCGTTCATTTCTGAATTTTCTGATGTGTTCTCTGAGAGTGGTATTCAGGAGTTGCCTCCACACTGGGAGTATGACTGTCCCGTCAATCTTATTCCCAAAGCTAAATTGCCCAAATCTCGGTTGTATAGTCTTTCGGAACCTGAAATAAAGGCCATGTGAGAGTATATCACCGAGAGTTTGGCAAAGGGACATATTAGACCATCCAGGTCCCCAGTGGCTGCTGGATTTTTCTTTGTAAAGAAAAAGGATGGTACCCTGAGGCCATGTCTGGACTTACGTGAGCTCAATCGTATTACCGTCCGTGATCCTTACCCCCTTCCTTTGATTTTGGGTTTGTTTAGTCAGATTGTCGGTGCCAAGGTGTTCTCTAAATTGGATCTGAGGGGGGCATATCATTTGGTAAGGATCAAGGAGGGGGATGAGTGGAAGACCGCATAGAATACCCCTGAGGGTCATTTTGAAAACCTGGTCATGCCCTTTGAGTTAACCAATGCTCCTGCGGTTTTTCAACACTTTGTCAATGATATTTTTCATCATCTGATAGGGAGGTTTGTAGTTGTATACATTGATGACATACTAATTTATTCGCCTAATATGGAGACTCATCAGGATCATGTGAGACAGGTGTTACAGATCCTAAGAGAGAATAAGTTGTATGCTAAGATGGAAAAGTGTGTATTTGCTGTACAGGAAGTGCAATTTCTGGGTTCGCTGCTCTATTTGTCATGTTTTTGTATGGGTCCCGAGAAGCTCCGTGCCGTGTTTGACTGGGATCGACCCGAAAATCTGAAGGCGCTTATGCGTTTTTTGGGGTTTACCAACTACTGGATATAAAATTAAAATTAGTTGTGCACACCTCATATGGGAGCATATGTTTGTATATATATATATATATATATATATATATATACAGAATTTCCTCGTGTGTGGTATTCAATATTTATTCGTATATGGTATTTAATCTTTGTTATACATATAAAACAGTCTATTTAGATATTATATATCATCACCGGTATTGAGAATATTTTTCAATATATAATGGTCACAGTATAATATAGGATTTAGTGTTCCCTAGAATAATAATAAAGTGTTGTGTCAACAAAATTGGTATATGTGAATAATCACGTAACTTAAAGTGCAAGAATGTGTACCTTTCAGGTATAATATATAAAAATTATAAAAAGTGTTACAATTCAGCGGTTCAGCAATACTTCCGCTGTACTGTAAAGAACAACAATGAAGTGCATAGATCTAACTACAATAAAGTGTTGCAGTTCAGCGGTTCGGCAACAGTTCCGCTGTACTGTAAAGGACAATTGAAATATTTTCTCTTCCAGCGATAGTTTGAAACACAATAATATATAAAATACAATATTAAATATGATATTCAAATATAGTTTAAAATGCAGAACCACAATCTGTTATATTTCATCCGGCAAATCGGCAAGTCACAAGGTGTTCGAGGAACATCACTGTACGGTGCATGCACTGTATGGTGCTTGCTGGGCACCCTGGGAGCAGATCAACTAGTTTTGATTCTAGTGGTTGTCGATCGTTTTAGTAAAATGGCACACTTTATTGCATTACCTAGTCTACCCAATGCTAAAACTCTTGCACAGGTGTTTGTCGACAACATCGTAAAACTACATGGCATTCCCTCTGATGTGGTGTCCGATAGAGGGACTCAGATTCCGTAATGTGTTCTGTACTCATCTGGTTGTACAATTGTCATTCTCTTCGGCTTTTCATCCTCAGTCGAACGGACGGAGCGCACTAATCAGAATCTGGTGACATACTTGAGGTTTTTTGTTTCAGAGAGTCAGGAAGAGTGGTCTTCATTTTTTTTATTTTTTTATTGTCTATTTATTTTTATTGAAATAGTAGAGATAAATAAGGACAAGTTAACATCACTTATCCCTGCTCACAAAGTGGTAAATAATCACAGATTAACACTTCTTATCATTGTTCACAGAGTACAGAAGAACATATGAGCAAATAAAGACACAATTGAACCGTAGCATATTCAATCATTGAAAATATGGATGGAAAATAATAAAGGAGATATTTGCCACCGTTTAAACATACAGAATTCCATATGTCTAAGGTATATAGTCTGTCAACTAGCCATCTATTCCCTCACATAAAAAAGAAGGGAGGGACAGGAGTAAAAAAAAAAATTTAAAAAAATTCGGCAGTAAGAGAACGACAGGGGTATCGACAAACACACGACACATAAGGAAAGGTAATCAGAACTAGGCACCATAGACTCTACATACTTGGCTCGTGAAAGTCATCCCATAACTGCCAGGTTTTGTTAAACCTATCTATACTGTTAGTCAAACTAGCTTATAGGTATTCCATTCTCCTGACCTCAATAATATTTGTGAAAAGGTCGAGCTGAGTAGGCGAGATTGTTTTCTTCCAGAATCTCGCTATAAGGCATCTGGCTGCAGTCAAAATGTGTAAGGTTAAAAGCAAAAAATGTTTCTTCAATGACATGGGTGGCATATTTAATAAATAAAAAAAGGTATCAAGTGGGAATCTGATATTAAGAAGACCGAAAAGAACCTCCTGTACCATTTGCCAAAAAAGGCTGAATCAAAGGGCATTCCCAGAAAATATGTATATGAGATCCTTCACCCGTAACACATCTCCAACATCTATCCGAGATATTAGGGTTAAGGTGTCTTAGTATTTTTGGGGTGTGGTACCAAAACATTAGTATCTTATAGGAATTTTCCCTATGCGTAATACAATAGGAGGTCTTTGCTGTCCTATCCCATATCAGCCCCCATTCTGCAGATGAAACGGGATGGTCAAGGATCAATTCCCATTTAGTCATATAAGAGTGCTTTATAGTTGAGGACGACAAAATACAATATATCTCTGATATGAGACCCTTAGTAGTGTTTGATAGTTTCCATAGTTTCTCGAATGATGAGGGGATAGAAACACTTGAAGACTTAAAGAGGGCAAAAAACAAATGTTGTAGTTGAAGATATTGGTATCCAGAAGATTCCGGCAGCTGGAAGGACAGCTTTAATCTATCTAGCGACAGTAGCCGGAGGGTTCTATGGTCTGTTATATCCACAAAGCGACATAGTTTATTGGAGAATCAGGGCCTAAAAAAGAAGTTTGCATACCCGTCGGCAATAAGGGATTAAATAAAAAGGAAGTCATTGAGGACTTTTCAGGGGCCAAGGAGAATTGACAATTACATCTTCGCCAAATATGGTAAGTATGGGTCATTGGGCCTAACATCTCTGGTATTAAAGTAGTCAGTAGTGGAGACCATAAATGCGAGTTGGGATGGACAGGGGCTATGCATAATTTTTCAATTTCTAACCATCTAGAGTAGGCATATAGATTAGCCCAGGCTGGAAGTCTTCTAAGATGTGTGGCCCAATAATATCTCATAATATCTGGAGCTTCGCACGCTATCCGATGCCTCTTCCCATTCCATATGAACTTCAGCATACCTGCTTGAAAGGCCCGTAAGTCCTTTAGAGGGACAGGGACTGGAAGGGTTTCAAACAAATTTAGGCAAAATGGTCATCTTGACCGCTGCTATGCGACCTAATAGGGATATGGGGAGAGGCATCCATTTGTTCAAAAGGGCCCTAAGTTCACGAAACGTGTTTGGGAAGTTTTGAACATACAGTGAACCATAGGTCGGGGTTAGATTGATCCCAAGATAGCGTAGTGTTGTGTCTTGCCACCGAAAACGGAAATTGGCTTTCAGCTTGTTTAAACTATCAGGGGGGTAATTAAGAGGTAGAGCTTCCGTCTTTGCAGTATTGACCTTGTATCCCGATAGCCTAACATAGGTCTCCAAAAAGCGAAAGAGATTAGGAAGTGAAATATGTGAGTTTGTCAATGTAAGCAGAATATCGTCAGCAAACAAGGACAATTTAAACTCCACCTTATTCACCATCACCCCATGGATGTCAGAGTGCGCCCTAATGGCCGCTGCAAGGGGCTCAATACAGAGGACAAAAATTAAAGGGGACAGTGTACATCCCTGGCGCGTATCGTTGTATATGGGAAAGGTCGAAGAGTGGGCATGGGACATTTTTGATGTAGCCGTGGGCTGGGCATATAGGACTTTCACAGCAGTAAGGAATGGACCAGTTATGCCAAAGGCCCCCAGGGCGGAGAACGTAAACGGCCAATTTAAGCGATCAAACGCTTTTTCAGCGTCAAGACTAAGCAATAAGGCTGTGTCATTGTGTTTGTTAACGATCTCTATTAAATAAATAGTCCGCCTGGTATTGTCTCCTCCCTGTCGGTCCCTGACAAAGCCCACCTGATCTTTGTGTATTAAATAGGGAAGCCAGCTAGAGAGTCGGTTAGCTAGAATTTTGGTGAATATTTTGAGATCCAAATTAAGAAGGGCTATGGGCCTATAATTGGCGCATTCTAATGGGTCTTTTCCAGGTTTTGGAATTACTGTTATATATGAGTGTGAAAGTGAGGAAGGTATTGGGGAGCCCTGTAAAAAGGAGTTATACAGTAATAACATTTGGGGTAGCAGGATATCTTAGAAGGTTTTATAATACACATATAGCAGACCATCAGGTCCAGGGAACTGTTATTAGGAAGTTGCTTCAGCACCTCTTGTAACTCCTCTGTCGTAATAGGAGCATTCAATGAGGAGATAGCCTCATCTGACAGCTTAGGGAGATTACATTGCGACAAGAAGGTATCAAAAAGGCGCTGACGCTTCTCCCGATCAGATGGTGTCTGTTGTGGGATAGAGTAAAGTGATTTGTAGAACTTTTGAAATAGTTCCGAGATAGCCTCAGGTTCATATATCAATGTTCCATCAGCTGCCCTCATAGCCGTTGGGTTACCCACCATGTTGGACTCGCGCAGCTAACAAGCCAAAAGGGTGTGAGATTTATTGCCCCATGCATAAAATCTTTGCCTCGAATATAATAAAAGCTTTTCAGTCTTAAGGCACATTATGTCCCGCAGTCTGGCCCTAAGAATCACTATACAGCAGAGTAAATGCTGTGAGCGGCGCGAGTCCAACTTATTTTCCAAGTCTCTAAGTTGGGCAGTAAGGATAGCCTGCTGCTTATAAGGATCCTTTTTAAGCCTAGAACCCATGGCAATAAAATTACCCCTGAAAACCGCCTTCTGCGCTTCCCATAGCGTGGAAATCGAGGGGACAGAAAACTGATTGAGAGTGAAATATTCTATAATACTATCTCAGAGTTCCTGTCTAAGTGGCAAACTATTTAGAAAGGTCTCGTTTAAGCGCCAGTGACATATTCTCGTGTGGTAGCCCGAACTTCTAAGGGTAATAGTAATTGGAGCATGATCTGACCATGTAATATGGACTAAGTCAGCATCGCCTAACATTCAAAGGATTGGGACATTTCCAAAGAAATAGTAAATTCGAGTGTGAGTGCTATGCGGATGAGAAAAAAAGTGTATGACTTTGCAGAGGGGTAATTGACCCCCCAAAGATCGTAAAACGCATATCGTCGGATGAGATGATATTTCAGATTTACATGCACTCCTGACTTCAGCAATTAACACTTTGAAGTCTGCCTTGGTGGGCAGATGCTGCAGTGTCTGGTGGAGAAGCGCAGAGGATTGCGTGGAAGGCACGGATCCCTCCTCTCCCTCATCCATAGAATCTGACAAACGATCCCAGGCAACAGCGTCTCCATCCCCTGACCTGTGGCGACTTGACTCACTGAGGTCCCCAGGGGGCTCATTCCAATCCCGACGTCGCTGCGATGGCGTAGCTGACTGTCTGGTGTGCTTGGGTGCCGGCTTAGGTGGCATAATGGTGGCGCACTTGGCCATGTGTTCTGACCTTATAACGGTCTCAGCAGAATCTTTTATGGGGCACCCAGAGAGTCTGGGAGTGAATACCCTCGCTGAGGGTGAAAGGGCAGTAGATATATGTCTCTGGGAGAGGTCGTTCTTCTCCCTTTGAAGCGTGAGGCCTCTTAGCGATGCCGCGGATCCACACTCACCAGAAGCAGAGGACACAGGCAGGCCGCGCGCTGTGAGCGTCTTCTCCAAAGGACGCCAGAGGTAAGCATCCAGCGTGTTATTCGCTTTAATGGGAGCCTGGGAGCTACTAGGGTGCTTAGGGTGCAGTCTTCTTCCCATGTGCTGCATTAGAGAAGCATAAGAGTCTCCTTTTCAAAGTACAGGCGGCGGAGCTCGGTGTTCAAGCGGCCATTCCTGCAGACGTCCAGGCCACGCTCCCCGTGGTCTTCATTTTTGTTGTTAGCTGAGTTTGCTATAAATAACCGTAGACAGGAATCCATGGATAAGTCGCCGTTTTGGGGGGCATATGGGTTCCGGCATTCCTGAGGAGGAACAATTTTCCTCTTCTTTGTCTTCTATTTAGCAGAAAATCTAAAATAACCTGAAAAAGATGGGCAACAGGTATAAACGTGCCAGTTCACATTATATAGCGTTTTGAGTGTAGGACCGCGCTGCTTCACTCTCCATCAAGGGGTATCCTCTCACAATGGGATTCTTCCGCACTTTCTAAATGCAGTGACATACGACTCTTCACAACCGCTTTTTTATATGGTATAACCTTTAAAGGGATGTGAGTAATAGTGAAGTACCACCACAAGAGGTTAAAGATGTACAATTTATTATACTCACAAGAGAAATAGTATAAAAAGCCTTAAAACATCGCTGTATAGCCTTATGTTCATACCCGACCCGGGTTTCGCTTGACACTTCATCTGGGGCGAACAAACTACTAAATTCTGGGCTGTCTAATATATCCAACGAAACTCCGCCCTTTTTCTCAACAGGTTAAAATCATTAGATAATCACTTAGAACATTTCATTTAAAGATCGCATTAAAGATTGCATAAAAAAATCGCATTAAATAATCACATCAAATAATCGCATATGCACAGTACAAGCTCAGATCAGATAAATAATCTCCACATAATTTCACATTAAGGATTCGCTATGTGAATCCAACAATCTTATGCCGGAACTATCCTATAAGAATGAACCAACTTATTCAGAATCCTTGCAAACATCACATATCTCTTAATTCATAAAATGGGACTTAGTCACATGGTAGCTCCCCACCAATTGGAGGTCTTCCAATCACAGCTAACTACAACACAGGAGAAGTAGGATGTCAGAATAGGCTGACTTCTTCTTACAAACATATGTGGTCAGTGCGCCCTCGTATCTTCGGGATACGGGAGCGTGATTAATCTCATAAAGAACTTTGGCCACATTAAAGATGCCGGCAAATTCTGGCTAGCTACTGTGGACGTTACATCGCTGTACACCAGCATTCCGTCCACTCTTAGATTGAGAGCTGTCAAAGCTGCATTGGATAATGATGAATTAATGCCAGAGCAACAGGGACAATTTATCCTTGACAGTGTGGAGTTCTGTTTAAAAAATATTTTTTTTTGTTCAAGGGACAGTATTATTTGCAGCAGACTGGGACAGAGATGGGGGCGAAATTCCCCCCCAGTTATACAAATATTTTTATAAATTTATGGGAGGAAGAATATATCAAACCTATCTTGTCCAAATTGACATCAGGTGGAATATTGGTTGTCTGGAGGAGGTACATAGATGACTGCTTGCTTTTTTGGGAAGGAGAAAGACAGGGATTGGAGGCCCTTATGGAAACATTAAATAGCAACAACTGGAACATCAAATTCACAAGCACCATCAGCAATGTATCCATTGACTTCCTGGATTTAACCATCTATGTTGAGCAGGACTTACTAAAAACATTATTTTTTTTTTTTTTAAAGACTGACGTCAATGGGTACATTACCACTTTCATCTGCCACTATACCCCCTGGATTAAGAGTGTTCCTAAGGGGCAGTTTACTAGAATCAGCCGGAATTGTACAGAAGATGTTGTGTACGAAGAACAGAGTAAAATCATACAAGACCATTTTGCAGAGAAGGGGTACAACATTGAAGATCTCAATCAAAGTAAGAAAAAAGTAGATATAGATAGAAGGTTGGGCAAAAAAGATAGAGTGCATTTGAAGAAAGAGAAGGATTTTTGCTTCACATTCCTCACTCAGTACAATATGGGAGCTGGAGTCATAAAAAATGCTATTCACAAGAATTGGTGCATTTAAAAAAAAATAAATCCCATTTTGGGAAGTGTTATACCTAAACAACCTGATATCATCTATAAGAGAGCCCCCAATATGCGCAGCCATCTGGTTCATAGTGCTTATACAGGATAAAAAAGAAAATAAACACAAGCCACAATTCATAGGGTGTGGTTTCTGCCTACCATGCAAAAATAGAATTACAACTGATAAGGAGCGGTGCACACAGACCTTTGTATCGACAGTCAAGGGTAACTGTCATAAAATCAATGGGGAAATAACCTGTGAAAAAGAAGGTGTTATTTACCTGTTAGAATGCCCTTGCGGGCTGCAGTATGTCGGGTGCACCACCCGCAAATTAAAGATAAGAATACAGGAACACATAAGGAACATAAAAAAGGGTCTTGAAACCCACAGTGTGTCATTACACTTTAAGAAGGTACACCAAAGAAATCCCAAAGGTTTAAAGTTCATGGGCATAGAACTGGTGAAACCATACTGGCGGGGTGGAGATCAGATTGCTAGAATTAATAAACACGAGGTTGAATGGATCTACAAGCTGGCCACCCTACAGCCAGGTGGCTTAAATGTAGAATTCCACCTCAAGCCTTGCCTGGTATAGTACTTACAGAAGGTTGTGGCTAGTGATGAGCGGCAGGGGTCATATTCGGATTCGCGATATTTCGCGAATATTTTGTAGAATATTAGTCGAATATTCGCAAATTCACGATTTTTTTTCTTGAAAAATCGGCAAGGTAATGATTGTAATATGTAATATGCAAATTTTCATAATTAGAATTTTCGGATTCGAATTTTTTATTGCGAATTTTTTAACTTACAACTATTAGACAAAGAAGATTATATTATGACCATATTAGCGAAATTGCTATATATTCGATTTTTTTCTAATATTCGCTATATTGCTATAACTTTGCTTTTTCGAATATTCGTAATATTCTAAAACAAGAATATATAGCAATATAGCGAATATAAAAAAAAAAAAGGAATATAGAGCAATTTAGCTAATATAGTGCTATAATCTTCTTTGTCTAATAGTTGTAATTTTTTTCTCATCTGGAGTTCAGATTAGAAAAAAATTACAACTATAAAAAAAGATTATAGCACTATATTAGCTAAATTGCTCTATATTAGTTTTTTTTCGAATATTCGCTATATTGCTATATATTCTTGTTTTAGAATATTACAAATATTCGAAAAAACTAAGTTATAGCAATATAGTGAATATTCGAAAAAAAACTAATATAGAGCAATTTAGCTAATATAGTGCTATAATCTTCTTTGTCTAATAGTTGTAATTTTTTTCTCATCTGAAGTTCAGATTGGAAAAAAATTACAACTATAGAAAAAGATTATAGCACTATATTAGCTAAATTGCTCTATATTCGTTTTTTTCGAATATTCACTATATTGCTATAACTTTGTTTTTTCGAATATTTGTAATATTCTAAAACAAGAATATATAGCAATATAGCGAATATTTGAAAAAAACGGATATAGAGCAAAATTCGCAAACACTACTACTCCTAAAGTCAAGTATATTGCAGCCTCCTTATTGGCCCACAAGCTAGAAGCAATTTCGACTATTAGATTTTTTTTTTATTCAAAATTTTTTTAATCAGTACACATGATCCATGTGTACTGATTAAAAAAAAAAAAAAAAAAAAGGCAAAAAAATTTGAATATTCGAAATTACGAATATATATAACTATATTCAAAATATTCGCGAATTTTCGAAGTACCTATATTCGCGATAAAAATGCGAAATTTGAATATTCGTGATCAACACTAGTTGCAGCATACAGGGTTGAACATCCTACTTGTCCTGTGTTGTAGTTAGCTGTGATTGGAAGACCTCCAATTGGTGGGGAGCTACCGTAAGTCCAATTTTCTGAATGAAGAGATATGTGATGTTTGGAAGGATTCTGAATAAGTTGGTTCGTTCTCATAGGATAGTTCCGGCATGAGATTGTTGGATTCACATAGCGAATCATTAATGTGAAATTATGTGGAGATTATTTATCTGATCTGAGCTTGTACTATGCATATGCGATTATTTGATGCGATTTTTTTATGCGATCTTTAATGCAATCTTTTAATGCAATGTTTTAAGTGATTGTCTAATGATTTTAACCTGTTGAGAAAAAGGGCGGAGTTTCGTTGGATATATTAGACAGCCCAGAATTTAGTAGTTTGTTCGCCCCAGACAAAGTGTCAAGCGAAACCCGGGTCAGGTATGAACATACGGCTATACAGCGATGTTTTAAGGCTTTTTATACTATTTCTCTTGTGAGTATAATAAATTGTACATCTTTAACCTCTTGTGGCGGTACTTCACTATTACGCACATCCCTTTAAAGGTTATACCATCTACCAGGAGGGTAAAAGCGGTTGTGAAGAGTCGTATGTCACTGCATTTAGAAAGTGCGAAAGAATCCCATTGTGAGAGGATACCCCTTGATGGAGAGTGAAGCAGCGCGGTCCTACACTCAAAACGCTATATAATGTGAACTGGCCCATATCACTACAGGACCTGCAGCGCATCGAAGGAAGGCAACGTATTTTGAGACATTTTCTTTCTATTTTTATATTGCAAATTGCGACCAAATTCAGCAAGTGAGCTATTAGTTAGACCTCAGATATACCTCTCAGAGAGATCATAAAGTGCTTAAATAACTTAAAGCGAGAGTACAGATACTCAAGAGAGAAATATATCCACCATTTTATGTTGAATGACAAGATTGAACAGTTGAACCGCCATCTTATGCATACTGCCATTTTATGATATCTTTTTAACACGTGTTATGTACATGGACTATCTGCTGCGGAGGCGGCAGTGTTATATATGAAGAAAAGTTGAAGTTAATAAAGAAGTTATTTCAAGCATTTGTTGTGCTCCTTAAACCTACTGTTTCCATAGAACGGCGCTAGAGGAATCAAAGAGTAACAGACAGTCTGGTTAGACTAAAAGTCAGAGAGATCAGAATTCTTCTAATGCCACAGCACAAAAAGCACTTCATAGTGCTGCGCCTGCCACAGTAGAACTATTACCCTCAGAGGGCGAAGGGATAGCGCTCCTCAACTTGCACAGTAAAGAGCACATTAGAGCAGCAGAGCGCCAGCATATACTGCCGCGCAGCAACTGTTCCCTGAGTGAGCAAGCAAAGACACCTCAGCGGAGCTACCATAGAGGCCATGCAAAATGTGCATTAGTCAAACTGCAACCGACTGTTAAAGTGGCAGAATGGCAAAGGCAAAATAGTCAGAGAAAGAGCGCTAACCCTCCTGCGATCTCTAGAGAGAGGAAGAGACGCATGGTGGGATGCCAAAGTCCAGAGCTAGAGTGCCCGCACCACTATGCGCGTAGAGACCACGTACTCCAGCCAGCTAGTTTCCCGCCACTAGTCCCAAAGCCTGCACCAGAGTATCCAAGCCAGCGCATCGCAAGTCAGCACAGAGCATCGCAAGTCAGCCCAAGCATCGCAACACATCAAGAAAAGACACGTCTCCTTTAAGACTGACATTTGCTCCTGCTCTTCAGAATAAGGTCAGAGCTTTCCTTTTATTACTTATGATTGCATATAGGCTTTGGGATAAAGAGACATTTTCGTGTTTAGGAATAAAGTAAAACAAAGGACAGTTTGTATTACACGGACTCTAAAGTATTTAAACTGAAAGTAATTTATTGCCTGCATCTATTGCTATTGCATTTAAAGTGAAAGTCATTTATTTCTGCATTTGTCAGTATTGCATTTAAAGTGAAAGGTTCTTTAATATTCGTATTAATTGTTATAGCATTTAAAGTAAAATGTCTGAACCTGATATTACTATGCCACTGTTAGAGGATGCAAAGATAGATAGAGTAGAGGGGGAAGAGCAAGAGAACCTGTCTGAGTTAGGAGAGTCTGGAGAGCATTAGTCTTGCCTCAAACCAATATAGCCCAAGCAGATGAACTAAGACGTTCATCACGTGCCAGAAAACTGACCCCAAAGATGCTGGAAAATTTGGAGCAAGAAGAAGCATTAAAAGGAAAAAAGTTCGCCAGTATGTATGAGAAGTGGAAATTATACATTAAAGGCATTTGTGGAAAGTTAAAACAAGAAATTATAAAAGGGAACTTTAGTGATATGGTAGAGAGACGGTAGAAGAATCTGAATCAGAGCTTATGCAGCATTTGTCAACCTGCGGTCGCTTATGACACCTTCCCAGGACATTGTAAGGAACATGGACACATGCACTACGGTCACTAAAGATTTAGTAAAGCTTATGACAGAACTATCATCTGCAGAAAACTATGATGAAGTTAAAGCAAGTAGGAGAATGAACGAGCTCTTTATGAGAGACTATGCTAGGACCTTAGGTGGAACCACAATTACAAGTGGGACTTCCTTCGCTAGCAGAAGTGCCGCCCTCTTATCAGAGTCCTCAAGTACTTCAGCCAAAAGGAAGGAATTAGCTGAACAACTTGCTGTCAAGAGAGCAGATATTAAGATGGAAGATGCCATCGAGGCGCAGCGCCATTTGGTGGCTGAAAAGGAAGCTGAAATCGAGGCACAGAGCCAACAGATGAAAAGTCTGGAAAGGCAAAAAGAAGTTAAGATCATAGAAGCCAAACTTAGAGTACACAAAGAGGATATGAATCAGGTAGCCTGAGGTTCAAATCTGTACTAAGTGAAGAAACGGACTCCTATTTTCCTCCGTACGCCCAGGAGAATGGAAGGAAATCTCCAGCACTTAGTGAGGAAATAAGTCATTATCCTTCCATCCCTGCTCAGAAAGACAAAGAGAGACCTAGTCCAGTGTTAGGAAAAAAGGTGTGTGTACTTACCTTCTATCTCTAGTGGAAAAAATGAAGAAGAGGACTCCCCTAATTCAGAACTAAATGAGAAAATAGAACTGCATGATTCTATTCCTAGATGTCACTGCAACAGTCAGGAGGATGTTACAACCATTGTCCCAGCAAGACCACAGAGAACAGTCCTCGCTAGACCTCTCGTTCCGGAACCTACTGTATTTTCAGGATATGTACTGAAGTTCATAGAGTGGAAGTCAAGCTTTGAAATGATCATTGAGCATCATTGCTTCAGTCCAGTCAACAAGTTATTCTACCTTCAGAGATATGTTGGTGGAGAAGCCAAGGGAGTTCTTAAAAGGTAACTTCTGTAGAAGAGACGAAGAAGCCTACAAGCAAGCTTGGGAAAAATTAAATGCAAGATATGGTCAAATTGCTTTTAGAGAGAAACTTAATAACTGTCCTAATATAGGTCCTAAAGAACACTTCAGACTCCAAAAGTATGGTGACTTCCTGCAAGCATGAAGCAATGCCATCCCACATGTTCAAGGACTGGAAGTACTGAACGACTATCTAGAAAACCACAGGATGCTAACTAAGCTACCTGAAGAAGTGGCTTCTAGATGGAATCGCTATGTGACTAAACATTTAGATCTAGGTAAGAACTTCCCAAGTTTCAAAGAGTTCTCTGAGTTTGTTAATGAGAAAGCACGGATAGCATGTAATACACTCATATACCACTCCATACACAAGTGCGAACAATTGAAGGAGAAGTCCCCAGATGAAAAGAAAAGGTTTGTACTTGAGAACCAACTGTGTTTCGGTTGTCTAAGAAAAGGCCATGTTACTAAGGAGTGTAAGAAAAAGCCCACATGCAGCATTTGCAAAGGACGCCATCCTACTCCACTACATGAAGAACGTCTAAAGAAAGATAAATCCTCAATACCTAAAGATACTGAGGAAGGAAAGAAAGTATTGGTATTCTCTTTGCAGAGTGAGGGAAGGAGAAAGCAACAGCACATCAATGGTTGTACCAGTTTGCTTTTCAAATCCTAAAAGGAGGAACGAGAAGGTATACGCCTAGGCACTACTGGATGCCCAGAGTGATATCACCTTCATTGATCAACAAATCTGCAAGAAATTACAAGTGGCTACAGAACTAGTGAAGCTCAAACTCACCACAATGATGGGAAGAGACACATTAGTGAACAGTCAAAGGGTCAAGGGACTGAGATTTAGAGGACTTCCAGCTTATACAAAAGACGATATATCTCTAGATCGAGATCACATACCTACCTGTGAAACAGCCAATGAATGGGAGCACCTATCTGAAATATCCCTGCTGAAGGAGTTTGGTGTTGGACTGTTGATAGGCTACGATTGTCCCGAAGCCTTGGTACCACATAAGGTGATCACAGGAGGAAAGGGTGAACCCTATGCTGTTCAAACTGATCTAGGATGGGGTGTTGTTGGAGGAAAACAGCAAACTCAAGACAGGTGACAGGATTGTGTCATCGAATATCTGTCCAAGAGTTACCAACTGTAAGTCCAGCAAAAGTAATCAAGATCCTTGAATCCGACTTTGCAGACATAAGTTCTAAAGTAAAGAGTGTATCCCAAGAAGACATAAAGTTCGTACACACTCTATAAGAAAGTATTCAGCAGAATCAACAAGGTCATATTGAAATGCCCTTACCTTTTAGAGAACGACCTCGTCTGCCAAATAACAGAAATCTTGAGTAAGATTGAAATGTTTTAAGAAAAGGATGGGAAAAGATCCCAAACTCAAGAATGATTATTTGAAATTCATGGAAAGCATCCTTGAAGAAGGTCAACCTAACCTAAAGAAGGAGAAGTGTGGTAAATCCCACATCAAGGTGTTTACCACTCAAAGAAACCAGATAAGATTAGACTAATGTTTGATTGCTCGGCAAAGTATGATGATGTTGCACTGAATGATCATCTACTAAAAGGACCAGATCTTACAAACACTCTATAAAATGCCTGTATTCCCCACATAGTCCGCTAGGTGGCAGCCTACGCCTACCACAACCACACATATGCTTGGGGTTACACTTCAACTCCCCACAGGAGCTATGTTCAGTTTAAGTTTTGTTCCTTTTTATCATAGTAAGTGTTTTTACTATCATATCTATCATCCGCCAAAGAACATTAGCATCCCTAGAAGGAAAATAATGGATGACAAGGATATTATGCGTTTTTACACAATGTCAAGTTTACTTGTTAATGGTGAGAGAGTTGAGAAAAATGAGAACTCCAGGAAGAGGATAAGTGAGAGGCACAGGAGGTTGGATGAACCATATGTCACCCTGGGTCTAAATCCATGTATGCTTTATGCTAACTTGTTCATATATATGAATGGCTACGATTAATATGTGTTCTTTTAATGTACGGGGTATGAACGCGCCTACTAAGAGGAACCAAATATGTCATATGCTTAACAAACAAAAAGCAAAGGTCTTGCTCTTGCAAGAGACCCATTTCCAGAAGGGACATATCCCGCGCTTGGGACACTTGGTATATAATCAGTGGTTCCTTAGTGTAGCCCCAGATTCTGTCTCCAAAGGTGAAAGCATTGCACTGCATATACAGCTCCCTCTGGAGGTGCGTTCGATCCATGCAGATAATGAAGGTAGATACATCTTTATTGTACACGGGAGCGATGCGTGAGAGCGTCTGACGTGGGACGCTAGGGCTCCGCCCCCCCGCCTCTCCTGCACGCCGGCCGCTGGCCGCTCGTACCACCGCCTGGAATGCCTGACTGCCGCAGCCCACGCTAGTGTGCCGTCCATCGCAGCCCATGCGCTGAAGTTGTGGCCGACTTGATTGTTGCCCTGATTGCCTCAGAGTTTGATGCTGGAAACCGGACCCGGACCTCTGTCCCTGGTAGACCTGAGCCGCTGGACGGTGAGCGGTGAGCGGTGAGCTATCGCAGCACTTGTGCTATGGGAGGAGAAAAAAAAAACGCTGGTGGGACGAAGGTCGGTGGGGCCAGATTACAGGGGCACTAACCATCAGTGCTAAAGGGGAGCTCTGGTTGACATTCGCTTGCTAAAACTAAAATCCTGGCACTCACAGAGTTGATATCTGGGGGGGCACTTTCTCAGTCCCTGAGGTCCTGTTCTATTGATTTCTACCGACCTCTATTGACACTTACTGATTCTTAAGCGGCGAGGTCAGCCCCGCTTGTAACATCTGAAGAGCGGCCATTTCAGTTATCTGGGACTGGAAAATTTAAGGAGGACTATCCACAGGTTCTTGTGGTAATGTTAGGTATCCCTGTTAAGTACCCCTGAGAATGCAGCTGACAGCAGGTTAAGTCCGCTATCGTGGATGTGGCTGTGACGATGGGGGTGCAGATCGAAGCTGCTGTAGAATAATGGAAGTAAACCCTGCACTGAGATATCTGGAGGCACTTATTGAGGGTGGATTGTGCCAGTGTGAACTGTATTGAAGTTAAAAAGAAGAAAAAAAGAAAAAAAAAAAGAGAGCGGGGGAGGGTGTTTGGGATGTGGAGTGTAACGCTTAATAATTCTAATAACCCCGATTGAAATCCCTATCCCCCCCTCAAGTTATCTAACTGTATCATATCTCTCTGAATTAACCAACTAACTGACTATATCCCTTATATGTCTGGATCCCGACCCTCAACCCTCTAAGAAGCCTCTCTTTCTTTGGCTGGATCCTGCTGATATTACGGACCTTTTTTTTTTTCTTTTTTTTTTTCCTCTTTGAACTAACCTTTGTATCTAACTATGGATGTAATTTATTGACTGTATTGGGTTTTATGTGATTAATTAAAAATAAAAGAGAGAAAAAAGGGAAGAAGAAGAAGGGGAGAGGAAGAGGGGAGGAAAGGGGGTGGGAGGGAGAGGGGGTAGAAAGGAAAGAAATAGATTAAAAAAAGGAAAGAAACAGGGGGAAAAGGGAAAAAAAAGGGAAAAAAGGGAAGAATTTAGAGGGGGGAAGGAAAGGAAAAGGAAAAAAAAGATAAAGGTGAAAGAGGGCTAAGAAAAGAGGGAAGAGATATTAAAATGCCACCAAAAAAAAGGGAAGAACAGCGTGGCCCCATGGGGGGTACTACTAGGCGATCAGCAGGAAGGCTTGAAAGTGGGTCTAAACAAGCGGGTCTAAATAAGTACCTGGTCCCGAATTCACCTGGGCTTAGATCCCACTGTCTCAAGGATGGAAAATTTAATGGGTAATTTAGTAACCCAGCTTGGGGCAGTGCAGACGGACGTTATGGTTATCAGAGCCGAGATGGAAAAAGTAAGACAGCGTTTACAAGAGATGGAAAAAAGGATTCCCACCCTAGAGAAATCTGTGCAGAAATTAGAGAAGGAGGTGGCTCACTTAAAACAAACAAATGTTAAGATGGAACAAAAATTGGTAGATCAGGAGGACAGATCAAGAAGGGCTAACATAAGATGTGTGGGGGTCCCAGAGAGAGCGGAGGGAGGAAACTGTACGGAATTTATGGAAAAATGGTTGAGGGAAAATAGCAAAGTAGGTACTCTTTCTCCCTTATTTACTATTGAAAGAGCACACAGGGTCCCCACAAAAAATAGGGTGCCAGGGGATTACCCCAGACCTATACTGGTGAAATGTTTACTATCTAAGGATCGAGATGGAATACTTTTTGATGCAAGAACCTCAGAAAAATATTATATACAGGGTGTAAAGATCAAACTTTTTCCAGACTACTCATTTAGTACTAACGCACAAAGAAGAGAATTTATATCCGTTAAAAAAAGATTAAGAGAGGCCAGTATAAAGTATAGCTTACTTTTTCCGGCAAAATTAAGGGTGGAATATAACGGCAAGATTTCCTTTTTTCAGACTCCGGAGGAAGTCAGTGACTGGGCGGATGGAGAGGGCCTTTGAGGCTGGTGGGGGAGGGGGGGTGAAGGGAGTCATGCTAAGTTATGGAGTCGCCCGGACTGCTGGACAGCAGAAGGGGGGACTATGTAGAGGGGGGGTATATAGGGGGGGTGGGGACCGGGACGTGGAGAAAACCTTTTTTTTTTTTTTTTTTTTTCCTCCTCCCCCTCTGTTAGATGGTCAGGATCCTTTCGTTGAATGTGAGGGGGCTCCGTGAGAGGGTTAAAAGATATGCTATCCTTGAGTGGATGAAGAGGTTTCTGCCAGCCATCATCTGCCTCCAGGAGACACATTTGGATAAGGAATCAGTAAGATGGTTGGAGAGGGGATGGGTGGTGGCGGGATATCATTCTATATACACCACTTATTCTAGAGGGGTTTCAATTTTGATACATAATAAGATTAAATTTGAATTTGTGGCATGCGAGACCGATGACCATGGTAGATACCTCTTTTTACACTGCTTTGTGGATGGGATTAAAACTGTAATTGCAAATATATATATTCCACCACCATATAAACCAGATGTTCTGTATCAACTATATAAATTTATGTTGAATAAACAGGAATGTATATTGATTGCGGTAGGGGACTACAACGCGGTTATGGATCCACTCAGGGATAGGACATCTAGCAGAGGGGGGGGAGCACAAAATGTAGATTTATGTAAAGTAGCCCATGAATTTAACTGGGTAGATGTTTGGAGGGTTCAACACCCGGATGAAATTAGATATTCCTGTTACTCAAAAACACACCAAACTTGGTCGAGAATAGATATGACTTTTGGAAATAAAAATTTAATGTCCCTAAATAGGATCACGACAAAATATATACCCATGGCCTTGTCAGACCATAATGCAATGATAGTCGAACTGGATCTGAATAAGGACAATACTCCGCCAATGTTTAAGTTCAACTCCCATTGGCTATCATTGATTTCAGATAAAGAGAGCATAACTGAGGAATTAAAACATTTTTTTATGGAAAATAACGGGTCTGCCAGTAGACTAGTGGTCTGGGACACTTTCAAGGCATTCTTGAGGGGAGTATTGTTCAAAAAGGTAAACCATTGGAAAAAAAGAACCAGAGAGAACGGGAAGGCATTGGAGAAAAAACTGCAAGAGGCAGGAATGGCAAGTATGAGATACCCTACTGCACTAAATAAGAGAGCTTGGGAGGAAGAACAGGAAAAGATGAAGATTTATCAATTAGAGAAAGGTAGGAAAGAATTGTTCTTTCAAGGTATCCAACTAGCCTCGGAGGGCGAAAAGGTCGGTAAAATATTAGCAAATATAGTGAGAAATCAAAAAGGGAAATCATGGATAGGTGCAATTAAAGATAAAACGGGTAAATTAACCACCACACCCGAAGGTATTAAAAAAGTGTTCTGGGAATACTTTACAGAGCTATATAAGTCTAGGGTACAATACTCAAAACAAGAGCTAGATTCATACCTGGATAAGATCGCCTTTAATAGGATATCTAAGCCCCAAAAAGAATATCTGGAAAAAGAAATAACGGTAGCAGAAATAAATCTGGTTTTGGGGAAGGTTAAAGCTGAGAAGGCACCAGGTGGGGATGGGCTTCCCTTTGAAATATATAAAATCTTCTCCCAGGTGCTAGTACCAGAATTAAAGATAACACTGGATGAGGCCCGAAAATTAGGTGACCTACCGAACTCTATGAAGGAAGCAACTATTACGTTAATTCCAAAAAAGGGAAAAGAACAAACAGATCCCGGTTCATACAGGCCAATATCCCTGTTGAATACGGATGTTAAAATTCTGGCAAAAGTTTTAGCTGATAGGCTTTCAAGGGTTATCAAAGGGATAATAAATAAAGATCAGACAGGATTTATACCGGGCAGAACAATATACTCTAATATAAGAAGGATATTCCTTAATATTGAAGCTAATAGATTGGACACAGGAGAGAAAGCGATACTCTCACTGGATGCCCAAAAGGCATTTGATTGTATTGAATGGGACTATTTATGGGCAGTGTTAAGGAGATTCGGTATAGGGGAGGGATTTATAGGGTGGATTCAGTTAATATATCTAAATCCCAGGGCTAGAGTGGTGGTGGATAGGAGCTTGTCCCTGCCTTTTGCCCTATTCTGTGGCACAAGGCAGGGATGCCCTCTCTCCCCACTGCTATTTGCTATGGCAATTGAACCTTTGGCAAATATAATAAGAAACGATAGGGAGATTAAAGGTTTTCAATATGCGGGTGGAGAAGAAAAGCTGTTAATGTATGCGGATAATATTTTACTTTTTTTGCATAACACTGGGGATCAGTTTAATAGAGTGATAGAGATAATAGATAAGTTTGGGTTCTTTTCTGGTTTAAAGATAAATTGGGGGAAATCACATATGTTACTATTAGGAGATAGACAATTACAAGGAGACACACGGGTGCATGTTCTTAAAAAACATGAAAATTTTAAATATCTCGGTGTACAAATCTCCGGAAATATAGAAGAGTATGAAAAATTAAATGTCCTCCCCCTAATAAAAGAATTAAGAACTAAAATACATATATGGAAAAAACTGCCAATGTCAATCCAAGGTAGGGTAAATCTAATAAAAATGGTCCTTCTCCCAAAGATACTCTATATATTGCAAAATGCTCCAGTGAGAATATCGCAGACTACCTTTAAATTACTAGATAGACTAATGGGGGACCTCATGTGGAAAGGTGCGATCCCTCGGATAAAGAAGGAAGTCCTCCAGCTCCCAGTGCAGGAGGGAGGTTTAGCGGTCCCTAATTTGTTTCTTTACTACTTAATAATTCAATACGGGAATATAAAGGGTAGCTTAGATAGTCAAGTGGGTAGGCAAGAATTAAATAGATGGGGTTGGAAAGAGGGAGGAAATCACTTAGAGGTGTTGGAGTCAGGTTTTTTGGGGAAAAAAATTTTAGATAATAGAATATTAAACTTAATAGAATACGTATGGGGGGAAATTAAGAAGATATTGGAGATTAAAGGGTTCTTGAAATACACACCGATATGGAAAAATCTTAATTTAAAAGAATTAGAAACAATAAGGGACTATATAGATTGGGAGAAAAAAGGAATGAAATATCTAGATCAGATCTTTGAGGAAGATAAGCTGAAAGACTTCAACACAATTGCGTTGGAATTTGGGATCTCCCATATTGATACGTATAAATATCTCCAACTTAGGAATGCACTGCGGACAGTGGCACAGGAGGACAGGTATAGAAGGGAAAAATCAGACAGGTTGGATAAGTTCATTATAGTAGGGGAAGGAGCAGGAACAACAGCAAGGAGATACAGGTTTTTGATGGACGGAAAGAGAAAAAAAATTACAATGCTAGCTCTAGGAAAATGGGAAAAAGATCTAGGCTCCCTTACAGAAGAAAATTGGAGAGATGCCCTTAGAAATTATGCTACAATCTCAGATAGGGGCTCACATAAGATCTCACAATTTTTTATAGTGCACAGATTACATCGATCTCCATGGATGTTGAAAAGAATGGGAGTGAAAGCAACAGATAAGTGTCCAAAATGTGGGGAGGAGAGAGCAGATTTAATATATTGTTTTTGGAGATGTCCCAAGCTCCATAGATATTGGACAGAAATAATGGAAACTATATTTTTGCTCTTGAAAGTCCGGCTGCCCAATGATCCCATAATTTGTATTCTAGGGGTAACTGAACATTTGAAGTTAAACAAAAAAACACGACTGGTTTTGAATAAAATATTATTTTAGGCCAGATTGCTCATACTCAGGCAATGGATAAAAGTAGATTTACCGACAGTGGGACAATGGAGAAAAATGATAGATAATTTAATTAAAGAAGAACGAGTGATGGAGAATTATATAAAAAGGTCAATAAATCTCGACCAAGTGTGGAAAAATTGGTTACTTTAGTGTTGGAGGATGTTTTTTTTTTTTTTTTTTTTTTCTCACGTCCCCACGTGGAGGGAGGGGGGGAAACGGGAGAAGGTAGGGAAAGAAAAAGGAACTGTATTTATTGATTGTGAATGGTTGATCTGTGCTTATCTGATTTTTATGGATCTGTTCCTTGTGTGAAATTCAAATAAAGACTAATAAAAAAATAAAAAAAATAAAAAGATACATCTTTATTAAAGGGGTAATAGGCTCACAGATACTGTATATACCTTTGGCAATATATACGCGCCAAACAAGTCGCAGGCACCCTGGATAAGATCAGCATTAATTGAGTTCCAAAAATTCGCTGAAGGCATAACCATTTTAGGGGGCGACCTGAATGTAGCAATGTTTTCAGAGGTTGACACGTCTGTGGGTACATCATCCTTATCACAAACAGCTCTTAGACACATACATAATAACATTGCTAAGGCGGGACTAGTGCATGGTTGGAGAGCAATGCACCCTAAAGAGAAAGAATTCACATATTATTCACTGGCTCACAAAACTAGATTATATTTTTGTGTCCACCTCATTGTTGCCGTATTGCAGTGGTACGTCCATTGGGTCATTGACCTTATCAGATCACGCTCCTATATTTTTACAATTCTCCCTAAAAAACTCTCCCAGAAGGGAGATGATATGGAGACCTAATGGAACTCTTATGCACAACCCTGAGAATGTACAGCAATTAGAAAAAAAGATAAAGGAGTATTTTACACTCAATGGCTCAGTAGACATATGTAATATGGGAAGCGCACAAAGTGGTGATGAGAGGTCATTTTATATCACTTGGCACACATACAGTATAAAGAAAGAAAGAGAAGCTGAAGTTTTACAACTACAAACACGAATACCCGACCTAGAGTCACTACATAAAAGACACCTTAATTCAGACGTATTACACTATCTGGACACTCTACGTACACAGCTGAAAAAACTTACTAAACGAGAGAACAGCTAAGATATACCTATCAGCCAAATTTAAATATTATGCACATGGAGACAAGGCTACAAAGTTTGTTATCACAGTTAAAATAGAGGAAGGTTAACTGTTATATAGATAACATCCAATCTTCCTCTGCTCAACTGCTTTTCCGTACTGACCAGATAGCCAAACAATTCACTGAATACTATACCCAACTCTATAACATCAGGAAAGATCCTATAGCACAGGGAGGCTCAACCTGCGGCCCTCCAGCTGTTGTAAAACTACAACTCCCATGATGCCCTTCTGTAGGATGATAGTTGTAGGCTGTCAAGGAATGATGGGAGTTGTAGTTTTCCAACAGCTGGAGGGCCGCAGGTTGAGCATGCCTGCTATAGCACAAGAGGAAGAAATAAGGATTAGCACTATGGATAATTGGCTTCCCTCTCTTAATTTGCTCACTTTAAACACAGAACAATCACAGACATTATCTAAACCTTTCACCTTAGTCAAGATACAAAAAGCGCTACAATCTTTACCACTCCACAAGAGCCCAGGTCCAGACGGCCTGTCCATGATATATAATTTATAGCACTTTAAAGGAAACCTTGTTACCTGAACTGCTCTGGGTGTGTAATTCTCTTTAGAAGGGAAAACCTCTCCACCCACACATGCCGGCAGCACAGATCACTGTCATACCGAAGGAAGGAAAAGACCCCCATCTTGCTCCAGCTTTCGGCCAATTTCATTGCTTAACAATGACTTAAAACTTAGATTGCAACCCCTACTCCCACAACTTATACACATGGAACAGGTAGGCTTTGTAAAAGGACGGGAAGGGAGGGTGAATAATAGTCGAGTTGTTAACATCATCCAATATGCGCATAACACTTTCACGCCTCTAGTCCTTCTCGGCACAGATGCCAAGAAGGCATTTGACAGAGTAGACTGGACTTATCTGACGGGAGCTATAAGTGTTTTCAGATTCCCGAAGGATTTATTGAAGTGGTGATGGCAATGTATAGAGATCCTAGTGCCCGTATCCTAGTGAACAATACTTTATCACCTTCCTTTTCAATTAGCAACGGGACTAGGCAGGGGTGCCCACTCTCGCCACTATTATTTATCCTCTCCATGGAACCGCTCCTACAAGCTTTTAGGCTCAATCCGAAGGTACAGGGGATAACGGTTTAAAAACAAGTCCATACCCAGACAGCCTTCGCAGACGATTTACTTTTGATTATCACTAACCCTATAGAAGCTTTCCCAGAAATACATGCAATGCTTGAACATTTTGGTGTACTCTCGAACTTTAAAGTGAATTTCTCCAAGTCCCAAGTATTGTATATCACTTTAGACCTGCAAACACATAAATTACTTGAGAGGGTCTCACCATTCATGTGGGCATCACAAAGTATCTTGTTTCTAGGCATAAATCTCACCCCGTCAACGTTATATCTAGAAAACTACAAAGTTTTCCCACGTACCATAAACACCCTCATCAAGTCATGGGATATACCATTCACCTCATGGTTCGGACGTAGGACACTCATCAAAACAGTACTGCTCCCGAAATTATTATATATCTTACAAGTCCTGCCAATAGCATTGCCTAGATCCTTTTTCGCAGAACTGAAGAAAATACTAACCCACTTTCTATGGAGTGGAGACCCAGAATGCCGTATGTACAAACTGTTAAATCAAGTAAAGCTGGCGGCCTAGGTGTCCCAGATTTTTACCTATACTACAATGCCATGCAAGGACTTAGAGTTTTGGAATGGATAAGAAACCCACAAAATAGACTTGACATACTTATGGAGCAATCTATGACAAGGGTACCATTAAGATCGTTGGTCTTAGCTAAGGCTACTTTCACACTAGCGTTCGGAGCGGGTCCGTCTGATGTTTCATCAGACGGATCCGCTCCTATAATGCAGACGTTTGCATCCGTTCAGAACGGATCCGTCTGCATTATAACTTAGAAAAATTTCTAAGTGTGAAAGTAGCCTGAGCGGATCCGTTCAGACTTTACATTGAAAGTCAATGGGGAACGGATCCGCTTGAAGATTGAGCCATATGGTGTCATCTTCAAGTGGATCCGTCCCCATTGACTTCCATTATAAGTCTGGACGGATCCGCTCGCCTCCGCACGGCCAGGCGGACACCCGAACGCTGCTTGCAGAGTTCAGGTGTCCGCTCACTGAGCGGAGCGGAGGCTGAGCTCTGGCAGGCGGATGCATTCTCAGTGGATCCGCCTCCACTGAGAATGCATTAGGGCCAGACGGCTGCGTTCAGGGCCGCTTGTGAGCCCCTTCAAACGGAGCTCACGAGCGGACACCTGAACGCAGGTGTGAAAGTAGCCTAAAAGGCATAGAATAGATATGATGAGAAATGTTGAGAACCCAAAGACCCAGAACACTATCAAAGTGTGATGTTCTGGCCTGGCAGACATTCTAACCACTAGCCCACTAACCCCACTACTACAGATCACAGATGTAATGTGGGGATCTCTTAAGGAATTTAGAGCATCATTAAATGAGGCATGTAACAAGAATAACATGGCTATATGGGATATTATAAGTGCAAACACTGAAACTTTGAACTCCCCTTCTCAAGGTCTGTTCCTCCCTGACTTCACACAATTTCACAACTCACATCTTTTGAATTATCTAAAAAACTAGAGATTCAAACAGATGTGAACCCTACATGCTTAGAAAAATTAGCATTAAGCGCTAAAGAACCAGTAACGAAATTATCAAAGCTTTACAACTCTCTTTTAGCAAAGGATCTGACACATAAACCCTCATTTATCTCTCAGTGGGAGAAAGACCTGCAATTAACATTCACAGGGGAAGATGTGAAAACCCTCCTGTCACATACTCCAAAAATTTCTAGGTGCGTACACCTTCAAGAAAATTATTACAAAATGCTTGTTAGGTGGTATTATACCCCAGAAAAAAAATACACAAAATGTACCCTACTTCTTTCCCAATTTGTTGGAGATGGTTTGGGGAAGTGGGTACCTTCATGCACATCTGGTGGGATTGTCCGGCTATTATACCATTCTGGACCTCAATTTGTGAGGTACTAACCAAATTGCACAAATGGAATATAATATGAGTACCACAATTGTGCCTTCTAGGTTTAAAGTATGGATTGCATCGGTCGGGGTAGATTATATCAGCAACTACTTGCTGCTGCAAGGCTTCCAGTTGCAGCAAAATGGAAGTCTTCTAGCCCTCCAAAAGTAGCGCAATGGTTGACAAAATGCGATCAGATATTCCAAATGGAACAACTTGCTCATTGGGACGCAAACACCTCGTATAAATTTGAGAAGATTTGGGGCCATTGGAAAATGTTTAGAACACAAACCCAACCATCCTAATTTTTGAGACCTCTACTTATGTATACTCTCCTTTCTCTCACCATACAGTTTTGTTACTTATAGAAAATTATGTTTTCAACAATGTATGTAATATAGTGATGCAGAATTGATAAACTGTATGTAATACATTGATGTTCACTGTTTGAACATACGAATGTCATTTATTATATCTTTATGCAATGAATATGTCAAATGTACACTTTCCCTGCATCATTACAGAAACTTCATTAATAAAATGTTTGAAAAACCAGAAATGCCATAAATGTGGATGTAAACTGCTGTTCGGGTACTCTGCAGGGTTCAAAAGGGAAAGACTGCTATTTGGCTTTTGCAGCTCAGATGGATTATTAGGTATTGATCACTCGATATTAAGCATTTTGTAAGGCGAGGTGACAAAAAATTACTGTTCTGGCACAGTTTTTATTTATTTATTTTTACAGCATTCACCTGACCGGGTAGGTCATGTGATATTTTTATAGGGCAGGTTGCTTCGGACGCGGCAATACATAATATGCCTATTATTTTTTATTTTCGTTAAGTTTTACAAAGTAAAAGCATTTTTGACAAGAAAAATCTTTTTTTGTTGCCATTTTCTGAGAGCCATATTTATTTTTTTACTTTTTGAGCGATGGTCTTATTTTTTGCGGTATGAGCTGATGTTTTGATTAGTACCATTTTGGGAAACATTACTTTTTGAGATAATGTCACTGTGGTATTACACTTTTTGTGAGGCATGGTGACCAAAAAATGGCTGTTTTGGCACAGTTTTTACTTTTATTTTTTTACAGCATTCACGCAACGGGGAAGATTATGTGATATTTTTATAGAGCAGGTTCTATTTTTCTAGCAATGTTTTTGTATGAGGGCTCATTTTTTGCAGGATGAGGTGACTTTTATTGGTACGACTTTTAGATACATTTGACTTTTTGATCACTCAATATTTGCAAGGTGATCAAAAAATTGCTGTTCTACTACCATTTTATTTAATTATTTTTTACAGCATTCACTGGACAATTCTCACCCCCACACAGCAAAGGTTTCCCAGCAATGACTCCACCAGATAGCAACAATTCCTTGGCCCACCTGGTTGCCATATTTATTGCCAATTGGCCATTTTAAGGACCATCTAGGATGCCAGCTTTGGCAATATAAGAGTGTGCTGGATCTACAGGCCCAGCTGCAACATCTATTGGTAAATGTAACATAGTAACATAGTAACATAGCCAATTTTCCCCACTTTAGTAGAATAAAAATTCCTTCCCGACTCCAATCAGGCACTCAGACTAACTCTTTAGATCAACAACCCCTCTCTAGTAGCTATAGCCTGTAATATTATTACACTCCAGAAATACATCCAGGCCCCTCTTGAATTCCTTTATTGTACTCACCATCACCACCTCCTCAGGCAGAGAGTTCCAGAGTCTCACTGCTCTTACCATAAAGAATTCTCTTCTATGTTTGTGTACAAACCTTCTTTTCTCCAGATGCAGAGGATGTCCCCTCGTCACAGTCACAGTCCTAGGGGTAAATATATGATGAGATAGATCTCTGTACTGACCCCTGATATATTTATACATATTAATTAGATCTCCCCTCAGTCGTCTTTTTTCTAAAGTGAATAACCCTAATTTTGATAATCTTTCAGGGTACTGTAGTTGCCCCATCCCTTTTCCATGTCAGTGTTACCGAGTGTTTTACCATTTAGTATGTATGAGTGACTTGCATTATTCCTTCCCATGTGCATAACTTTACATTTGTCAGTGTTAAACCTCATCTGCCACTTATCTGTGTCCCAAAATACCATATGGAAACTGTATGCCTCAATGCCCAACAATATCTCATTTTATATGCAAGCTAGAGGTGGCCTAACAGGCAGGGAAGGATTGGGAACTCAAAGTAGCCCTGGAAAAAAGCGTAAAAGTGGCCCCATGTTATAGGCGGGGCCAAAATAGTAGGAGGCAGGGCCAAGCCAAGTAGGCAGGGTCAGCAAACCATTAGATGTGGTTTATACAGCATATCTCCCAACTTTGGAAGTTAAAGTGGCCCTGGAAAAAGTACTAAAAGTGGCCCCGCTTTGTAGTTGGGTCCAAATTGATGGAATGCAGGGCTAACTCAAGTAGGTGGGTCCAGCAATACCATATTGTGGCACATTATGCCACCCCAACAGAGCCCAATACCACAGTCCATCACAAAATACTGCTGCCAGCAGCACAAAATACATCCCCATCAAAATACATCTCCGTAAGGAGAGCTCAGGTGGCCCGCTGGGCATCAGCCCACCAGGAAGTTTCCCTGTCTATGGCCAATCTGCTCCTGCTAAAAGAGCACTAGAGCCTCCTTTCAATTGTACGGTTTTACCAATAAACTTACAATTTTGCTCAAATATTGTAATATCACTTACATATATCATAGCATTCACATAGAAAGTTTCAGTCCATTCCAACAACTTCTTCTTGGTGTGTTATTTTTTTTGTGTATTTTTGCAGATGACATCCAAGTTACCATATGTTAAACAGACAGCAGGGGGCACACCTATAAATTTAATTAAAGAGTGCAGGCCTTGGTATCAAAAGACAACCATGAACACAATCAGATAAAGAAATACCACAACTATCACACTGATTAAAAACATCAATTCATGGGAAAAAAAAACACTAGTGGGAAAAATCATGTACATAATGCATCCAGTGCCACCACCTGGCAGTAAATATGAATAAGTATGAAAAATGTAACATGCATATACACAAATCCATCTAATGATATACTTTATCAGAAAGACAGTGGTGGTACACGGGGAATGAATACCCACATGGGGGAAAAAACCCTCACGCGTATCGCCAGAGCATATACTAGCTTCCTCAGAGGTCCATGTGAATGTTCATTTGCGTTTCGGTATTATATATCTTATTGGATTAGTCATCTATCAATCACAGCTGTGGTCAATTACATTAAACAGTCAAGAAGGGGAGGGGATAGGGAAGGCATACGTGGGTAATACCTGGGTTTTCCCCGGTGCATGGTCTAGGCGCGGATGATGGCGCCGGTAAAGACCGGCGTGTTGGAAAAGCAAACGCGCATGCGCAAGATGGCGCCCGGGCGGAAGTTGAAGCCGTGATGCGTTCCAAAGGGCGGAAACACATCACGGCCTCATAAGCCTGTGATTCCGCTATGTTAACATGATATGTGAGTTCATGAATTCACAGTAATGATATAAATATAGTGCCAAAACATGATTAAATACTCAAATAATAACAACTGAAATAAAATTAATAATCTAAACAGTTGAAACCAATCCATAATCCTTTATGGAATAAAGAAATACATAAGTGAAATGTACAATCCATAAATACAATACATAATTGAGTACATAAATAAATGAATATATAAACAAAATAACAAAAATTCACTATCATGATTAGAACATTAGAACATGAATTTATTTCCTCCATTTTTATTATTATTATTGTTCCTTTCTATTATAAATATTGAAGCTTATTATTTTGTGTCTATTTCTCATTCCTTTCTTAATAAACCGTTCCTTTACTTGATTTATTGCCTAATTATTAGTCTGTTTGTCATTATTTATGAAATATGTTTTCTCAATGAACCATAGGGATGACGGGCCATGCACCGGGGAGAAAGGACAAGGAAGGCCAGAGAGCAAGCGCAGGGTGGAAGGAAAGCAAATCAGTATGTATACAAGGAAAATATAGATAATATACTATATATAAAAGGGGGGAAAAGAATCCATCAAAATAATAATATATTTTAATACATATTAGTGAAACATCAACTATACAAAAGAAGGTATGATAAGCCTTAAAAATGTGTAAAGTGCTACGTGCCATCCTGTGCAAAAAATGCAAAAAAGTGCAAAAAGTGATAAGGTCCAATCAGACATGTAGATCCTCCAGCCATGTGTCTCTAAGCTTTTAAATCTAAAACAAAAACAAAAACCAAACACAAATAAAATTAGTGATTGGTGATTCCTAGACCTAATCTGTTACTTTCCCTTGGGTTACTCTCAGAGTAGGACTCTACGTATAGAAACCAGTGAAGGTGAGTTCCTCATTAAGGCCCAATGGAACCTGTGAACCCAGATTAAATATCCCCCTTGATTCAGAACAGAGCAGTCTCTGAGAGACTTGTGTGCCCCTAATGTTGGCGTGAATTAGATCCAGTCCTACAACCCTCAGATCATCATACCTACCTTCATGGCAGTCCAGAAAATGAGCCGCCACCGATGTTAGAGGTTTGTCCCCTTTGCTTCTATCTCGTGCTGCCAACCAAATGTTGGATGTATGCTGTTGTACTCTCTTCCTCAACTCCTGCATGGTCTGACCCACATATATCCTGTTACAGGGGCACAATAAAACATAAACTGTATTCCTGGAGCGACAGTTGACATAATCTTTCAGTTCAATTCTGCGATTGTCCCAATGGGTAAAGTTGTCAGAGTTCAACATAAATTGACAAATGTTACAATGGCCACAGGGATATAAGCCTTTCAAGGTACCACCACTCCCCGTACTCCCTCCTGGGCGTTGGAAATGGCTGCGCACTAATGTGTCCTTCTAAATTGGGGGCCCTCCGCGCTATAATCCTTGGTTCATTGTCGACATATGGAGCAAGTTTGCCATCTGATGCGAGTAAAAACCAGTGGGTATTTAAGATTCTATAGCGGCCCGTCCACTGGTTATTATATTTAGTAATCACTCGTATTTTATTATCCCGTGACTTGATCCTTGGTTTAAACAAGTCCTCGGTTAGATTCCTTTAGCTTAATCAGCTAAATTAGTGCAATTACGTCGTAAGCGCATGAACTGGCCCCTAGGTATACCTTTCTTCAAATGAGTCAGGTGGAAGCTTGCATAATGAAGTATGCTATTGGTTGCAGTACTTTTTCGGAAAAGAGATGTCACAATTTGAGAGTCCTTCAACCCAATTCGGAGATCCAAAAAATCAACCTCCAATTCAGAGATTTTGTGTGTCAGGAATATGTTAAGCGGGTTCTCGTTGAGATAGCCAATAAATTGCTCACAGTCCTCCCTTGATCCCTGCCAAAAGAAAATAATGTTGTCAATATAACGATACCAGCCCACCACATGATATTTAAACTGGTCCAAAGGGTATACGTGTGGCCTCCCACCAACCTAGAAATAGGTTGGCATAAGAGGGCGCACACCGTGCCCCCATGGCTGTACCAGAGACTTGTATGTAGAATGTACGGTCAAAAACAAAGTAATTGTGAGTCAACACAAATTCCAGTAGACTCACCAGAAAGGTGTGGTGGGCTGGATCGCCAGTGGCAGAGTTGGACAAAAAGGACTTAGCAGCAGCTACCCCATCGCTATGGGAGATATTGGAGTAAAGTGACTCAACATCACATGTAACCATCAAGGTGCCAGGCGGCAGAACAATGTCTTTTAATTCCTGTATTAGATGCATAGAGTCACTGATGTATGATTTAAGGCCCAAAACAAAAGACTGTAGAAAAAAATCAAAATATATACAAGCCTGTTCAAATAGGCCCCCAATACCCGCCACAATTGGGCAGCCAGGTGGGTTAACTAGGTTTATATGGACCTAAGGTAGCATGTAAAATGTAGGTGTAATAGGGCAACCAACGTTCAAAAATTTTAGTTCCCGCTTAGTGATGATCCTCATGCCAAAGGCCCTTTTTAGAAGCTGATCCAGTTTTTTCTTAAACGTGATGGTGGAATCTGATGGAATAGGGGTGTAGAAAGTTCTGTTACCCAATTGACGTTTGTCTTCATTCATATACATCCCCATATCCCACAATACCACGTTTCCACCTTTATCCGCTTCTTTGATTACAAAGGATTTATTTTGTTGTAGTTGTCGAATAATATTGAACTCTGTCGCAGCCATGTTCCTACCCCTAATGGTATTATTCGTCAATTTCCGGACCTCTTGTAGGACTGCTTGAAAAAATAAGTTGATATTAGGAAACATACTCAGGGATGGCGTAATAGTAGAGGGTTTGGATAGATTAAAGGGTCTCCTACCTATGCCAGTCTAATTTTCTCTAAGCAGGTCCACCAGGTCCAGGAAGACTCCACGTTCATCCTCCTCAGGTTCCTGTAATAGTGTCGGTTGGGCATAAAGTAGTTTGAAGCACAATTGACTACAAAATAAATATACATCTTTAACAAACTCAAATTTGTCCAAAGTACTCATTGGAGAAAAGGACAATCCTTTCTGCAAAACCAGTTTTTCTTTCTCTGATAACACATAGGGGGAAAGATTTATAACCTGAAGTGATCCATTTCACTGTGATTCTACCTGAAAGCCAGTTTTCTCTCATAATCACTTCTATCTAGACTTTGTCCTTATCATATTGCACCATTTTAGATTCTAGTTCCACAAGCCTCAATTTAGTCCGATGTAAAAGTTCTTGATCATGTGTAATTAGCATATCAATGAGAATTCTAGAACATTGTAAAAGTACCTGTTCCCATGTCTCCTTGAACTCCGCAGTAACTTCTGAGGCCGGGAATTTTTGCACCCTCAAACCCCTTGGTTAATGGAACATTTGAGGTACTCCTCCAGACTTTTGATATTCCACCAAACACGTGTATAAAGTTTGTGGGTGTCAATAATCTCTAAGATCAGTGATCTGAAGTCACCACCTGTACCAATATCACCGCCCTCATGGAACACCGCAGACTGCGAGGTCCATGACGCCTCCCTAGCCTCCAAACTGAATGCTATAGTACTGACCACAGAGTTATGGGTGCCTCAACCCAAGAAAAGCAAGGGGGAACAACGTCCCCAGCAAGTAGTAACACAATTTAAACAAACAGCAGGGGGCACACCTACATACATATTGTACTTCATGACACTGTTAAAATGAAGTAAAAAAAAATCATTTTTATTTATAAAAAAATACCAAATTTACCAAAAATGTTTTAAAAAATGCACATTTCCAAGTTTTAATTTCTCTACTTCTATAATACATAGTAATAATAGTTATTATTTTACATTCCCCATATGTCTACTTCATGTTTGGATCATTTTGGGAATGATTATTTTTTGGGGATGTTACAAGGCTTAGAAGTTTAGAAGCAAATCTTGAAATTTTTCAGAAATTTTCAAAAACCCAATTTTTAGGGACCAGTTCAGGTCTGAAGTCACTTTGCGAGACTTACATAATAGAAACCACCCCAAAATGACCCCATTCTATAAACTACACCCCTCAAGGTATTCAAAACTGATTTTACAAACTTTGTTAACCCTTTAGGTGTTCCACAAGAATTAATGGAAAATAGAGATACAATTAGAAAATTTCACTTTTTTGGCAGATTTTCCATTTTAATATTTTTTTTTTCCAGTTAAAAAGCGAGGATTAACAGCCAAACAAAACTCAATATTTATGGCCCTGATTCTGTAGTTTACAGAAACACCCCATATGTGGTCGCAAACAGCTGTACGGGCACACGGCAGGGCGCAGAAGGAAAGGAATGCCATAAGGTTTTTGGAAGGCAGATTTTGCTGGAATGGTTTTTTTTGACACAATGTCCCATTTGAAGCCCCCCTTATGCACCTCTAGAGTAGAAACTCCAAAAAAGTGGCCCCATTTTAGAAACTACGGGATAGGGTGGCAGTATTTTTGGTACTAGTTTAGGGTACATATGATTTTTGGTTGCTCTATATTACACTTTTTGTGAGGCAAGATAACAAGAAATAGCTGTTTTGGCACCATTTTTATGTTTTGTTATTTACAACATTCATCTGACAGGTTAGATCATGTGATATTTTTATAGACCAGGTTGTCATGGATGCGGCAATACCTAATATGTATACTTTTTTTATTTATATAAGTTTTAAACAATGATTTCATTTTTGAAGCAAAAAAATCATGTTTTAGTGTTTCCATGGTCTAAGAGCCATCATTTTTTCAGTTTTTGGGCGATTACCTTGGATAGGGAAGGATTTTTGCGGGATGAGATGACGGTTTTATTGGCACTATTTTGGGGTGCGTGTGACTTTTTGATCGCTTGCTATTACACTTTTTGTGATGTAAGGTGACCAAAAATTGTTTATTTAGCACATTTTTTTTTTTTACGGTGTTCATCTGAAAGGTTTGGTTATGTGATATTTTTATAGAGCCAGTCAATATGAACGCGGCGATACAAAATATGTATACTTTTTTTTATTTATGTAAGTTTTACACAATAACAGGTTTTTTCAAACAAAAAAAATGATGTTTTAGTGTCTCCATATTCTGAGCCATAGTTTTTTCATTTTTTTGGCGATTGTCGCAGGTAGAGGCTCATTTTTGCGGGATGAGGTGACGGTTAGATTGGTACTATTTTGGTGGCCAAACGCCTTCTTGATCGCTTGCTGTTGTACTTTTTGTGATGTAAGGTGACAAAAAAATGGTTTATTTAGCACAGTTTTTATTTTTTATTTTTTACGGTGTTCATCTGAGGGGTTAGGTCTGTGATATGTTTATAGAGCCGGTCGATACGGACGCGATGATACCTAATATGTATACTTTTTTTTTTCTCCCCTATTTTTTACCAATTTTTTTTAAATGTATTTGGGGAAAATTACGTTTTTGTTTATTTTTACTTGAAATGTAAAATTTTGGGGGGAATTTTTTTTTTCTACTTTTGTTTTCACATAATTTTTTGTCCCACTTTGGGACTTGAACTTTGGGGGGTATATTCCTTTACAATGCATTCCAATACTTCTGTATTGGAATGCATTGGCTGTATGAGTAATACTATGTGTATTACTCATACAGCTTCCGGGGCCTGTGAGATCCAGGGGGCTGGATCTCACAGGCTCTTCACCGGAAGGCAGCACGATGCCTTCCTTAGACATTGCGCTGCCTTCCATGCCATCGGGTCCCCCCTACAGCCGCATGGGGACCCGATGGCACCGCCGCACAGCCGCAGCAACCGCAGGTAAAGCCGCAAACCGCAGGTCTGAATTGACCTGCGGTTTGCGGCGATCGCCGATACGGGGGGGGGGGTCACATGACTCCCCCCCGGCGTTGTGACAGGATGCCCGCTGAAAGAAAGCATCCTGTTCCGATTAACCCCCTGCCGTGCCGATTAACCCCCGCCACAGTCAAGAAGGGGGGAGGCAAGGGAGGCGTCATGGACCTCGCAGGCTTCTGCGGTGTTCCATGAGGGCGGTGATATCGATACAGGTGGTGACTTTAGATCACTGATCTTAGAGATTATTGACACCTACAAGCTTTATACACGTGTTTGGTGGAATATCAAAAGTCTGGAGGAGTACCTCAAATGTTCCATTATACCAAGGGGTTTGAGGATGCTAAAATTCCCGGCCTGGGAAGTTACTGCGCAGTTCAAGGAGACATGGGAGCTGGGACTTTTACAATGTTCTAGAATTCTCATTGATATGCTAATTACACATGATCAAGAACTTTTACATCGGACTAAATTGAGGCTTGCGGAACTAGAATCCAAAATGGTGCAATATGATAAGGAGAAAGTTGAAATATTTTATGTTAGACTTAAGGAGACACTGGAGAATTTTGATAAGGAGATTCTGGTGGGCAAAAAATCAATTTCATCGGGATAGAAGTGATTTTGAGAGAAAACAGGCTTTCAGGTGGAAACACAGTTGTAATACACGGGCACCTACAAAGGGCAACCACCCAAATGATACAACAACGAAGTATACTGCTAATATCTCTGCTAATACAAATGGTGAAATTTATTTTTTATCCGAAAACAGCGAAGACAGCGAACTCGGAGGGGATTATGTAAATCCCAGAAAAAGGGGACCCCAACTCTGCAAGGGCAACAGCCATCCACCAACCCACAGGAAGCGGATGTAGGAGTGGAACAATCACAGGGAAATGGATCACTTCAGGTTATAAATCTTTCCCCCTATGTGTTATCAGAGAAAGAAAAACTGGTTTTGCAGAAAGGATTGTCCTTTTCTCCAATGAGTACTTTGGACAAATT
This sequence comes from Bufo gargarizans, assembly GCF_014858855.1. NCBI lineage: Eukaryota > Metazoa > Chordata > Amphibia > Anura > Bufonidae > Bufo > Bufo gargarizans. Next base: position 501,792,378 of record NC_058081.1, read on the forward strand.
TGAGTTTGTTAAAGATGTATATTTATTTTGTAGGCAATTGTGCTTCAAACTACTTTATGCCTAACCGACACTATTACAGGAACTTGCAGAGGATGAACGTGGAGTCTTCCTGGACCTGGTGGACCTGCTTAGAGAAAATGAGACTGGCATAGGTAGGAGACCCTTTAATCTATCCAAACCCTTTACTATTACGCCATCCCTGAGCATGTTTCCTAATATCAGCTTATTTTTTCAAGCAGTCCTACAAGAGGTCCGGAATTTGACAAATAACACCATTAGGGGTAGGAACATGGCCGCGACAGAGTTCAATATTATTCGACAACTACAACAAAATAAATCCTTTGTATTTAAAGAAGCAGATAAAGGTGGGAACGTGGTATTGTGGGATATGGGGATGTATATGAATGAAGCCAAACGTCAATTGTTACCGAGTGTTTTACCATTTAGTATTTACGGGTGACTTGCATTATTCCTTCCCATGTGCATAACTTTACATTTGTCAGTGTTAAACCTCATCTGCCACTTATCTGCCCAAGCCTCCAATCTATCCAGATCTCTCTGTAGTAGTGTACTGTCCTCTTCATTGTTAATTACTTTACACAGTTTAGTGTCATCTGCGAAAATTGATATTTTACTGTGCAAGCCTTCTACAAGATCATTAATAAATATATTGAAGAGAATAGGGCCCAATACTGACCCCTGAGGTACCCCGCTAGTGACAGTGACCCAATCTGAGTGTGTACCGTTAATAACCACCCTCTGTTTTCTATCACTCAGCCAGTTACTTACCCACATGCAGACGTTTTCTCCCAGTCCGAGCATTCTCATTTTATATACTAACCGTTTATGTGGTAGTGTCAAATGCTTTGGAGAAGTCCAGATATACGACATCCATTGATTCACCTCTGTCAAGTCTAGAACTTACCTCCTTATAGAAACTGATTAAATTAGTTTGGCATGACCGATCCCTCATGTAGCCATGCTGATATGGCGTTATTTGCTTATTTCTGTTGAGATGCTCTAACATAGTATCTCTCAGAAAACCTTCAAACAGTTTACCCACAACAGATGTTAAACTTACCGGCCTATAGTTTCCAGGCTCGGTTTTTGGACCCTTTTTGAATATTGGCACCACATTTGCTATGCGCCAATCCTGTGGGACATTTCCTGTCAGTATAGAGTCCGCAAATATCAGAAATAAGGGTCTGGCTATGACATTACTTAATTCCCTTAGGATACGGGGGTGTATGCCATCTGGTCCTGGCTATTTGTCTATTTTAATCTTTTTAAGTCGCTGATGTACTTCTTCCTGGGTCAGACAGGACACTTTTAATGGGGAATTTATTTTTACATTCAGCATTTCATCTGACAGTTTATTTTCCTCAGTAAATACATTTGAGAAAAAAATATTTAACAGCTTTGCTTTCTCCTAGTCGCTCTCTGTGACTCCCCCCTCATTACTCTTTAAAGGGCTAACACCTTCAGATTTATAGTTTTTAACATTTATATAATTGAAGAACATTTTAGGGTTAGTTTTACTCTTTGGCAATTAATCTCTTGCTCTCTAGTTTGGCCGCTTTTATTTGTTTTTTACATGTTCAATTTTTATACTTAGAGTTTTTCCATGCTTCCCTGCTACCCTCCTGTTTTAGTGATTTATTTGCTTTCTTTTTGTCATTTATTGCTTTCTTTACAGTTCTGTTTATCCACATTGGTTTCTTTTTGTTCCTTAACCTTTTATTCCCATACGGTATGTACCTCTCACAATGAGATTTTAGGATGCTTTTAAAGATATCCCATTTTGTGGCTGTATTTTTATTTTTGAGGACTTTGTCCCAGTTAGTTAGGCCTATGGCCTCTCTTAGTTGGCTAAATTTAGCTTTTTTGAAGTTTGGTATTTTTGTTCCTCCCTGTAGAAACACTCTTTTAAATGATAATTGGAAGGTTATTACTTTATGGTCACTATTTCCCAGGTGTCCCCCAACCTGCAAGTCTGTTGTTCTGTCAGGCCTATTGGTTAATACTAAGTCCCTCTAGTCGGGTCCTGAACCAGTTGGGAGAGGTAATTGTCTTTGGTTATTGCCAAGAACCTGTTTCCTTTCCTAAAAAAAAAAAATGGCGAATCGCACAGTTTTTCTTTTCTTTTTTTTCTTTTACAGTGTTCACCGCATAAGAGAGATTTTTTTTATATTTTGGACTTTTTGGACGTGGCGATATGTAATATTTTATTTATATATTGTTTATATATTTTATATGTAAAATTGGGAAAGGGAGCGATATATACTATTTTGGTGTATTTTTTTAAACTTTTTTTTTTACAGTTTATTTAATAATATTTCCCCTTTTAGGGGTAGAACCTAGGATCTTTTAATCCCTTGTCCTATTCACCCTAATAGATCTCTATTAGGGTGAATAGGATCTTACACTCTCCCTGCTGCCCTGTGCTCTGTGCACACAGCAGCAGGGAGCTGACCATGGCAGCTGGGGCTTCAGTAGCGTCCTTGCTGCCATAGTAACCGATCGAAGCCCCAGGATTGCACTGCAGGGGCTCCGATCACAACTGCCATTGCCACCAATGAGAGGAGGTGAGGGGACTCTGTGGACACAGCCACCAACGATTTTAATACTGTGGGGGGGGGCGCACAGCCGGCGGCAGAAACACATTGCTGGCACTCGACCTCTGACAGGGCGCTGCGTTAATTGCCGTGGATCGCAGCACCCTGTCAGAGGCAGGGTGCCGGCAATGTGTTTCTGCCCCTTGTATTTGTAATGTATTTAACGTTAGTTTTCATTGGTGGCGCAGTGGCCACAGCCCCTCCCCTCCTCCTCCCCTCTGCGCACACATTGGTGGCAGCAGCACAGGGGGAGGAAGAGACTGCTTCCTTTTCCCCGTGCTGCTGAGGGAACATGGCCGCGCTGAGAGCAGCGCGCTCATGTTCTCTGATACTGGGCTGTGCAGTAGCACAGCCTAGTATCGATAAAAGGCAAATCCCAGTATCGTATTGATACCGGGACAAAAGTATCGACTGGGTATCGAAAGTTCGATACCCGAAATAACCCTAGTTCGGCCAAACTTTTCTATTTTTTTGCACAGCAGACGAGCTCAAATATTTTCTGGTTTGTTTCGGACAAACCTGTTAAAACAGCGCTTAGCGCCATTTTAATGCACATGTTGGCGGGAAAAAAGCACTAGGGAGGATGAAGTATGGGTCTCACATGAGAGGAAGTGGGTGGGAGAGCTTGCCCTGATTGGCTCTCAGGCTGACAGACAGCCTGGATGAGTCAATCAATGCTGCAGCAGGCAGGGAAGTGCCCTAGCAGAACAAGCAGAACGCCATGCTGTGCTGGGCTGTGAATGAGGGTGGTTGGGTCTTACAGTGTCTGCCAGAAAACGATCTTAGGGAGTAAAGGACAGTCCGAAATCAATAAGGAACAGTCATAAATCAATCAAACTTGTATCATGCTGCCAGGAAGAATGAAGGGAAAGGGTAGTATTACAAATAAGAATTGTGTGTGTAGAATAGGGACAAGCAGAGAAGCTGACAGCCAGAGAGTGAGAAGACAGGAGCTGTGACTGCTGGCTGTGCCTCCTAGCAGAACTGCAGCTGCTGCAGTGTGGCCCTCAAAAGCAGCTATCTGCAAGAAAATGCTTTTATTTTATTTCCCCCATTATCACAGAAATCCTTTTTTTTTTGGGGGGGGGGGGGGGGTTTCAATTTAATTAAGCAGCATATATATATGATTACTGCAGCAATGCACAAGGTATAGCAGCAGGGTCAAGTCTCAATCATCTGTTTCCGTTTATTCAGTTTCCTACACGGTCAAAAGTAATTTTTTGAGGGGTTAAATTTCAATAAGCAGCATATATATATATATATATATACATTTGTGGTCGAGGCTAAATACGAGACTAGGGCAGAGTGCCTGCCTGGAACCTAACCGGCTGGGGTGTGCCTGGAGCCGGGTATGAGAGTAGCCTAAAAGGGGGCTACCCCAAGGAGACCCTTGAAATGAAGGGAATGGGTGGGTGGGACAAGAACCGGAACGCCCACTGTGATGAGGTAGGTGGGGGTTTAAGAAGGCTCAAGCCCCTCCCACAAATGCAGGCTGACCTTCAGCCTTACCAACTTGTGGTCGAGGCTAAATACGAGACTAGGGCAGAGTGCCTGCCTGGAACCTAACCGGCTGGGGTGTGCCTGGAGCCGGGTATGAGAGTAGCCTAAAAGGGGGCAAAAATGACAACAATAGTTAAGGTGTAAGACTTTATTACCTTATAACACCAAAGACCGAAAAGCCAGCGAAATCTCCACCTGCGGGTTAGGTATGTACCTGGCGAAGCAAGACGAACGCCATCTCCCCATCTTCCGGATGACATGGGCGGGGACCCCCCGCCGGGAAGCCGCGGAGGCGGCACCAATGCGGAAGGAATGACCGGATATCGTTCCTGAGTCTAATCCCAAGCCAGCCGCCACCGTGCGGATGTGGCCGATGAATTGCGCCGTGGTGAGAGCTCCCTTCAGATGGGGTAGCAGAGGGCTGTGAGGTGGCTCCTCCCGGAGGGCGAGGATGAGCCGGTCAAATACCCGTATCGGACACCATTCATTGCTAGTGGGAAAGAACTGGACCTCCACCGGGGGGCCAGTTTGACTGGTTTTGGTGGTAATTATCTTCAGCGCGTAATGGTCAATCCCCCTCACCAGCTGCTCTCTGTGCAGGCTGCACTGTCCCGCCGAACCGCACGTGAACTCGCCCGGCCTAAGGAAGCCATAAAATGCTAAGTACATGGCAGCTTTGATGACCAAGCTGGGAAAGGGCCCAAAAGGAGCACTATCCAGGGCTGAAGATAATTTCCGGAACATTTCCCCCGTGATGCCCTGTCTGCGGGACGGGGCATTGGGCCCGCCCTTCTGGACCCCTCGCAAGGTGGCCTTGACCGCATGTGCAGAAAGAATGGACCCGCCCCCCGGATTGCGGAGCATGGTGTGGTGTTGCACGCCCGCTAGGTACAACTTAATGGTGTTGTAGGAGAGGTGTAACTGGTGGTGACAATGGGCGATGAAGGCCATGACGTAGGGAATGTCTTCCAGGCCAGCCTGCGGGTGCAGGCGTGAGAACTCCTGGAAGGTTCTTAGGCCTGAAAGGTAGTTCCTGGCCGTGTTGGGGGCAAGGGACTGCTGCGCCAGGTCCCTTGCTGACGCGATGAGTACGCTTAGTCCATTGTCAGGGAACTGAAGGGCGGGGTGGGAAATCTGCGTGGCTCGGCCTCCGGCATTACCTGGAAGAAAAGTTCGAAATTAAACCTGGACAGCGCGTCGGCTGCTATATTTTTCTCCCCGGGATGTGGCTACAATGCACGTGGAAGTTATGTGACAGGGCCAGCCAAACTAGCTGGCGCAACAGCGCCATGATTTTGGGGGACTTGGCCCTGCCCTTGGCCAATATGTCGACCAAGGCCTGGTTATCTGTCACAAACATCACCGGCAAGTTGGCCCAGAGGTGGCCCCAAGCCTGAGCTGCTGCCACAATGGGGTATAACTCCAACAAAGAGGAGGTGCGGATGGATTCAGCCTCCTCTAAGATGGCGCTGGGCCACCGGTCTGCTAGCCACTGGGGACCCCAAATGGCAGCGTAGCCGCAAGATGCCGCTGCGTCTGAAAAAATAGTCGGGCAGGAGGAAGACCAAGGTGACACGAAAAAGGAGACACCGTTCCACCGGGACAGGAACAGCTTCCACATAGCCAGGTCCGCCATGGCCTGGCCGTCCAAACGGATGACGCTGTCCTGTTCGGGTGCCGAGGGAAGAAGCTGGAGTAGCCTTGACACGAAGGTTCTCCCCTGGGGCATAATCCTGGAGGCAAAGTTGAGCCGCCCCAGAAGAGACTGCAGCTCGACTCTAGTGAGGCATCCCGTGGCTGCCGCATGGGAAATGACCTCCCGACACTGAGCGAGTTTCTCCTCTGGTAGGCTGGCTTGCAACAGAACTGAATCCAGGATGATGCCCAAGAAAGATACCCTCGTGGCCGGACCCTCAGTCTTAGCCTCCGCAACTGGAACAGCCAGACTGGCAAACAATTCGAGGAGGATGGAAAGTATGCCGGACCCGCTTTGTGGATCCTCGACAACAAGAAAATCGTCGAGGTAGTGAAAGACCGACCGGAGGCCCCCGTGATGGATCAGGATCCAATGTAGCGCCTTGGCCAGCTGGTCGAATAACCACGGGCTACTCTTGGATCCAAACGTGAGCCTGTTGGCGAAAAAATACTGGCCGGCCCACTCAATACCGTAGAACTGCCATAACTGCGGCAGTATGGGAAGGAGTTTAAATGCATCTGCAATGTCAACTTTTGCCAGCCAAGCGCCCCTACCATGCGACAGGATTGCCTGGATGGCGTCGTCCACCGAGGAATATCGCATGGAAAATTCTTCTGAGGGGATCAGAGAATTGAGGCTTGGAACACCGGACACATATGGGGCGGACAGATCATAAATCAATCTTTTTTTATTGGTGTTTTTCTTTGCTACCAGGCCGATGGGGTTAATGCGCCATGAGGAAAATGGAATGCATGGGAATGGGCCTATGAGGAATCCCTTGGATACCTCCGACTGGAGCAATTCGCTGGTTGCCGGTGGGTCCAGGGTGGCGGACAGCAGATTCTTGCCCTCCCAGGGCACCTGTGGCAGAGCGATGAGCCCTGTGTGGAACCCCTTGCGGAAGCCTGCCAACAAGAACGCCACGAAGTTCTGATCGTGGTGGTCGCGAAGGAGCGCCGCCAAGAGGTCCACGTTGATGTCCGCTAGTCAGGAACTCTTGGAAGACTTCTTTGGGCAGGCGGACCGTGGGTGGGCCCTGAAGCACAGGGAGCAGACATGGAGCGATCGGCAGCTGGCATAAGAGCACCCCCCTGAATTAAAGTTATTGCAGACCTGGCTCTTCCCCAGGTAGACAATGGGTCTGCTGAGCTTGTCTGTGGAGGGGTTGGCAGGAAATGATCCAGAGGTCCCCGGGATGGGCCTGTCCTGAGACGGGTGCGCGGTATTGGGGCACCATTCAGAGGAGTGGAAAATCGACTGACATGTCGCACAGTTGGGAGCCCTGAGGCCAGCGAAGTGACGGCAGAAAAGCTCGGTATCAATCAAGGACCAGCTGGTGACATACTGGAACTGGGCCAGGGCTGCCGCTGCCTTAGCCGCAAAGGAACGGTGGTAGTCATAGAAGGCCGACCCACCGTATTTGTGCCCCAAGTCAGTGACTAGGTACAAATAGCTGTCCAGCTCCTCCCTTCTCTCTGGCTGCGCGGTGCAAACGATGTCCCTGAAGAGGCTGAAGGCCAGGACAAATTCCGGGATGGACAACTTGCGGTTGAGCCGTGAATCCTTGGCCCGAAGGACCACCGACACATCACCACAGTTGATGACCCGGTTTTCGGGCACATCTTGAGCGGCAATGAGGATTGATGCCAAATTGACATCTTTCCCCGCCAGGATGTCTCTTTTAAGGTTGTCAGGGATGAAGTGAGAGGGGGACACCTGTGGAATGGGTCTTGGCGTACCTGTAGCCAGCCAGCCTGATGTAGATGGGGTCATCAGTGGAAGGGGAGCCGGGGGTACCACGGGTGGCCGGCCTTCAAGCTCCGAAACTCTAGCCCGAACGTCCGCTACCGAGTCCACCAGGGAATTCAGGGTTGCCTGCAGCTGCACCAGGGACAACTGGATGGCCGACGCCTCCGGTTGCACGGCCGTGGTGCTAGGGCTGGTCATAAGCAGTTTATACAACTCTGCCTTTCTAGCGGTGGCCGGGTGTGGAATGCCCCTCCGGTTTAACTCGGCCAATAGCTTCGGGATGGTCCAGCTCCGAAGGGACGAGGGACCCGCTTGGCTTGATGCGATCGAGCCGGAGATGGAAAGGCCGTCCTCCATATCCGAGGCTCGAGACATGGCAGAGCAGCTAAAAAATATAAGGCATGACAACGTAAAGGGAGAAAAGAAAAAGAAAAGAGAGGAAAAAAAAAAAAAAGAAGGTGATGACGTACTTGGAGATTAAATTGGTGCACGACAGAGAGACACGTACCGGTAACGGAATTCGCAAGACGGTTCCGACGAACCTGGCCTAGCCGAACAGACGAAGGTAATTAACGCGTGGTTATGATTTGATTGGGACCGAGGTGGTGCCGGCACGAACTTACCTGAACAGGACCGAAAAAGGAACGGAGAACTGGGAACAAAAACTCCTGTAAATAAAGCAACAGGCGAAACATTGGAGAGTGCAGAGGCCATGGGTGTCCCTCAACCTGCGGAACCAGGCGAACTGGCCAGGCTGGGGCTCACCCTAAGGCCAAGCGACCATCCGAGCGCATCGGATTGGACACCTGACCGAAGAGAGCCGCCTGGGCGAACCAGGCGGTTTGACAGGAGAGAAGGCGCGTAGCCCTGAAAATAGAGGCTGCGCGTAGCAGCGGCCCGCGAAGGGCAGTGGTAAGCCATGAACTTCGGATTTACGGACAGCAAGAATGCCCAGGGGAGAAGCCGAAGATGGCCGCCTAGGGAGACCTGCAGTCGAAGGACAGGTGCGTGAACCCGTATGTAAGACAAGAAACGTGAAGACCCGGGCGTACCAGGAGTGAGCCGAGCCCTGGGCGTACCAGGGAAGGAGGGGGCGCCACCAACCGTGACCGGCCACCCGACTGTAACCGGCAGACCACGACTTGGTGACCTGACAAACATGATGGCCTGGGCGAACCAGGGAACCAAGACCCCTCGGATGTGACCCGATGGCCGAAGTGGGAAGGAGCCAGACCGGTCCCCACGTGGACCCCCGAATTTAAAATAATTTATTTTAATTCATTTCCTGTATGGCGGGTTTTCAGTACATCTAATTTCCCTTTTTTTTATATACTATATGGCGGGTTTTCCAATAAACTAATTTTCCTCCTTTTTTTTAATTTTTTTTACTATATGGCGGGTTTCCATTAACCCCTTAAGGACTCAGCCCTATTTCACCTTAAGGACTTGGCCATTTTTTGCAAATCTGACCAGTGTCCCTTTAAGTGCTCATAACTTTAAAACACTTTGACTTATCCAGGCCATTCTGAGATTGTTTTTTCGTCACATATTGTACTTCATGACACTGGTAAAATGAAGTCAAAAAAATTATTTTTTTTGCAGAAAAAAATACCTAATTTACAAAAAATTTTGAAAAATTTGCAAATTTCAAAGTTTCAGTATCTCTACTTCTGTAATACATAGTAATACCCCCAAAAATTGTGATGACTTTACATTCCCCATATGTCTACTTCAGGTTGGAATTCTTTTGGGAATGATATTTTATTTTTTGGGGATGTTACAAGGTTTAGAACTTTAGAAGCAAATATTGAAATTTTTCAGAAATTTACAAAAACCCAATTTTTAGGGACCACTACAGCTCTGAAGTCACTTTGCGAGGCTTACATAATAGAAACCACCCAAAAATGACCCCATTCTATAAACTACACCCCTCAAGGTATTCAAAACTGATTTTACAAACTTTGTTAACCCTTTAGGTGTTGCACAAGAGTTATTGGCAAATGGGGATGAAATTTGAGAATTTCATTTTTTTGCCTAATTTTCCATTTTAACCCATTTTTTCCACTAACAAAGCAAGGGTTAACAGCCAAACAAGACTGTATCTTTATTTCCCTGACTCTGCCGTTTACAGAAACACCCCATATGTGGCCGTAAACTACTGTACGGCCACACAGCGGGGCGTAGAGTGAAAGGTGCGCCGTTTGGTTTTTGGAAGCCAGATTTTGCTGGACTGGTTTTTTGACACCATGTCCCATTTGAAGCCCCCTGATGCACCCCTAGAGTAGAAACTCCCTAAAAGTGACCCCATCTAAGAAACTACACCCCTCAAGGTATTCAAAACTGATTTTAAAAACTTTGTTAACCCTTTAGGTGTTGCACAAGATATAATGGAAAATAGAGATACAATTTCAAAATTTCACTTTTTTGGCAGATTTTCCATTTTAATATATTTTTTCAAGTAACAAGCAAGGGTTAACAGCCAAACAAAACTCATTATTTATGGCCCTAATTCTGTAGTTTACAGAAACACCCCATATGTGGTCGTAAACTGCTGTACGGGCACACGGCAGGGCGCAGAAGGAAAGGAATGCCATACGGTTTTTGGAAGGCAGATTTTGCTGGACTGTTTTTTTTTACACCATGTCCCATTTGAAGCCCCCCTGATGCACCCCTAGAGTAGAAACTCCAAAAAAGTTACCCCATTTTAGAAACTACGGGATAAGGTGGCAGTTTTCTTGGTACTAGTTTAGGGTACATATGATTTTTGGTTGCTCTATATTACACTTTTTGTGCGGCAAGGTAACAAGAAATAGCTTTTTTGGCACCGTTTTTTTTTTTGTTATTTACAACATTCATCTGAAAGGTTAGATCATGTGGTAATTTTATAGAGCAGGTTGTCACGGACGCGGCGATACCTAATATGTATACTTTTTTTTTATTTATGTAAGTTTTACACAATGATTTCATTGTTAAAACAAAAAAAGTTTTAGTTTCTCCATAGTCTAAGAGCCATAGTTTTTTCAGTTTGTGGGCGATTATCTTATGTAGGGTCTCATTTTTTGCGGGATGAGATGGCTGTTTTATTGGCACTATTTTGGGGTGCATATGACTTTTTGATCGCTTGCTATTGCACTTTTTGTGACGTAAGATGACAAAAAATTGCTTTTTTTAAACCGTTTTTATTTTTATTTTTTTACGGTGGTCACCTGAGGGGTTAACTCATGGGATATTTTATAGAGCCGGTCGATACGGACACGGCGATACCTAATATGTATACTTTTTTTTATTTATGTAAGTTTTACACAATGATTTAATTTTTGAAACAAAAAAAATGATGTTTTAGTGTTTCCATAGTCTAAGAGCCATAGTTTTTTCAGTTTTTGGGCGATAATCTTGGGTAGGGTCTCATTTTTTGCAGGATGAGATGCCGGTTTGATTGGCACTATTTTGGCGTACATGCGACTTTTTTGATCACTTTTATTACCTTTTTTGGGAAGTAAGGTGGGCAAAATTTAAATTTTCTCATAGTTTTTATTTTTTTATTTTTATGGCGTTCACCGTGCGGGGAAAGTAACATGACCGTTTTATAGATCAGGTCGTTACGGACGCGGCGATACCAAACATGTGTAGGGAATTTTATTTTTTTCATTTTTAATTAGTGATAAATGTGTTTTTTTATTTTCACTTTTTTTTCACTTTTTCTTACTTTTTTTTTGACCCAGACCCACTTGGTTCTTGAAAATCCAGTGGGTCTGGTGTCTGCATAATACAGTACTGAACCTATATAGGGTTCTGTACTGTATTTTACTTACACTGAACAGATCTATGCTTTCAGCACAGATCTGTTCAGCACCATGGACAGCAGGACGCCTGAGCAGGCGTCCTGTTGCCATGGGAACCTTCCCCGTCTGCCACAACTTCGCAGACGGGGAAGGGTAAGGACTGGGGCTTCGGGGGGCTGTCTGGGGGCTCTCTCCCTCTCCCATCGGGGGGCTGCAAAGGCACAGCAGCCCCCCGATGGGAGAGGGAGGGAGCCGCATCTTACTGTTAACTCTTTCCATACAGCGGTCCGTACGGACCGCTGTATGGAAAGGGTTAAACGGCTGACATCCATTCACAGATGTCAGCCGTTTATACCAGGGTGCCAGCAATGTGCTGGCACCCTGGTATACCCACTAGAAGCCAACGATTATTCGGCGGGAGGCTGGCGGGGGATCGCAATCCCGCCTGCTGCACCGCCCACAACACCCCCCCCCCTGCACCTCCCACCAGGCTAAAATCATGCAGGGGTGCAGGGGGGGTGATCACTATAGATTTGTGGCACACTAAAGTTTCTGATCGCCGCGGTCAGGGACCGCGGCGATCAGAAACAGCAGAAATAGCAACAAACCGCAGGTCTGAATTGACCTGCGGTTTGCTGCGATCGCCGATACGGGGGGGTCATATGACCCCCCCAGGCGTTGTGACAGGATGCCGGCTGAATGATTTCAGCCGGCATCCTGTGCGGATTAACCCCTGGGGCGCCACAATCTCAATTTAAACTCATGACGTACCGGTACGTCATGGGTCCTTAAGGACTCGGGAAACATGCCGTACCGGTACGTCATGGGTCCCTAAGGGGTTAAATGTAAAAAAAATTATTATTTTTTTTTTTTACTATATGGCGGGTTTGTCTGTGAATCCATTTAACTTCCCTTTTTTTTTTTTTTTTTTTTTTTGCGGACTATGGCAGGTTTACCCCGAAACGTACCTTAATGTCATTCCCCCCTTGGGGTTGTTTTTTTTTTTTTTTGCGCATGCATTTATTTAATGGACAATTGATTCTTGATAATTGATTCTTGACACCTCCTCCCTCCCCTCCCCGTCCGGCCCGGCCGCCCGTGATCCCACGCCCGGCGTGGAACGCAAGCTCACCATGCAGCCAGGGCGACGGGGAAGGGGAGGGTGACGTCATTGTGGGCGACGGAAGAGGAGTGCGTTCCAGCCTGGAACGCACGCCCGTGTGCACCGGCTGCCATGCCGGACTTGAGGCGTCGCCGCTTGGTAAGCTGAACCGGCCCTCCCCCCCCAACGATCGGGGAGACACCGTTGGGCCGGTAGATCAAGCAAATGCCGGAAGCCAGCGGAGCGGTGAGGACCGGCCCCCGGAAGTGCGTGCGTTCCACCCTGGAACGCACGTCCCCGTGCGCCGTGCCGGGAACAGGAATGCCGGCCAGACCTGCGAGCCACCCACACCTAACCCCCCCCCCCCCGGCCCGGGTGAGTCGGACCGGCTGCCGGGTACGTCCCCTGATGCCGTATACCAGGAACCCAGGGAGACGAGCGGAGGGGGGGGAGGGCTGGCCGGAAGCCCGAGCGCTCCACGCTGGAACGCACCGGCCGCATGAGGTGGAGGGAGGGCGCCAGACCTCCTCAGCTCTTGCCCTGCGAAAGAGTCCCATACTTACCACCAGGAGACACGAACTCAGCGAGAGGCGACTGTAGGTACCAGGGAACACACCAACACTAACCAGTGGATCACACAAGAACCGGAACGCCCACTGTGATGAGGTAGGTGGGGGTTTAAGAAGGCTCAAGCCCCTCCCACAAATGCAGGCTGACCTTCAGCCTTACCAACATATATATATATATACAGACGTGGACAAAATTGTTGGTACCCTTTGGTCAATGAAAGAAAAAGTCACAATGGTCACAGAAATAACTTTAATCTGACAAAAGTAATAATAAATTAAAATTCTATAAATGTTAACCAATGAAAGTCAGACATTGTTTTTCAACCATGCTTCAACAGAATTATGTAAAAAAAATAAACTCATGAAACAGGCATGGACAAAAATGATGGTACCCCTAACTTAATATTTTGTTGCGCAACCTTTTGAGGCAATCACTGCAATCAAACGCTTCCTGTAACTGTCAATGAGACATCTGCACCTCTCAGCAGGTATTTTGGCCCACTCCTCATGAGCAAACTGCTCCAGTTGTGTCCGGTTTGAAGGGTGCCTTTTCCAGACTGCATGTTTCAGCTCCTTCCAAAGATGCTCAATAGGATTGAGGTCAGGGCTCATAGAAGGCCACTTTAGAATAGTCCAATTTTTTCCTCTTAGCCATTCTTGGGTGTTTTTAGCGGTGTGTTTTGGGTCATTGTCCTGTTGCAAGACCCATGACCTGCGACTGAGACCAAGCTTTCTGACACTGGCTAGTACATTTCTCTCTAGAATTCCTTGATAGTCTTGAGATTTCATTGTACCCTGCACAGATTCAAGACACCCTGTGCCAGACGCAGCAAAGCAGCCCCAGAACATAACAGAGCCTCCTCCATGTTTCACAGTAGGGACAGTGTTCTTTTCTTGATATGCTTCATTTTTTCGTCTGTGAACATACAGCTGATGTGCCTTGGCAAAAACTTCGATTTTTGTCTCATCTGTCCACAGGACATTCTCCCAGAAGCTTTGTGGCTTGTCAACATGTAGTTTGGCATATTCCAGTCTTGCTTTTTTATGATTCGTTTTCAACAATGGTGTCCTCCTTGGTCGTCTCCCATGTAGTCCACTTTGGCTCAAACAACGACGGATGGTGCGATCTGACACTGATGTTCCTTGAGCATGAAGTTCACCTTGAATCTCTTTAGAAGTCTTTCTAGGCTCTTTTGTTACCATTCGGATTATCCGTCTCTTAGATTTGTCATCAATTTTCCTCCTGCGGCCACGTCCAGGGAGGTTGGCTACAGTCCCATGGATCTTAAACTTATGAATAATATGTGCAACTGTACTCACAGGAACATCTAGTTGCTTGGAGATGGTCTTATAGCCTTTACCTTTAACATGCTTGTCTATAATTTTCTTTCTGATCTCTTGAGACAGCTCTTTCCTTTGCTTCCTCTGGTCCATGTCGAGTGTGGTACACACCATATCACCAAACAACACAGTGATTACCTGGAGCCATATATATAGGCCCAATGGCTGATTACAAGGTTGTAGACACCTGTGATGCTAATTAGTGGACACACCTTGAATTAACATGTCCCTTTGGTCACATTATGTTCTGTGTTTTCTAGGGGTACCATCATTTTTGTCCATGCCTGTTTCATGAGTTTATTTTTTTACATAATTCTGTTGAAGCATGGTTGAAAAACAATGTCTGACTTTCATTGGTTAACATTTATAGAATTTTAATTTATTATTACTTTTGTCAGATTAAAGTTATTTCTGTGACCATTGTGACTTTTTCTTTCATTGACCAAAGGGTACCAACAATTTTGTCCACGTCTGTATATATATAATAACTGCAGCAATACACAAGGTTTAGCAACAATCTACCTTTGAGTGTTAACGTGAAACTCAGTTTTCGTTTATTCGGTTTTCACGCGGTTAAAATATTTTTTTTTTTTTTGAGGGGTTCAATTTAATTGCGCAGCATATATACGTGATTACTGCAGCAACACACAGGGTAGTGCACAACATTATCTGAGAGGCCCAAGAATGTCAGGGCTACGGAAGGGTTACAAACAAAAGACCCAGAGCCAGACTGGGGCTAGTAGCAGCACCAACTAGCCAGAAGTAGTAGTAGTAGTAGTAGACCACAGTTGTCCCTGCTGGTTTTGGAAAGGTGCAACATTATGGTTGAGGATAAAGAGGATGAGATTGTGGATTGGATGGCTCCCTCCTCCTCTCAGCCACAGCAGTATGACGTGGAGACAGTGGTCACAGCGTTCCTCCTGCTCCTCCTTGCAGCCCAAAGAAGGCTTTCAGAGCAGTCAACGTTTGTACTGCCCTGAGGAGGAGGTGGAGCAGGAGGCTGCCGACCGCAAGCCACCATTTTGGTGGTGGTAGTAGTGGCCCCCAGTAGCTGCGGTATTGGCATTGGGGGCATCGACAGTGGCTGTCGGGGAAGACCAGGGGAAGGAAAGCACCATGATATCCCACAGTCTGATAGAAGCAAAAGGAAGAGTGAGGAATCCAATGACGATTGTGTGCTGGACAGGACCTGGGAGCCAGATCAGGGTGCTGAGGAGGAGGCAACATCAGAAGAGGAGAGTGATGGCGGCAGCAATAAAGAGCAGAGGCCACGTACCTCCCAAAGAATAGCCAGGACCATGTCTGCTTCGGGATCTGGTGATGCCGCTGCCGCTGTGGGTGGATTAGGCCCAAAACGTTGCCTCTACCTCCATGGTATAAACAAAAGCATTGCCTTGTGTAAGCTCTGCAAGAGCAAAATAAGACGTGGACAGACGAACACAAATGTAGGCACCACAGCTTTATTGAACCTCATGAAGCGGCATCACCCCATCCCGTGGGCAAAGAGGGTGGGGAGCCAAACACCGCAGCAGGAGTTCCTTCCTTCTCCCAGTCCTTCTTGCGGGGGAAGTATGGTGTCTTTCACATTGTCATCATCCCATTCCGCTTCTCCTGCTCAGATTCCATCTCCACTCCATCATCAGCCATCGATAACGGAATGCGTGGCCAGGAAACAACTCTACACACCCAGCAATCGAATGAAGCTCAAGCTTAATTCCCACCTGGTCAAAGTTTTTGCTATACCATTTAGTCGAGTCTGCAGCTATTAGGGAGTTAATGGTGTGCGCTCAGCCTCATTGGAAGACTCCTAGCCAGCATTATTTCTCCCAAAAAGCCATCCCTGTCTTGTACTCTCACATGGCAGACAATGTAGGCCGCTCACTGAGTCTTGCTGTGCGGCAAGGTTCACAACACGGTGGACACCTGGAATGGCACTTACGGGCAGGGACAGTACATGTCTTTCAAAGCTCACTGGGTCAATGTTTTTTCTGGTGAGGCAGCACCCCAGCAATGAGGTCAGGTCCTTTTGACCCCCCATGATTGTGTCGGCCTGGCTCCCACACCAGGCACTTATCCACCTCCTCCATGGACACGTTCCCATCCCCAACAGTAGCATGGCACTGTAACGGCGGCTGCTGTGTGCCGCTGTTCCCCTGCTTACCTGCCGCATTCTCGGGTGCCGTGTTCGGCGGTGATCTGCGGCCGGTGCTTCCCATTCACCAATGCAGTCCTGGGCCCTGTCTGTGTAGGTGCTGTTGTTCTGGGATCCGCTCCACAGTTTACTCTCAGCCATGGCCACAGCATGCTCGCTTCTTGTTTCCTGCAGCACTTTCTTAAGTGCTGGCGCGCTTCACTTCCTGGTCTTTATGGGTTTGGTCATCTGACCTCGCTGACCTTTCCTAGCCCTCCTCAGCATATATAAGTGGCTCAGCCCCCTTCCCAGATGCCTCAGTGTCAAGGTCCTTGTGTCCTGCTAAGGTTCCTGGGTTCAGCTTGTGTTCCTGACTCATATCTGTATTCCTGGACTCTGCTACCTGTTATATCCCTACCTGCTTGCCTTGACTCTCCTGTTGCCGTCATGGATTGCCTGACCTGTACCTGTGGCGCCTGCCCTGACCTTTTGCCTGTCTGACTACGCCTTTGCCTCATCCTTCAGTCCTGCACCTCTGGTACCTTTCTCAAGTACCTCCTGGACCAGCTGCCTTGTTTGCTTATCCTCCTCAGGAGGTAGCGACCTGCTTGGTGTTCCCCTCGGAAAAGTCTATCCCCAACATCAGGGGTACTGTGAAGATCCAGGGGTTCACTTAGACAACGCCCATAGAGGAGGTGGGACACATGGCACAGTGGGTTCACACCCGCTGGTTGGTGACAGGCACAGGGTGACTCACACTAAACCTCCTTCCTATCCTGTGCCAGGTTCAAGCCTTGACGCACAGAGTAGGAGCTGATTAGCCTAGGATAAAGTAGCCACACCGGCAAGCAGTTGCTCAAATACATCAAGCAGCAAACATCCCACTTTCTATACAGAGGACTGGGATAACTCCAGATAGGATCTTGAAGCATACAATATGCATGTGTATTAAGAAATCACCAATAATAAATAAAATAAAAAAAGGACTCTCTTATCTATCTCCGTCCCCAGCTCCTCCCCCCATACCCTAATCCAATTTCCATCTTAATCAGTTTTTTGAGAGAGTCCTTTTTTTTTTTTTTTTTTGTGTGGGATGGGGATGGGGATGGGAAAACTATAAATTGTGATGTAGATTTGGTGATATACAATTCTGCAAAGATAGATGTATTGATTTTATATGTAGCTACGATATGTATGTCCTTTTTGTATTTTAAAGAAAAAAGAAAAAAAAAAAAAAGAAATCACCAATAATAATCTTTATCAAGCAGTAACCCGGCCAAATACAACTGGGCAACATGGTCAGTGATAATGGGAGCACTCTGGCCACTCTGAACCTGGGGAAATAATGCATGCTCCATCAACCTAGTGGTGCAGCATTTTCCAAATAAGTACACTGGCTTGCTCAACGTGCTGGCAAAGTCCAGGAGACAGTCCAAGCACTTCAGCCCATCTTATGTGGCGACGAACGCTCTCCTGGACCCAGGGCAAGTTTTAGACAAAATGTGGCCCTGGGCAAAATCAAAAGAGGGGGCCCACATCTTGTAATAATGTGCTAAAAACCACAGTCCGACATCTGACACATCGATGATCAGCTGTTTGAGGAGACTGCTGTTCACTGCTGCTGTCCCATAGACCTACAGCAGCAGAGCAGAAAGAGAGAAGGGAGACAGCACTGCGCACACCGTCTCCTCAAACAGCTGATCTTCGGGAGAGCCGGGTGTCAAACCCCACCAATCTAATATTGATCGAAGTCCAAATCAGACAGTTCGCAATCCTCGTATTTAGGGAGCATTCACACGACCGTGTTTTTCTTCCGCGTCCGTTCCGCAATCTTTGCTGACAATGCACGGACCCATTCATTTCTATGGGTCCGCAAAAATTGCGGAATGCCTTTCATTGTCATCCGTTTGCTGTCCGTTCCGTGTGTCCGTTGCTTTTATTTTAGAACATGTCCTATACTTGGCCACAAATTGCGGTCCGTGGCCCCATAGAAAGTCATTGGGTCCGCGATGCAGACCAAAGATTTATCTGTGGCTTGTGTTGCTGCGTCCTGATGCATGCGGTCCCAATGACATCACCACTCCTGCTTCGGGTCTCACGTAATGATGTCATTATGCGAGACCCAGAGCAGGAGGTTGCAGTGATGTAATTGCAGCTTCTTGTGCTGTTCTAACGTCTCACAGACTTGAGGCCTAGCAGCCTGAGGCTTGTGAAGTTGGACCGACATGAGTGTGCCCCCCTTTAGGGTTCATTCACACGTCCGCAAAATGGGTCCACATCTGTTCCGCAATTTTGCGGAATGGGTGCGGACCCATTCAATTTCAATGGGGCCGGAATGTGCTGTCCACATCTGCATTTGCGGATCCGCACTTCCGTTCCGCAAAAAAATCTAACATGTCCTATTCTTGTCCTCAATTGCGACATTTTCTATGAGAGTGCCAGCGATGTGCGGTCCGCAAAATGCGGAATGCACATTGCCGGTGTCCGTGTTTTGCGGATCCGCAAAACACATACGGACGTGTGAATGGACCCTTATGGGTAGCGAAGTGGCACCCTAGGCAGATGACTACCCTCCCCTATCCATGGTCCCGACCCTAATTCAGACCACATTACTGCAGGAGGTATAACAGGAGAGGACTATAACTCCCAGCATGTCTAAGCCATTATAATGTAATACCAGAGCACATTGCAGGGAGACGTATAAGAGGATGGGACTACAACTCCCAGCATGTCTAAGCCATTATTATGTAATATCAGAGTACATTACAAGGGGAGGTATACAACTCCCAGCATATCCAGGGTGTTGTAATGTACCCTGATATTATGTAATAATGGCCTTGACATGCTGAGAGTTGTAGTCCTCTCCTCACACATCTTCTTGTAATGCACTCTGATATTACATAACAGGAGGTATAAGAGGAGATGACTACAACTCCCAGCATTTCTCTGGCACTTACATTGAATCCATACTTCTTCACATGCATGGCTGGTCTTTTTCTTCTTCATTACTTTACTGCACTGCTGAGCTCCGCCTCCTGTTCTGGTCACATGATGATGAGGTCATCACAGGTCCTTGATCTTCTCTTCTCTGCTGAGCTCTGCCTCCTGCATCTGACATTATGGCAGGTCCTGTCAGCACTAGGGTAATGATTTATGTAAGGGAGAGAACCTTACACTGTAAAGTGCAGCTGTTCAGCTGTCCACCCGTTTGCTTCCTCGGACGTTCAGCAGCACTGAAGCAGGGGCCCCTTAGACAATG
The DNA here is from genome assembly GCF_014858855.1 of Bufo gargarizans. Classification (NCBI taxonomy): domain Eukaryota; kingdom Metazoa; phylum Chordata; class Amphibia; order Anura; family Bufonidae; genus Bufo; species Bufo gargarizans. Next base: position 501,812,122 of record NC_058081.1, read on the forward strand.
GGGGCCCTTGGCAATTTCCCAGTTTGCCCCCCCTAACGCCGGCCCTGCCTGGACCTGCAGCGACAGAACAGCCTGCTGCTACACTGCTTAATCCGCAACGTCCCAACTCGTTGGAATCCAACATTGCACATGCTCGAGCATCTGTACAAGCAGTGGAACTCCTTGAACGATTTTGTCATGCACAGCCTCAGCAGCAGAGAGGAATCCCAGAAAACACCCCAAAACACCAATATCCCCATAAAAGTTACATCCCCTGATAACCTCGATCTGGGTGAACAACCTATCCAAAAATCACCCAGATTGGTTCAGGGGTTCAGGAATTTCCTGGAAGTCTTATTTTTGCCCCACCGTGCACATGGACACATGCCCCAAATAGTTCCAGTAAAAAGTCCACGGGGCAGAAACAGAGCCTTAGAAATCCAATATGCCCAAATAGTGTCCCAGGGGCCATAGTCACAGGGCAAGAGGCTGGCAAGCAGGCCTCTCCAACTCCCAGTGACAAAGGTGCTTTCGTCACAAAGCCTGTTGAGGGAAGAGTCATATTTAAATATATATGTATGTATGCCGTGACATATATACATATATATATTAGCCCTTGTATATGGGCTCCTCCAGGTGGATTCTGTGGATGTGCACAGAGATGTATGTAGGCCCCCTTGGCAACATGCATCTCTGTGTATACGTATTGATGGAAGATATATGTGATGTGCCCCCTTTATGATATATATATATATGTGTGTGCCCCCTTGACATGTGCCCCTTTAATATATATGCCCCTTGATACACATGGTCCCCCTTGTTAATGCCCCCTGTACATATATCATGCCCCCATATGTAATGTCCGTTCCTATATGCCTATGGATGTGCCCCAAGCATCTATAGGCATATATGGCCGGAATCATGCCGCTTGCTGGAGGGGGGAGGAGACCGACAGTTGGACAATCGTGTCCAGCGTCGGCCTCTACAAAGGACAGAGGATCAATAGATCCTCTGCCCTTTGTCACCATCTCCGGCCGCGCCGGAGATGATGCTCCTAACAGAGACATGGGAACAAAGAGTTCCCATGCCCCTGCGAGTGGCTGACCTCCGGCGCTGTAATTACAGCGCCGGAGGTAAGCATCCGCTTCACAGGCGGGAGGATCAAAGGATCCCCCCCCTGGAAGCGCGCTCCGAGATCCTCGGGCCGGCGCGGTGACGTCATATCACCGCGCCGGCCCACGTATTGAGGCCGGCGGTGCGCATGCGCACGGCGCGAATAGAAAGACTGCGAGCGGGCGCCGCCAAGTTTAAATAGACCGGCGGCGCCCCGCTCAGCAGTCAGGTAAGTAGACCAGAAAGAAACATCATCCCCTGGACTGACGAGCCCCCCTGGACGGACGAGCCCCCCCTGGACAACGAGCATTAAACCCTAAGTATCCTGCTATATACCCCCCTGCTTCTATATACCCCCCTGCTTCTATATACCCCCCTGCTGCCATCCATATATTCCCCTGCATTCCCCTAATTAACCCCTTATACCACCAACGATCCCTTGCATTATCCCCTTACCCTCTGTGTTCCCCTATAGCCCCTGTTTCCCCCCCTTAACCTTTGGCAACCCTTATCTTCCCCTGCCCTGAGCCTAATCCCCCTGTGTTCCCCCAGAATCCCTCCTATTCCCCGCTTCCCTGGTACCCCTGATACCCTTTTCCGGCTGCCCTGCTTACCCCAGCAGCAGTGTCTGTATTTACCCCTTGTTCCCCATAGGGAAAGTATATTGACAGGATTGGGTGGGCCTCTGGTAAAGGGTATGTATGTGTATTATAGTTAGATACTGGGGAAGAATTGGGACTGGGTTAGCGTAGTCAGAACCGTGATAGTATATTGTATTAGTGTGTGTATTTGTGTTGTAGTGCGCGGTTATAACAATATATATCTATCCACTTGTTATAGATATATATAGTTATAAACATAATAATTCCTTTAATGTTGTAAAATATCGCCGTAATAATTAGTGTGTTGTTGGCATTGTATTACTAATGTATTATTAATAAATACTGTGTCATTTATACCAATTGTGTAATGTGTGATTACTAGGGGTAGTCAGTAAGGCGCGTGCAGCTAGTTTAGTGATTAGTGTAGGGCAATCAGTAGTGATTTGTTATTCATTAAGGCTTAAATAGGCGGAGTCATCATAAGACGATTACGCCTATTTATGAATATTAATTATCGAGATTTGCATAAATATCAATAATTAATATCCCCTTTAACATTGGCGAGCCAGGCCCACTGCTGTGAGTTTGTATCTGTGGTTGGTTTTGGAACGGAAAAACCGCTTACGCTGTGAACTAATCAGGTGGGAAGGACGCGGTCAGTGGATCTGAGCGTCCATAGCCTGCAAGTTCGGACAGGTAAGAGCGGGTTTTTCTCGATCAGAACCGGACACAGAGCAAACTCTACAGCAGAGAATCTAAAATCTTTCCTGATCTTTGTGTACTAATATTTTCTGATTCCCTTACACGCCAACTGGAGAGGAGTCATCACAACACGACTGAAGAGAGAACCATCATCGTTGAAACAGAAGTCGTCTAGCTGAACGGGAGAAGGCGTTCCGAATATTGAAGGACCTCCTCCACGCAGCAACACAAGTATCAACGACACCAATGAAGATGGCCTCTCATCAAAAAGTGAGTATGAACTTCACCACACTGCAACACCTCAGCAAACATAGCACATACAACCCCATCATCCCCACCACTTACAAATCCACTGAGCTGCTATGGTCCACTTTATTGGACCAGGCATACGCTCACGATAAACTGTGCATTAATCGTAGTGTGTTCAAAAAAACAAAAAAAACGACTCCAAATGCTAGCCAAATTGGTTCATACCTTTGAGGATATCATTTGGAAGCCAGAACATCTAGAAACACTTAACAGCACAACAAAGGCAGAGGAAGTTTCCAACATGGCAAACTTTCACTGCAATTGTTGTGTTGAGAACATTAAACAGTTGCACACATTACAAACACAACTACAAGAGAAGTCCCAGTGTACGGCCGAGAGGGGCAGAGATATTTGCGTGTTAGAGTCTAGACTCTCGGACAAGGAGAGTTTCTACTCTGACATGGACAAGGAACTGCTCAGACTGTACACTGAGATAAATCAGTTCAGGAACAATACGGTATCCATGGATAGCATGATTGTTCAACTTCGAGAGGACCTGGCTGCAAAAACGCAAACCATTGCGGATTTGCAGCAGGTCATCTCGAATCTGTCACGGCCTGGTACTAACAGCATGTTGCCCACGAAACAGGTTTGTGTTTCGGGAACGGCACATGGGGAGACAGCGGCGACAGCGCCAATATCTTCCACGGATCAAACACCCGAGGCAGTAGACACCAGGGGACAGGTGGAACGGACGCTACCTTTTACCCAAACACCCAGGGAGAATAGGGGTAGCAACCGATTCCAGGAACAGGACAACGATTGGAGAGAGGAAAGTGGTTGGCCATTTACCACTTCCAATCCGCCAACGCGTCCGGAAAGACAGGAAGATTTTTATCCTAACCATTCCAGTATGGAAAGGATAAACTTCCTGTTACGGATCTGCAAGGAGATCCCAAAATATGATCCCATTGTAGATCCGTTTACTTCATGTGATATCTTCGAGGGTCACTGTAACAAGTATTCAGTGGCTCACGGATGCTGCTATAATTATTGAGCAGTGCAGACAGGATACACTGCTCAATAAGAAATTCGTCAAAGTGACGGAGCGTGCGCCTGTACCTGATATATCTCAAGATGATCGGGTACAGCACACAAAGGGTTATTCAACTATTCGCCCCATGGCCCCGCCATTGGAAAGGATAGGAAGCATTCAATGCTTCCTATGTTTACAATACGGGCACATAAAGAGGAATTGTCCACAATGGTCACGTAATAACCGGACAAATCCTGAGAGAACGGGCAATAATAACGGTTTCAAGATGAAACCTAATTATGCCAAAGCAGTGGGGGAATATCTGGGACATTCACAGGTCCAGACACCAAAACGTGTGGCTGTTGTGAATGACCCTGCGCGTTTAGGAAGGAGTGTGGAATCCCTGGAATCCACACTAAGGGTCCATAACAAGAACCCACAAGTGGCAGTATGTACCTCACAGGTACCTACTGGGAGTCTGGTAGAAATTGATTGAAGATCAGGGATCCCTAAAGAACTGGCGCCAGTATGTCCTATCATACTGGATTCTTCAGGGAGACCCCACATAAAAGCCAAAATCAAAAATCAGGACGCCGAAATCATGCTGGACACTGGTGCGGAAATTTCCATTACCAATGTCAAACATGATTTACATCCCAACAGCCCTCAGTGTGTGGTGATCGGATTTGATCACCAACAAGGGGGGGTGAAGGCCCACAGAATAGAAGAAGTAATTGTCCAGATTACCACTCACACGACCCTTAGGATCCCCATGTGGTATTACCCCGGTTCTGACAACATTATTGGAACCGACGTAATGACACAAAATGGGTGGATCCTAGATCTGGCAAATAGTATTGTGTGGAAGGGTCCCAGACAATCCAAGGTATTTGTCATCCAACGCCAGTTTCTGGGACCACCATTGCCAACAATAGATGACTCTACTGAAGTACTTGAACACAAATGGCCTGAGATCTCGCATAATCCAGATCTTGAGCCTATTGTGTATGAGTACCCCGATCTGTGGGCCCAGGGAAAAAACGATTGTGGCAGACTGATTGGAGTTCAGGTGGACATACAAGGTCCCGACCCTCCACCTCAACGCCAATACCGCTTTCCGCCAGAAGCCACCCATTCAATTTTGGACACTGTCCAAGAATTGAAAACTAAGGGGGTGGTCATAGAGGGCAATTCTAAATGCAACAATGCCCTCTGGCCAGTAAAGAAAAAGGACACCAATGCATGGAGGCTCACCATAGATCTCCGGGTCCTCAACAAGTACACCCCAATGTCCGCTCCAGTGGTGGCACAGACTCCCGACATCATGGCCAGAATAAGCGGCAAAAGTCGCATATTCTCAACCATAGATGTTGCCAATGGGTTCTTCTCTATTGAACTCACTGAAAACTGTAGGTACAAATTTGCCTTTACAGTAGGGGACAAACAGTACATGTTTGGTGTACTCCCCCAGGGATTCCACAGTAGTCCCACGTATTTTCACCAGGCATTGGCGGCCGTTCTGAGCGTATTTTCACGGCCGGGATGCCTTCTGCAATACGTGGATGACCTGCTCTTACAAACAGAAACCATAGAAGAACACTTGGTTCTGTTAAAAGAGCTATTGGGACTCCTGGCCAAGTCAGGACTCAAGCTGAGTCCCCACAAGGCAAATTTGGCCAGAACGGAGGTGACTTTTCTTGGAGTCCAAATTTCTTTTGGAGCCAAAGGGATCATGGCAGCCAGAGTGGAAGCCATGGTAAAGTTACCTAGGCCGGGCACTCTACAGGATTTAAGAAATCTCCTGGGAGTTGCTAATTTCATGAGGGAGTTCATAGAGGATTTTGCTGCCAAAGCAAAACCCCTCTATGAACTCCTCAGAGGAGAAGACCCTTCAATCAAAGGTTGGTCTGATGCACAGGAAGAGGCCTTTTCTACTTTGAAAAGGGACCTCTCCTCTGCCCCTGTATTGGCTACCCCCCATCCTGAAGGGGAAATAGCCATACAGGCGCATGCAGGGACGGAGTCTATCTCAGCGGTCCTCCTACAGCAGATAGGGTATGACACTAGACCGCTGGGATACTTCTCCAGGTTACTTTCGCCTGTTGAACGAGGGTTCGATGAGTGTGCCAAACTGGCAGCCATACACTATGCCGTCAAAACCACTGAGCATATTGTAGGCTTCAGGCCCCTCACTTTGCAGACTCCACACTCTCCATTGGCCCTCCTGCTCCGTGATACACTCCCTTGAGTCTCCCAACAGAGATTTGGGAGGTGGATTATGGATCTCAGTGGCCGGAGCCTACAGGTGAACCACAAAGCCAAGTATGTTCTGTCCCAGTTACTGAACCTAACTGGCACCGAACATGACTGTGGCCATCCAGCGCACATCAACGCGCCACAAATTTACAGGACTGATAAACATCCAGAAGACAGAGTCATCTTTGTTGATGGCTCTCGATTTTTCATGGATGGGACCTATGTCACAGGTTTTGCTGTGCTGGATGAGACCACAGGTACCCAGAATCTTGTCAAGTTACCAGGTCACATGTCGGCACAGCGGGCGGAACTGGAGGCAGTCAAGAAAGCCTTACTTCTTCAACCCCCAGGGAAACGAACTATATATAGCGACAGTTGATATGTAGTTCGTTCTCTCACCCTGCACCTGGACACATGGAAAAGACGAGGATTTGTGGATAGCCAAAACAAACCTCTGGCTCATTTGTCGGTCCTGAAAGAACTTTGGGAATGGGGCATGGCACACCCGGCGGAAGCAGCCATCATAAAAATCCCTGCGCATCAGAAAGGGGATGAGCCTTTGACGCTAGGTAACAACAAGGCGGATGAATTGGCCAAACTAGCGGCAGTATCTGGGATCCTTCAGGAAACAGACACTGAGCCGCTACCGGCCTACCACATTGCAGTTCGTACCAACCTGAGTAAAGGCCCGGTGTTATTTGAGGAGGAACAAGCAAAAGACCCTCTTCTAATGACACACCTCACATCTCCTCAGCATCCCTGGTCAAGACAGCAAGGGATCCTGTGTTATGATACCGGTACACAACAACTTCCTCTTCCCGTGGTTCCACAGCATCTGCAAGCAGAACTGACCAGATTGAACCACCAACTGTTTGGACACCTGGGCCGGGATAAACTCTTGTCTCTCCTGAGAGACAAATTATACTGGCCGGGAATGTCCAACACAGTAGAGGAAGTAACACAACAGTGCCTGGTATGTGCTCAGGTTAACCCAAGGGCGTCAGCCCTGAAGCCGGTGTTGCAGCGAGTCCCTCCTGCAGATGGTCCATGGTCCGCACTACAAATAGATTTTATAGGACCTTTACCAACAGGAAGTCGTAACTATCGTTATGCACTGGTGGTAGTGGATGTTTTCTCTAAATGGGTAGAAGCCATCCCCACGGTTAACGATTCGGCTACAACCACTGCCCGTGTTCTCTGGGAACAAGTTCTGTCACGATGGGGTATCCCCAGATTGATAGAGTCAGACAGAGGGACCCATTTCACGGGTAAGGTAATGAAAGCGCTTTGTGGTCTTTTAGACATAAAGCAAAGATTTCATGTGCCTTACCACCCTCAGTCAGCGGGCATCGTGGAGCGGATGAACCGGACCATAAAAACACGACTTTCTAAAGCACTACTGGAGAAAGGTTCCTCATGGGTAACCTCTCTGCCAGCCGTGCTAATGGGAATCCGAGCTACCGAGGCTACCAGTACCGGTATCACCCCGTTCGAACTAATGACCGGACGCAAAATGCCCCTATGCCTGCCCAATGAACCCCTGGTGTCAGAACCGGTGAAGAACGCCATCGCCAGAGACCTATTTCTCCAACAGGTACAACTAAACCTGAAGGAGTTATTGCCTCATGCAGCAATACGGCTACACAGACCGTATCTACAGGGGGAAACACCAATGCCCTCTGTAGGAGAACTGGTGATGGTGAAAATCTTCCGTCGGGTCGGCCCCTGGGATGCAAACTGGGAAGGATCCTATCAGGTCCTTGAAGTAATGGGTGACACCATGCTAAAGGTGCAAAGGCCGATGACGACCAAGAAAAAGTCACTGTAGGCGGCAGGGAGTTTTATGGATCCATATCGACCAGGCCAAGGCCACCCGAGCCTCCCCAACTCAATAACAGGAACCCTCACAGAGTTGGGTGACCGGGGGGGGGGGTGTATTGGTGGGTCGAGGGTGGATCCATGAAACTAATTACACACACATTGAATTAACAGATCACAGGAGGGAGACTCACCAAGGCTACGACTAGCCTGAAAAGATATAGAGATCCTCTGAACATGGCATATCCCCAACTTGTGGCACTGGTGGTAAGCATGATGATGGCGGGCTCAACCTCTTCGGGGGAGGGCCTGGGAGTTAATAAACCCGGCCTTTTAATGGTGGAATGTTTGGAGGGCAAAATCTTGAAACCATACGAGAACTTTTCCTTTATACCAGGACAGTGGTATCTGTATGGTTTCCAGAGGGAGAGTTTTGCCCAAGGTGTAATTCAACATTATACCCCTGTGGAGAATGTGTCTGCCATACAACATGATTTACATGCCCTCTGCCTCAAAGAATTCAGACATTTTCGGGACTCTGACCCTACTCCTATGAGATCCTTAAGATGGGTGTCTAGGGACCCTCACTTGCATCCTTACAAACAAGTGGAAGCCAACACTACCACAGTGTTGTGTACCAAGCAGCGGGTTCTGAGTCCCGAGGATGTCACGGGTGCAGAATATAGTGGCTGGTATATCCTTAAAGCTACCTTCATAAGGAGGGATAGCCAAGATGGGCTGAGGGTAAGGACATATTTTGACAGACCCATTCCGGTAAAGGGCACCCTAAAAGCTTATTGTATGTTAAGAGATTCCCAGATGATTATCACTAGGGAATCCAGTTATGTTCAGGGACATGTGTCCACAGATTACATACGAACCAGTATAATGATGCTAAAGTTAAACTGCAGTAACTCTGGCCAGGTCCTATGGAATGACCAGAGTGGTCCGGTAAAACTGGAAGGCTTTTACCGAGCCACCATTTTAAAAGTACGGACAGATGCCAAGGATCTCAGGTATGCTCAGTTAAAGGGATCTCCATCCATACGGTCTTTTATGATCACCATCATGAGAGACAATTGTGTTCAGGAGGTGACTGGATATTATTTCATCACCTATGCCCACTGGGAACAAGATACCCAGATGGTAACCTTGGACACTAATCCCTGGAGATGGGATTTGGTGTGCAATGGAGTGGATACCCCTACAGTGGATGTATGGATGGACGGTACCCCTATGAATGAGGAATACCGGGGTAGGTATGTGTCTTCCGATTGGAAAGACCCCAGTAGCAGGGATATTAACTTTGACATCAATATAGATGGTTCGTTTAGATGGCCTTTTTGCGAGGCAGTAGATGAAGGGTGCTGGACCTTTACACAATGGGTCTATCTGTCTAAATCCAAACCCGTAGGAAAACTAGTGCTACAGGTTGGAGAAAGTGACCAATGGTATCCGTTCAAAGGTAGAGGGCAAGTTTGTGTAACCGTGGTGAGGATCCCCTATGAAGCAACAGGTCTCCAACCTGTAAAAATGCATTTAGACTCTTGCTACGCCCCTATCCATCAATTGGCAGATCCTATAGCTCCTCAACTGTCATCCCCATGGAAGATCATCACGGGGACAAAATTCGTCCTATTTACTTGGAGAATTTCCGTAGATGACTTCCGAGTCGACCAATGGGATCACAGATGTGGGGAGTTTGTGAGGAACCAAATTGACATGATAAGAGGTTGGATAGAGGCGGGGCAAGAGGTAAGAAAGGATGATCTCATACACAGGAATCAAAGGGGAAGAAGAGATCTGATAGCCATGGGACTAGGCGGAGGTGCATTGGGAGTAGGCGCCCTGAACACTATGGACATGGAAGTCCTGAGAGGTAAACTTGGGGATGTTGCGCGACACGCCGGAGAAGGATTCGAGACCCAGCTTGATGTAAACCACGTCTTAGAGGGTTTGCAGCATTCGCACATAGATGCCACTACCTCTCTATCTTCTGCTTTACGTGAGAAGTTTAGAAGGTTAGTTGTGGGTCTCTTGGAAGAACAGGATAGAGCTCAGCTCGCTCTGGCGTGTACGCAAGTCCAGAGTGAACTCTCAGGCAACCTTAAACATATTGTATCATCGTTGTACGGCGGCCACTTTCCATTTAACCTCCGCCAACGGATAAGTCCTCTTATATCTCCTTTTGCAGCCAATCACACCAACTGGTGGGTAGTACAGTGGCACGGCTGTAGGAATCTCACTTGCACTGCTTCGTCATTGGCTCCTGTATCTGGCCATCTTAGACAAGGTTACAGTGCAATTAACTTAGGGATTGTCATAAACAACCGGACGGTGCTTCATCCTCAGCTCCCCGCGGGCGTTCTAACCTATGAGAGAGGCCATCCTTATCTGTTAGACACAGAGGGATGTTGGAAGAAAGAGGATGCTATCCTCTGTCAAGGTAGTCAGGATCGGGTGTTAAGACACCAATGTTGGAGCACCGAGGGGTCCTGTGAGATGAAGGCCAGCCCAATACCCTCTTCCCTTAAATACTTGGGACAGGGGTATTGGTGCTGGTACCAAAGGCAAAACATGTCTTATACAATCTATGGAACTAACTGCACTGAGAGAGGAGTACTCCTCCCTGGAGCGTATTGCACCCTTAGCCCCGTCCTAGGTTTAGATGTCGCAGAGATACAAGGAAGAACACCAATCACCCCGGAGAAAAGACTCGACATCCGCCCCGACGTACCCGTGAGAGCTCCAGAAAATTCCTCTTGGCTTTGGGGTAGAACTCAAACATCTCCTGCTGGACTTCAGCCAAGAAGACAAAATACTTAAGAATCTTCTAGAAACAGGCCACCATCCAACTGACGCACGACAAGAATAAAATTACGGCAATCACAACCGCGTTGGACAAAGACTCCAAGATCTCCTGGTGGAAAAGTCTGTTCGGCTACAGTCCAAAGGCAACATCCTTCTTCAACCTATTGATTCATCCGGTGATAGTTCTTCTGGTTCTGGTAATAGTCATGTACACGGGACTGTGTCTAATCTACAGGAGGGTCAAGAGACTTGCGGACCAGCTAAACCAGAACCAGACAGAACTTCACAAAGTTAATCGCAGGAGGGCTCAGGACTTAGCTCCAACAAAGTCCTGAAGCCAGAGATCGCATGGACATACGGTTTCCTATGAAGGTCGGGATGAAAATCCAAAAGCCATCCTGTGACCTCATAACATTGTGTGTATGCATACACGTATTGTAGTAGATTTTCGTAGGAGGATTCGGGGTATAATCATAGACCACCCTGTGACCTCATATATTGTGTATAGATTTACATTGATTATTTGCATGTGAGTTCCTATGTACCCATGGACACTCTAGGTGCAAATGGGCGACAGCCATACTACAATATGGCTGGACGCACGTGTGCATCCTATAGTCATTTCCCCAAGGACACAAGGGTCTGTTAACTACCAGTGTCTTGGGAGATATAGAGAGTAAGGCCAGGTGGCATGAGTCTCTATGGGTACACACTGAATTGTATTGGGAGGGATATGACATGTTTGTGTGAGTGGGGTAGAGTAGATTCCCTAGGGTCAGGCCCCTCATCACTAAGGTATTTGCCGCTTCAATATCGACAATGGTGATTTTTTGTAAGGGTTGGACTGAATGATGGTAGTGCGGGGTTCCTTCCCGCAGGAAAAATTTGGGTACTATGACATCACCTCTCACTAGAAAATCTGACCTGCCTTGTAAAAACCTATGTATCTGTCCCGGAGAGAACCTCTCCAACAACTGAGTCTTCAATTAAAATGAAAGTCATTAAAAGGTCAGCCTACAGCCATCCGTACCCCATAGGGAGGTGCTACATTTATTACCGGCACTAACATTGGGGGTAACGGACGCCAGAAGAACAACACTGGCAAAGAGAGAGAATACGGTCGCTGAATGGAGTGATCTAAAGACTGCAAGGGTGAAGCCATTCCGGAGTCAGGAATAGACTACGTTGGGAGTGGCTGACACCTGAAGATCATAGGATACCAAGAAAGTTATCCAAGGAGAAGGACATGGGGTACTCGGGGGATGGAGATGTTTTAATGAGAGGCAGGATGGAGCACGATGGGTGATGTCTAGGTACCTAAGAGTCAGATCACTTTAGTCCTCCCGGAAATGTCACCAAGGGTAGATAGAAGAGGCAAATGCAGCCCAACCCTTCCCCCAAAATGTTTATTGTCGTATTCCCGACAACAGGGGGATTGTTGAGGGAAGAGTCATATTTAAATATATATGTATATATGCCGTGACATATATGCATATATATTTAAATATATATGTATGTATGCCGTGACATATATACATATATATATTAGCCCTTGTATATGGGCTCCTCCAGGTGGATTCTGTGGATGTGCACAGAGATGTATGTAGGCCCCCTTTGGCGACATGCACACACCCTTGACATGTGCCCCTTTAATATATATGCCCCTTGATACACATGGTCCCCCTTGTTAATGCCCCCTGTACATATATCATGCCCCCATATGTAATGTCCGTTCCTATATGCCTATGGATGTGCCCCAAGCATCTATAGGCATATATGGCCGGAATCATGCCGCTTGCTGGAGGGGGGAGGAGACCGACAGTTGGACAATCGTGTCCAGCGTCGGCCTCTACAAAGGACAGAGGATCAATAGATCCTCTGCCCTTTGTCACCATCTCCGGCCGCGCCGGAGATGATGCTCCTAACAGAGACATGGGAACAAAGAGTTCCCATGCCCCTGCGAGTGGCTGACCTCCGGCGCTGTAATTACAGCGCCGGAGGTAAGCGTCCGCTTCACAGGCGGGAGGATCAAAGGATCCCCCCCTGGAAGCGCGCTCCGAGATCCTCGGGCCGGCGCGGTGACGTCATATCACCGCGCCGGCCCCCCACGTATTGAGGCCGGCGGTGCGCATGCGCACGGCGCGAATAGAAAGACTGCGAGCGGGCGCCGCCAAGTTTAAATAGACCGGCGGCGCCCCGCTCAGCAGTCAGGTAAGTAGACCAGAAAGAAACATCATCCCCTGGACTGACGAGCCCCCCTGGACGGACGAGCCCCCCCTGGACAACGAGCATTAAACCCTAAGTATCCTGCTATATACCCCCCTGCTTCTATATACCCCCCTGCTTCTATATACCCCCCTGCTGCCATCCATATATTCCCCTGCATTCCCCTAATTAACCCCTTATACCACCAACGATCCCTTGCATTATCCCCTTACCCTCTGTGTTCCCCTATAGCCCCTGTTTCCCCCCCTTAACCTTTGGCAACCCTTATCTTCCCCTGCCCTGAGCCTAATCCCCCTGTGTTCCCCCAGAATCCCTCCTATTCCCCGCTTCCCTGGTACCCCTGATACCCTTTTCCGGCTGCCCTGCTTACCCCAGCAGCAGTGTCTGTATTTACCCCTTGTTCCCCATAGGGAAAGTATATTGACAGGATTGGGTGGGCCTCTGGTAAAGGGTATGTATGTGTATTATAGTTAGATACTGGGGAAGAATTGGGACTGGGTTAGCGTAGTCAGAACCGTGATAGTATATTGTATTAGTGTGTGTATTTGTGTTGTAGTGCGCGGTTATAACAATATATATCTATCCACTTGTTATAGATATATATAGTTATAAACATAATAATTCCTTTAATGTTGTAAAATATCGCCGTAATAATTAGTGTGTTGTTGGCATTGTATTACTAATGTATTATTAATAAATACTGTGTCATTTATACCAATTGTGTAATGTGTGATTACTAGGGGTAGTCAGTAAGGCGCGTGCAGCTAGTTTAGTGATTAGTGTAGGGCAATCAGTAGTGATTTGTTATTCATTAAGGCTTAAATAGGCGGAGTCATCATAAGACGATTACGCCTATTTATGAATATTAATTATCGAGATTTGCATAAATATCAATAATTAATATCCCCTTTAACAAAGCCCTAATGCAGTTTATGCATTTTCCGGACAATTCCCAAGTCCCCTCCAGAACTGACCCAGCCTACGACTTATTGACCCCTTATTTCCCTCCTTAGGGATTTACTCTTAAAATGATATACCCCTGATAAAAATCTATCTGTCGATGAATCCCTTTTTTGTTTTAGGCCTCTTTCACACTTGCGTTGTCCGGATCCGGCGTGTACTCCACTTGCCGTAATTACACGCCGGATCCGGAAAAACGCAAGTGTACTGAAAGCATTTGAAGACGGATCCGTCTTCAAAATGCTTTCAGTGTTACTATGGCACCCAGGACGCTATTAAAGTCCTGGTTGCCATAGTAGTAGTGGGGAGCGGGGGAGCAGCATACTTACCATCCGTGTGGCTCCCGGGGCGCTCCAGAATGACGTCAGAGGGCCCCATGCGCATGGATGACGTGTCCATGCGATCACGTGATCCATGCGCTTGGGGCGCCCTGACGTCACTCTGGAGCGCCCCGGGAGCCGCACGGATGGTAAGTATGCTGCTCCCCGCTCCCCACTGCACTTTACCATGGCTGTCAGGACTTTAGCGTCCCGGCAGCCATGGTAACCATTGAGAAAAAGCTAAACGTCGCATCCGGCAATGCGCCGAAACAACGTTTAGCTTAAGGCCGGATCCGGATCAATGCCTTTCAATGGGCATTCATTCCGGATCCGGGCTTGCGGCAAGTGTTCCGGATTTTTGGCCGGAGCAAAAAGCGCAGCATGCTGCGCTATTTGCTGCGGCCAAAAAACGTTCCGTTCCGGAACGGAAGACATCCTGATGCATCCTGAAGGACGGACTGTCCATTCAGAATGCATTAGGAAAATCCTGATCAGTATTCTTCCGGCATAGAGCCCCGACGACGGAACTCTATGCCGGAAGACTATAACGCAGATGTGAAAGAGCCCTTAAAAGCCGCCTTTCCTTCCGTCAGTTTATTCCATCCAAGCGTGCCAGATATGGGGTAAAATTATACAAGGTGTGCGAGAGCACAACCGGCTACACCTGCGGTCTGTCTGCATATGAGGGCAGAGACTCCCAACTTAACCCCCCAGGCTGCCCTGAAATTAGTGGAACATCGGGAAAAATTGTGTGAGATCTATTGGCGTCATTCTTACACAAAGGGTACCATGCGTACACTGATAATTTTTATACCAGTATACCCCTTTTTAAATCCCTCCATGCTGCAAACACAGGGGCTTGTGGGACAGTCCGTAAAAATTTAGTGGGATACCCACAACCGCTGGTGTCCAAGAGTTTGGAGAGAGGAACAGCCTTTGTCCTTGCAAGTGACCAGCTGCTTGCAGTGAAGTAGAAGGACAGGAAGGATGTCTATATGCTGACCACCGTGCACGCAGACACCACAGTAGCAGTTAGGGAGAGGGGGGCTACTGCGGACAAACACAAACCGGTCTGTGTGACAGACTATAATAAATTTATGGGAGGTGTAGACCTCTCGGACCAGGCGCTTCAACCCTACCTGGTGAAGCGAAAAAACAGGGCCTGGTATAAAAAGGTAGCAATCTACCTCATTCAGATTGCTACCTATAATAGTTTTGTTTTATTTAAAAAGTCCCAAGGAACCCTCAACTTCCTTGAGCTCCAGGAGAAGGTGGTTGAGAGTCTCCTGTTTGAGTCCCCCGCACCTGGGCAAGCCTTTGAAACTGAGGAGGTTCGAAGGCTTTCAGAACGCCACTTCCCTCACCCCGTCCCTGCCACTGCCAATAAGACATATCCTCAGAAACTATGCCAGGTGTGTAGCAAACATGGAAAAAGGAGGGACACCCGATTTTACTGCCCCAGTTGCCCATCACAACCAGGACTCTGCAATTACCCCTGTTTTGAGACGTACCATACGGTTGCTAATTATAAATTTTATTTAATACCAAAAAGGGTGGGTGAGTGGGGGACCTTTTCAGGAAGTCAATTTATTCTCATTTACTGTTTAGATTGTGGGCTCTCCAGGGAAGGAGGGATCCTTTTGGGATGGGTTTGGGAGCAAATTATTTTTTCAGACATTGGAACAAATTTTACCTTTTATTTTCCAAATTTAATTTTTTATGACTATGTCCTGCCACACAAAGCTGTTAATTCCATTCACATTACTGTATCATGATATTGGCATGATATTTTTTTTGATTGAGTTGTTTCTCATCAGTACAGTAAGGGCTTTATTAAGATTTTCTTTTAGTTTTTTTGTGGACACCCCACAACACGTTTAGAAATACTGACATCATTTTGGGAATTAGTGATCCATTACTTTTCTTACAGACGGTTCTGGACATTGTCCTTTCATATATTCTGTAGGTGACTGGTTGATTGTGTGCATAGCGGTTTCTACCTTGCCATGCAGGGGCCTGTTATGGTGCACCGCGTCACTTAGCCCGTTCGTCTATCATATTGGGATTGATAGGGCTAAAGAGACGTTGTACGACCAGTTACTGTCCTTGAATGCCAGCTTGTCATTACAGCCCTATCGGTGTTCTTGTATCTTGAGAACAAACTGGAATTTGCAACATAGTTGGAGACATTTTGCCCTGTTGTCTTTTTAAAATGGGGTCATTAATAAGGGTTTTCTATCATTTTGCAGCTCAACGCCATTACATGTGTGCAATGGGGCCTGAACAATTTTCAGTTTATTATCTGAAAGGCCCCGGGTGCTCCTTTATGTTTGGGCCCTGCCGTGTGTCAAGACATAAGGTTAGGGCCACAATGGGGATATTTCTGAAGACAGAAGAAATGGGATGATACATTTTGGGATGTACTTCTTCATTTTCATGTGCTCTGTAAAAACAAATCTGTCTTTAAATTGACACTTTTGTGTAAAAAAATGAAACAGATTTTTTTTCCGCCTGCTTAGCATTCATTTCTACAAACAACTACGGGGTCTAAAAGCTCACTACACCCCTAGATGAATACTTTAGGGGGTATAGTTTTCAAAATGGGGTCATTTATGAGGATTTTTTTATTGTTTTGGCAGCTCAACGCCATTACAAGTGTGCAATGCGGCCTAAAACATTTTCAAGCAAATTTTGTGTTCTGAAAGCCACTTTATGTATGGGCCCTGATATGTGTCAAGACATAAGATTAGGGCCACAATGGGGATATTTCTGAAGACAGGAGAAATGGGATGATACATTTTGGGATGTAGTTCTTCATTTTCATGTGCTCTGTAAAAACAAATCTGTCTTTAACTTGACACTTTTGTGTAAAAAAATGAAAAAGATATTTTTTTCGCCTGCTTAGCATTAATTTCTACAAAAAACTACGGGGTCTGAAAGCTCACTACACCCCTAGATGAATACTTTAGGGGGTATAGTTTTCAAAATGGGGTCATTTATGAGGATTTTTTATTGTTTTTGCAGCTCAACGCCATTACAAGTGTGCAATGCGGCCTAAAACATTTTCAAGTAAATTTTGTGTTCTGAAAGCCACTTTATGTATGGGCCCTGACGTGTGTCAACATAAGATTAGGGCCACAATGGGGGTATTTATGAAAACAGGAGAAATGGGGTGATACATTTTGGGGTGTACTTCATTTTCATGTGCTTTGTAGAAATTGACAATTTTGTGTAAAAAAAAAAAGTATATATATTCTTTTCACCTTCTTAGCATTAATTACTATTAAAAACTAGGGGGTCAAAAAACTAATTACACCCATAGATGAATACATTAAGGGAAGTTATATTATTCTGACACTTATAAGCCTCTGCAAACTTGGCTTGTTGCAGGAAAAAATATGTACTTCATAAATTTTAAAAGGAATGTAAAATGGTAAATCTCCTAAATAAAAAAAAGTTAAAGTTTTTTGTAAGTGCAGCCAAAATAAAGTAAAGTAAAGTAAAGATGTGGAAATATTTTTCTGATAAAAAATATTGAATAGTATTTATGTATGTGAAATATTGCAGTTGAAAATAGGAAAATATGCCAATTGTTAAAAATTTTCATAGATTTTTAAGTTTTTTAATAAAGATAAATAAAGATGAGTCAATACTTTATAAGACTACCTTTTGCTGCATTTACAGCTGTAAATATTTTGCACATCTAGAGGCTGACATTTTTGCCCATTCTTCTTTGCAAATTGGCTTAAAGAGGTTGTCCGGTCCCAAAATCTAAATTTTTCTATGTGCTCCTAACACCCCTCACCATGCATACATATGCCCCCAATACCTTTTTTTCATGTCTGAGCTTTCCCTTTTCCCTGGAAGACATCAGACTATCCTGGCACATCTGTTTACTTTCTCCCCTTCTTGTTTTGTTGAATACATAACTTTATTTATACACAAGCCTGGCTGCACTGCACAGTGATGAGTCACAGGCTGGACACGCCCCCACACTGCTCTGCCTGCAGCAGCTACACTCACTACAACTCCTGTGTCCATCTTCCTACACCCAGACATGAATCTACTTCTCACTCAGTGTCTAAATTCCATCACTGACTGTCCACAGGCTCTTCCCTCATGTGTATCTAATGCTATCCTGTGTGATATAGCCTGCTGAGCTGTGTATCTAATCCTATCACTGACAGTCCACAGGCTCTTCCCCCACTAACTCCAGAGTGTGATAAACATCTGGAATCAGCAAGCGTATCCAATCACATCTGTCCTATCCTGTATGTGTGCCTGATACACATCCTGTTGTGTGCGATACTGCCTGCTGAAGTGTTTATCTAATCACATCTACTATGATACTGCCTGCTGAAATGTGTATCTAATCCCATCTTCTATGATACTGCCTGCTGAAGTGTATATCTAATCCCATCTACTATGATACTGCCTGCTGAAGTGTTTATCGAATCCCATCTTCTATGATACAGCGTACTAAAATGTGTATCTAATCCCATTTTATATGATACTGCCTGCTGAGCTGTGTATCTAATCACATTTTGTATGACACAGCCTGCTGAGTGGTGTTTCTAAGCCTACCTTGTATGATCCTGCCTGCTGAGCTGTTTATCTAAACCCTTATGCACACGACCGTATCCATTTTGCGATCCACAATTTTGGCCGTCCGATTGAGTTCTATGGATTTGAGGTCCTCATTTTGAAGACCAGAATAGGACATGTTCCGTCTTTACTGGAACTGATATATGGATGTAAAAAACACACTGATGACGTCCCTGTGCTTTCCACATCCGTGTGTCAGTTCTGCGACAGATAGAACATGTCCTATTCTGGTCCTCATAATGTAGATCTAAAACCCATAGAACTCAATGGGACTGCAAAAAAATGTGAATTGTACACGGACAGTAACCATATTTAGTGGATCCGCGACTTGCAGACCGCAAAACAGATACGGTTCTGTGCACGAGCCCTATAACTTATACTCAGCGCCCATAACAGTGACATCCACAGTGCCCCCATAACAGTGACATCCACAGTGCCCCTATAACAGTGACATCCACAGTGCCCCATAACAGTGCCATCCAGTGCCCCTAGTGCCATCCAATGCCCCCTTGTGCCATTCATTGCCCCATGTGCCATCAATTGACCCCCTTGTGCCATCCAGTTCCCCTATTGAGCCAACCATTGCCCCCGTGTGCCATCCAGTGCCCCCTTGTGCCATCCTGTTACCCTATTGAGCCATCCATTGCCCCATTGTGTCAACCATTGCTCCCTTGTGCCATTAATTGACCCCTTTGTGCCATCCAGTTCCCCTATTGTGCCAACCATTGCCCCCTTGTGCCATCCAGTGCTCCACTTGTGCCATCCAGTGCCCCACTTGTGCCATCAATTGACCCTCTTGTGCCATCCAGTTCCCCTATTGTGCCATCCATTGCCCCCATATACCTAATATGTCTATTTTTTTAATTTATTTTACTTTAACACAATAAAAGAATTTTAGTTATAAAAACATATTCCAGTGATGCGTGAAAATCAAGGCTCATCTGAACAGCCCCATTGAAGTGAATAGGTCCGGATTTAGTGCTGGTGTAATGCATTCACCTCACGCATTGCATCCGCACGGAATTCTTGCCCGGGTGAAAGGGTATAAGGCTCCATTCAGACGTCCATGGAATAGGTCCGCATCCGTTCCGCAATTATCCGGAACGGGTGCGTACCCATTCATTCTCTATGGAGCCGGAAGAGATGCGGAGAGCACACGATCTTCCGGTCCGCGGCTCCGCAAGAAAATAGAGCAATTGCGGACAAGAATAGGCATTTCCGCAATTTGCGGATCTGCAATGCACTATAGACATCTGAATGGAGCCTAAGGGCTCATGCAGATGGCCGTTGCTTGTCTGCAATATATGGGCACTGACTGTGTGCTCACCATATCACGGATGCGGACGCATTCACTTGTATGGGTCCGCAATCCAAAAGGAGCAGTGTGGAACGGAGGCACTGAACCCCATGGAAGCACTATTGAGCACTTCTGTGGGTTTCTCTTCGTGCACCACAAAAAAAAATTGAAGATGTTCTATTTTTTTGCAGTGCGGACGGATCATGGACCCATTCAATGGGTCTGGATCCATCTGTGGCAACCGCATTGGATGGTGCCCGTGCATTGGGTACCGCAAATTGCAGCCCCCAATGCACGGAACGGTCGGCATACGTTTGTGTGCATGAGCCCTAAGTGTGCCAGGAGACCTGCTTAACTCTCATAAATTATCAGAAAACACCTGAAAGTAGTCACTGTTACCAGCTCTGTATATAGAGACAGCAGGGACATGGAGATAATGTGTTCTCTGCAATCAAAGTAAAAATGTAAATAAGAAATAGAATGAAATCTGGAAAAAAAAAATTAAACATGCAAGTAAAAAAGTGGATTTCTTAAATCACCCAAACACGTAATGGCATTGAGTGTTGGGTGAATAAAGTAACCCACTTGTTTCACTGAAGTCAGAATGCTGCCTTTCTTCCATAATTTTAGACATAGACGGATAGATAGATGGATAGATAGATAGATAGATGATAGGAGAAATACAGATGATAAATATATATGTCTGGGCAGCTCAGCAGGGGGCCTTGGGCAATTGCCCTGTTTGCCCCCCCCCCTCCCCCCCTCCCCCAACACCTAGCAATACAAATGCACACCACACTTTTCAGATTTTTAATTATTAATAATTTTAAAAACCATGTATCATTTTCTTTTCACTTCATACACACTTGCTATTTTGTGTTGGTCTATCAAATAAAATCCCCATAAAATACATTTAAGTTGATAGACTGGATCCCTCCTGAGATTTCAGGTCGTCTGATATAAGGACATTATTAGTAGCTGTATTTACATCCAGTAATATGTCTCCAGGACCCTCCATATAGTTCCCACAATTTCCAGGATCTGTTACATTCCCTCCAGCGGTCCTGACTTTTACATTTTTCTTTGTTGACACAGGCAAGTCTTCTGTGTCAGTGGGAGGATTTTGGTTACTGTGGGGATAGTTAACTTGTCCTAGTTGTCCAGCTAAATTAGTATGTATGTATAAGAGAAAATTAGATAGTTCTGCATGTACAGTTTCTTGAATTTGAGAGAGATCTACATCATAAAGCTGTTTATCATCTCTTCCAGTATCATCACCTCCCTCCATCTCTGGATCACACAGGTCATCTATGTGTGGTTCCTGTAAGACAGTCAGTGGATCAGTCATGTTACAGAGCTCCTCAATGTGTCTCATTTTCCTGGATAGCACATCCTTCTTTATTTCCAGCTCCTGCATCAGAGTAGAAAGCATGAGTGACACCTGTTCTTCCTGCCTGGAGATCTCACTCAGGACCCTCTTTTCTAGGTTGTCCAGTCGTCTCCTGGTGTCCGTAAACAGAGCAGTGACTTTTTGTGCATCACCAGTTTCTTTTTCTTGAGTTTTTCTCCAGCGTTTCTCCAGGTTCTGGACTTCTTTCTCAGTCTCCTCTCTCTTTCTGGTCAGTTTCTGAAGAATATGTGTTACTTTCTTCTTCTTCTCAGAGGCCTCATCCAGCATCTGCCACCGGTGTCCTTGATGTTCTCCAACCAAACTGCAGGACACACAGATACAAGTAGCATCCTCAGTGCAGTAATATTCCAGGATCTTCTTATGGACAGAACATTTCCTGTTCTCCAGGGAAGTGCAGGGTTCAGTTAAGACGTGTTCTGGTGACTTGCTGTGAACTCTCAGGTGGTTATCACAAAGAGAAGCCTCACAATGCAGACAGGATTTAACAGCAAGTACAGGAGAATGAATACAGGAGAATGAATACAGCTCAGTGCCCTTCTGTGGTGTCGGAATGGAGAGAAATTGCTGAATAATGTTACACAGAGTTATGTTTCTTTGCAGTGAAGGACGTTTATAAAAGTGTGCTCTGCACTGAGGACAGGTATAAACTCCAGACTCGTTCTGTGTACTCAGCGCACGATCGATACAGACCCGGCAGAAGTTGTGTCCACATCTCAGCATTGCAGGATCTGTGTAAGTGTGCAGACAGATGGAGCAGTCCAGTTCCTTACTGAAATCAGCAGACGCCATGGCTGGAAGAGTGAAATGAAATTCTTTGACAATTCAAAAACGGAGGGGCGGATTCACACTTGCACTTGCACCTACATGGCAAAGCTTGAAGAAGAGCTATATAATAATTCACTACAAATAAACCACCTGTGGTAAAAATGCATTATAAAGCTATCAATCCTTTAACCTCTTAAAGACCATATCTGTTTGGGCTTTCAAAGGGTTGTCCAAGATTAGCAAAAATCTCAAACAAGACGTAAAATTGCTTAAAATACCAAATGATGTTATACTCCTTTCTCAGTGCTGTTCGGGTCCTGCTGCCTCTGAGGTGCTGTGCACAGTGAGATGCAGGTATGTGGCATCTGAAGGCTGCAGCCAATCACTGTCCTCGGCACAAGACCACTGAGGACAGTGATTGGCTGTAGTAGTCATGTGCTTTATACCAGCATGTCACTGTGCACGCCAATGCAGCGGCAGTAGGACCGGGAGGAACGATGCTGGAGAAAGAAGTGAGTATAACATCATTTGTTATTTTAAACAATTGTAGAGCTTGTCAAGGTTTTCAATGTGAGTGAGGAGAGAGGGAGGTGTTTTTTTTTTCTTAAACATTAAATGTTGGTACTCCTGGGGCACCAAGGGAGAAGAAGCTTTATATATATATACCTGGCAATTTGCCTTCTTTGCCTAGGGCATCAAAATAAATCGCAGAGGCCATGACTGTGAGTACCACAACTTGTACATACAATGGAGCAGAGGAGTTTGCCTGCTGTGAGGGAGATCCACCCTTTTGGTTGCATTGTATTATCTAAAATATATACTCCACATCTGGATGCTTATGTCAGAATCAGCTAGTAAAGTACAGAGATATATGTAACTAAAAATGGTACCAATGAAAACACACATGCACATGATCTAAACCATCAGATGAACACCATAAAAAAATTATAAAAATTATGCCAAAACAGCTATTTTGTTACTCGCCTCCCAAAAAGCATATCAAGTCATCAATAAGTCTTATGTTCCCCAAAATGGTACCGATAAAATGTATAGTCTGTCCTGCAAAAGTCAAGCCCTCAGACATCTACATTGGCAGAGAAAGTTAAAATATTTTGAATGTTAGTATATAGCGATGCAAAATATACAGATTTTTAGTAAAAAGTGATTTTATTATGCAAAAGTACTAAAACATGAAAAAAATATATAATTTTATACTAGATCATCAGTTTAAAAAAACTGAAGAACCCCTTTAATCTTCTAAGCATAGTATAAATATAGCTGGTTCCTACATCGCCCTGAATATTGTAGGCTTAGGTGAGGCCCAGGAGAGGCAGTTCTGTTAGTGTTAGGTACCCATCTGCAGAAGACACCTTGACGCTGGTGGATGGGCCCAACACACGTTTGATCAAAAATGTGCGCAAAGAACTTCTATTTTTCATGTATAGTCTATACAGAATTTTACCATATCTTAACTACACTCTATTAGGATGAAATGGGTCTGACATTGTTTAGACCATTTTAGTACAATGCGCAAAATTTATTAAGAGGTACTCGCAGCTTAATAATTTTGTGGCATCTTTGTCTGTCCATATACAAGAAATCAGATATCAGGCAATTCTGATGTAAGGATTAGTAAGTAGGGATGAGCGAACTCGAACTGTATAGTTCGGGTTCGTACCGAATTTTGGGGTGTCCGTGACACGGACCCGAACCCGGACATTTTCGTAAAAGTCCGGGTTCGGGTTCGGTGTTCGTCGCTTTCTTCGCGCTTTTGTGACGCTTTCTTGGCGCTTTTTGAAAGGCTGCAAAGCAGCCAATCAACAAGCGTCATACTACTTGCCCCAAGAGGCCGTCACAGCCATGCCTACTATTGGCATGGCTGTGATTGGCCAGAGCACCATGTGACCCAGCCTCTATTTAAGCTGGAGTCACATAGCGCCGCCCGTCACTCTGCTCTGATTAGCGTAGGGAGAGGTTGCGGATGCGACAGTAGGGCGAGATTAGGCAGATTAACTCCTCCAAAGGACTTCACTTGATTAATCGATCGATCTGCAGCTGTGCATCATTGAGCTGCTGATACTCAAATGCTCACTCACTGTTTTTAGGCTGCCCAGACCGTTTGTCAGTCACTTTTTTATGGTGTGATCGGCGGCCATTTTGTGTCTTGTGCGGTGCTGCGACCAAGTGCATCCAAGCTGCGACCAAGTGCATTTAACCCTCAATGGTGTGGTTGTTTTTTGGCTGAAGCCTACATCAGGGTGAAGCTGTCACACCAAGTGCATTTAACCAGCAATAGTCTGTTCATTTTTTGGCCATATACTAAATCAGGGGCAAGCTGCGCCTGTCACCAAGTGCATTTAACCCTCAATGGTGTGGTTGTTTTTTGGCTAAAGCCTACATCAGGGTGAAGCTGTCACACCAAGTGCATTTAACCAGCAATAGTCTGTTCATTTTTTGGCCATATCCCAGTCTAATTCTGTCACTAAATCCATACCGGTCACCCAGCGCCTAAATACTAGGCCTCAAATTTATATCCCGCTAAATCTGTCCCTAGTGCTGTAGCTGGGCGAGTTATTTAGTGTCCGTTCAAGCACATTTCTTGTTCTGGGTTGAAATACAATTCCCAATTTAGCAATTTCATAATTTAGTGGTTTCTGCTATATCAGAGCTATTTGAAATCTATCCCTAAAAGGGTATATAATATTCAAGGTGCACATTGGGTCATTCAGAATAACTTCACACACACCCGCTACTGTGTATTTCCAAGTCTAATTCTGTCACTAAACCCATACCTGTCACCCAGCGCCTAAATACTAGGCCTCAAATTTATATCCCGCTAAATCTGTCCCTAGTGCTGTAGCTGGGCGAGTTATTTAGTGTCCGTTCAAGCACATTTCTTGTTCTGGGTTGAAATACAATTCCCAATTTAGCAATTTCATAATTTAGTGGTTTCTGCTATATCAGAGCTATTTGAAATCTATCCCTAAAAGGGTATATAATATTCAAGGTGCACATTGGGTCATTCAGAATAACTTCACACACACCCGCTACTGTGTATTTCCAAGTCTAATTCTGTCACTAAACCCATACCTGTCACCCAGCGCCTAAATACTAGGCCTCAAATTTATATCCCGCTAAATCTGTCCCTAGTGCTGTAGCTGGGCGAGTTATTTAGTGTCCGTTCAAGCACATTTCTTGTTCTGGGTTGAAATACAATTCCCAATTTAGCAATTTCATAATTTAGTGGTTTCTGCTATATCAGAGCTATTTGAAATCTATCCCTAAAAGGGTATATAATATTCAAGGTGCACATTGGGTCATTCAGAATAACTTCACACACACCCGCTACTGTGTATTTCCAAGTCTAATTCTGTCACTAAACCCATACCTGTCACCCAGCGCCTAAATACTAGGCCTCAAATTTATATCCCGCTAAATCTGTCCCTAGTGCTGTAGCTGGGCGAGTTATTTAGTGTCCGTTCAAGCACATTTCTTGTTCTGGGTTGAAATACAATTCCCAATTTAGCAATTTCATAATTTAGTGGTTTCTGCTATATCAGAGCTATTTGAAATCTATCCCTAAAAGGGTATATAATATTCAAGGTGCACATTGGGTCATTCAGAATAACTTCACACACACCCGCTACTGTGTATTTCCAAGTCTAATTCTGTCACTAAACCCATACCTGTCACCCAGCGCCTAAATACTAGGCCTCAAATTTATATCCCGCTAAATCTGTCCCTAGTGCTGTAGCTGGGCGAGTTATTTAGTGTCCGTTCAAGCACATTTCTTGTTCTGGGTTGAAATACAATTCCCAATTTAGCAATTTCATAATTTAGTGGTTTCTGCTATATCAGAGCTATTTGAAATCTATCCCTAAAAGGGTATATAATATTCAAGGTGCACATTGGGTCATTCAGAATAACTTCACACACACCCGCTACTGTGTATTTCCAAGTCTAATTCTGTCACTAAACCCATACCTGTCACCCAGCGCCTAAATACTAGGCCTCAAATTTATATCCCGCTAAATCTGTCCCTAGTGCTGTAGCTGGGCGAGTTATTTAGTGTCCGTTCAAGCACATTTCTTGTTCTGGGTTGAAATACAATTCCCAATTTAGCAATTTCATAATTTAGTGGTTTCTGCTATATCAGAGCTATTTGAAATCTATCCCTAAAAGGGTATATAATATTCAAGGTGCACATTGGGTCATTCAGAATAACTTCACACACACCCGCTACTGTGTATTTCCAAGTCTAATTCTGTCACTAAACCCATACCTGTCACCCAGCGCCTAAATACTAGGCCTCAAATTTATATCCCGCTAAATCTGTCCCTAGTGCTGTAGCTGGGCGAGTTATTTAGTGTCCGTTCAAGCACATTTCTTGTTCTGGGTTGAAATACAATTCCCAATTTAGCAATTTCATAATTTAGTGGTTTCTGCTATATCAGAGCTATTTGAAATCTATCCCTAAAAGGGTATATAATATTCAAGGTGCACATTGGGTCATTCAGAATAACTTCACACACACCCGCTACTGTGTATTTCCAAGTCTAATTCTGTCACTAAACCCATACCTGTCACCCAGCGCCTAAATACTAGGCCTCAAATTTATATCCCGCTAAATCTGTCCCTAGTGCTGTAGCTGGGCGAGTTATTTAGTGTCCGTTCAAGCACATTTCTTGTTCTGGGTTGAAATACAATTCCCAATTTAGCAATTTCATAATTTAGTGGTTTCTGCTATATCAGAGCTATTTGAAATCTATCCCTAAAAGGGTATATAATATTCAAGGTGCACATTGGGTCATTCAGAATAACTTCACACACACCCGCTACTGTGTATTTCCAAGTCTAATTCTGTCACTAAACCCATACCTGTCACCCAGCGCCTAAATACTAGGCCTCAAATTTATATCCCGCTAAATCTGTCCTAGTGCTGTAGCTGGGCGAGTTATTTAGTGTCCGTTCAAGCACATTTCTTGTTCTGGGTTGAAATACAATTCCCAATTTAGCAATTTCATAATTTAGTGGTTTCTGCTATATCAGAGCTATTTGAAATCTATCCCTAAAAGGGTATATAATATTCAAGGTGCACATTGGGTCATTCAGAATAACTTCACACACACCCGCTACTGTGTATTTCCAAGTCTAATTCTGTCACTAAACCCATACCTGTCACCCAGCGCCTAAATACTAGGCCTCAAATTTATATCCCGCTAAATCTGTCCTAGTGCTGTAGCTGGGCGAGTTATTTAGTGTCCGTTCAAGCACATTTCTTGTTCTGGGTTGAAATACAATTCCCAATTTAGCAATTTCATAATTTAGTGGTTTCTGCTATATCAGAGCTATTTGAAATCTATCCCTAAAAGGGTATATAATATTCAAGGTGCACATTGGGTCATTCAGAATAACTTCACACACACCCGCTACTGTGTATTTCCAAGTCTAATTCTGTCACTAAACCCATACCTGTCACGCAGCGCCTAAATACTAGGCCTCAAATTTATATCCAGCTAAATCTGTCCTTAGTGCTGTAGCTGGGCGAGTTATTTAGTGTCCGTTCAAGCACATTTCTTGTTCTGGGTTGAAATACAATTCCCAATTTAGCAATTTCATAATTTAGTGGTTTCTGCTATATCAGAGCTATTTGAAATCTATCCCTAAAAGGGTATATAATATTCAAGGTGCACATTGGGTCATTCAGAATAACTTCACACACACACGCTTCTGTGAATTTCCAAGTCTAATTCTGTCACTAAATCCATACCGGTCACCCAGCGCCTAAATACTAGGCCTCAAATTTATATCCCGCTGAATTTGAATACAATACATTGGGCCAAATAATATATTTGTTGTTGTGGTGAACCATAACAATGAGAAAAACATCTAGTAAGGGACGCGGACGTGGACATGGTCGTGGTGGTGTTAGTGGACCCTCTGGTGCTGGGAGAGGACGTGGCCGTTCTGCCACATCCACACGTCCTAGTGTACCAACTACCTCAGGTCCCAGTAGCCGCCAGAATTTACAGCGATATATGGTGGGGCCCAATGCCGTTCTAAGGATGGTAAGGCCTGAGCAGGTACAGGCATTAGTCAATTGGGTGGCCGACAGTGGATCCAGCACGTTCACATTATCTCCCACCCAGTCTTCTGCAGAAAGCGCACAGATGGCGCCTGAAAACCAACCCCATCAGTCTGTCACATCACCCCCATGCATACCAGGGAAACTGTCTCAGCCTCAAGTTATGCAGCAGTCTCTTATGCTGTTTGAAGACTCCGCTGGCAGGGTTTCCCAAGGGCATCCACCTAGCCCTTCCCCAGCGGTGAAAGACATAGAATGCACTGACGCACAACCACTTATGTTTCCTGATGATGAGGACATGGGAATACCACCTCAGCATGTCTCTGATGATGACGAAACACAGGTGCCAACTGCTGCGTCTTTCTGCAGTGTGCAGACTGAACAGGAGGTCAGGGATCAAGACTGGGTGGAAGACGATGCAGGGGACGATGAGGTCCTAGACCCCACATGGAATGAAGGTCGTGCCACTGACTTTCACAGTTCGGAGGAAGAGGCAGTGGTGAGACCGAGCCAACAGCGTAGCAAAAGAGGGAGCAGTGGGCAAAAGCAGAACACCCGCCGCCAAGAGACTCCGCCTGCTACTGACCGCCGCCATCTGGGACCGAGCACCCCAAAGGCAGCTTCAAGGAGTTCCCTGGCATGGCACTTCTTCAAACAATGTGCTGACGACAAGACCCGAGTGGTTTGCACGCTGTGCCATCAGAGCCTGAAGCGAGGCATTAACGTTCTGAACCTGAGCACAACCTGCATGACCAGGCACCTGCATGCAAAGCATGAACTGCAGTGGAGTAAACACCTTAAAACCAAGGAAGTCACTCAGGCTCCCCCTGCTACCTCTTCTGCTGCTGCCGCCTCGGCCTATTCTGCTGCTGCCGCCTCGGCCTCTTCCTCCGCCTCTGGAGGAACGTTGGCACCTGCCGCCCAGCAAACAGGGGATGTACCACCAACACCACCACCACCACCTCCGTCACCAAGCGTCTCAACCATGTCACACGCCAGCGTTCAGCTCTCCATCTCACAAACATTTGATAGAAAGCGTAAATTCCCACCTAGCCACCCTCGATCCCTGGCCCTGAATGCCAGCATTTCTAAACTACTGGCCTATGAAATGCTGTCATTTAGGCTGGTGGACACAGACAGCTTCAAACAGCTCATGTCGCTTGCTGTCCCACAGTATGTTGTTCCCAGCCGCCACTACTTCTCCAAGAGAGCCGTGCCTTCCCTGCACAACCAAGTATCCGATAAAATCAAGTGTGCACTGCGCAACGCCATCTGTGGCAAGGTCCACCTAACCACAGATACGTGGACCAGTAAGCACGGCCAGGGACGCTATATCTCCCTAACTGCACACTGGGTAAATGTAGTGGCAGCTGGGCCCCAGGCGGAGAGCTGTTTGGCGCACGTCCTTCCGCCGCCAAGGATCGCAGGGCAACATTCTTTGCCTCCTGTTGCCACCTCCTCCTTCTCGGCTTCCTCCTCCTCTTCTTCCACCTGCTCATCCAGTCAGCCACACACCTTCACCACCAACTTCAGCACAGCCCGGGGTAAACGTCAGCAGGCCATTCTGAAACTCATATGTTTGGGGGACAGGCCCCACACCGCACAGGAGTTGTGGCGGGGTATTGAACAACAGACCGACGAGTGGTTGCTGCCGGTGAGCCTCAAGCCCGGCCTGGTGGTGTGTGATAATGGGCGAAATCTCGTTGCAGCTCTGGGACTAGCCAATTTGACGCACATCCCTTGCTTGGCGCATGTGCTGAATTTGGTGGTGCAGAAGTTCATTCACAACTACCCCGACATGTCAGAGCTGCTGCATAAAGTGCGGGCCGTCTGTTCGCGCTTCCGGCGTTCACATCCTGCTGCTGCTCGCCTGTCTGCGCTACAGCGTAACTTCGGCCTTCCCGCTCACCGCCTCATATGCGACGTGCCCACCAGGTGGAACTCCACCTTGCACATGCTGGACAGACTGTGCGAGCAGCAGCAGGCCATAGTGGAGTTTCAGCTGCAGCACGCACGGGTCAGTCGCACTACAGAACAGCACCACTTCACCACCAATGACTGGGCCTCCATGCGAGACCTGTGTGCCCTGTTGCGCTGTTTCGAGTACTCCACCAACATGGCCAGTGGCGATGACACCGTTATCAGCGTTACAATACCACTTCTATGTCTCCTTGAGAAAACACTTAGGGCGATGATGGAAGAGGAGGTGGCCCAGGAGGAGGAGGAGGAGGAGGAGGAAGAGGGGTCATTTTTAGCACTTTCTGGCCAGTCTCTTCGAAGTGACTCAGAGGGAGGTTTTTGGCAACAGCAGAGGCCAGGTACAAATGTGGCCAGCCAGGGCCCACTACTGGAGGACGAGGAGGACGAGGATGAGGAGGAGGTGGAGGAGGATGAGGATGAAGCATGGTCACAGCGGGGTGGCACCCAACGCAGCTCGGGTCCATCACTGGTGCGTGGCTGGGGGGAAAGGCAGGACGATGACGATACGCCTCCCACAGAGGATAGCTTGTCCTTACCCCTGGGCAGCCTGGCACACATGAGCGACTACATGCTGCAGTGCCTGCGCAACGACAGCAGAGTTGCCCACATTTTAACCTGTGCGGACTACTGGGTTGCCACCCTGCTGGATCCACGCTACAAAGACAATGTGCCCACCTTACTTCCTGCACTGGAGCGTGATAGGAAGATGCGCGAGTACAAGCGCACGTTGGTAGACGCGCTACTGAGAGCATTCCCAAATGTCACAGGGGAACAAGTGGAAGCCCAAGGCCAAGGCAGAGGAGGAGCAAGAGGTCGCCAAGGCAGCTGTGTCACGGCCAGCTCCTCTGAGGGCAGGGTTAGCATGGCAGAGATGTGGAAAACTTTTGTCAACACGCCACAGCTAACTGCACCACCACCTGATACGCAACGTGTTAGCAGGAGGCAACATTTCACTAACATGGTGGAACAGTACGTGTGCACACCCCTCCACGTACTGACTGATGGTTCGGCCCCATTCAACTTCTGGGTCTCTAAATTGTCCACGTGGCCAGAGCTAGCCTTTTATGCCTTGGAGGTGCTGGCCTGCCCGGCAGCCAGCGTTTTGTCTGAACGTGTATTCAGCACGGCAGGGGGCGTCATTACAGACAAACGCAGCCGCCTGTCTACAGCCAATGTGGACAAGCTGACGTTCATAAAAATGAACCAGGCATGGATCCCACAGGACCTGTCCGTCCCTTGTCCAGATTAGACATTAACTACCTCCCCATAACCATATATTATTGGACTCCAGGGCACTTCCTCATTCAATCCTATTTTTATTTTCATTTTACCATTATATTGCGAGGCTACCCAAAGTTGAATGAACCTCTCCTCTGCCTGTGTGCTAGGCCTAAATATATGCCAATGGACTGTTGCAGTGGTGGCTGACGTGAAGCCTCATTCTCTGCTATGACATGCAGACTGATTCTCTGCTGTCATGAAGCCAGATTGTCTGTTACGGGACCTCTCTGCTCTGCCTGTGTGCTAGGCCTAAATATATGCCAATGGACTGTTGCAGTGGTGGGTGACGTGAAGCCTCATTCTCTGCTATGACATGCAGACTGATTCTCTGCTGACATGAAGCCAGATTGTCTGTTACGGGACCTCTCTGCTCTGCCTGTGTGCTAGGCCTAAATATATGCCAATGGACTGTTGCAGTGGTGGGTGACGTGAAGCCTCATTCTCTGCTATGACATGCAGACTGATTCTCTGCTGACATGAAGCCAGATCCTCTTTTACGGGACCTCTCTCCTCTGCCTGGGTGCTGGGCCTAAATTTATGACAATGGACTGTTGCAGTGGTGGCTGACGTGAAGCCTGATTCTCTGCTATGACATGCAGACTGATTCTCTGCTGTCATGAAGCCAGATTGTCTGTTACGGGACCTCTCTGCTCTGCCTGTGTGCTAGGCCTAAATATATGCCAATGGACTGTTGCAGTGGTGGGTGACGTGAAGCCTGATTCTCTGCTATGATATGAAGACTGATTCTCTGCTGACATGAAGCCAGATTGTCTGTTACGGGACCTTTCTCCTCTGCCTGGGTTCTGGGCCTAAATTTATGAAAATTGACTCTTACAGTGGTGGGTGACGTGAAGCCTGATTCTCTGCTATGATATGAAGACTGATTCTCTGCTGACATGAAGCCAGATTGTCTGTTACGGGACCTTTCTCCTCTGCCTGGGTTCTGGGCCTAAATTTATGAAAATTGACTCTTACAGTGGTGGGTGACGTGAAGCCTGATTCTCTGCTATGATATGAAGACTGATTCTCTGCTGACATGAAGCCAGATTGTCTGTTACGGGACCTTTCTCCTCTGCCTGGGTTCTGGGCCTAAATTTATGAAAATTGACTCTTACAGTGGTGGGTGACGTGAAGCCTGATTCTCTGCTATGATATGAAGACTGATTCTCTGCTGACATGAAGCCAGATTGTCTGTTACGGGACCTTTCTCCTCTGCCTGGGTTCTGGGCCTAAATTTATGAAAATTGACTCTTACAGTGGTGGGTGACGTGAAGCCTGATTCTCTGCTATGATATGAAGACTGATTCTCTGCTGACATGAAGCCAGATTCTCTGTTACGGGACCTCTCTCCTCTGCCTGGGTGCTGGGCCTAAATTTATGACAATGGACTGTTGCAGTGGTGGCTGACGTGAAGCCTGATTCTCTGCTATGACATGCAGACTGATTCTCTGCTGTCATGAAGCCAGATTGTCTGTTACGGGACCTCTCTGCTCTGCCTGTGTGCTAGGCCTAAATATATGCCAATGGACTGTTGCAGTGGTGGGTGACGTGAAGCCTGATTCTCTGCTATGATATGAAGACTGATTCTCTGCTGACATGAAGCCAGATTGTCTGTTACGGGACCTTTCTCCTCTGCCTGGGTTCTGGGCCTAAATTTATGAAAATTGACTCTTACAGTGGTGGGTGACGTGAAGCCTGATTCTCTGCTATGATATGAAGACTGATTCTCTGCTGACATGAAGCCAGATTGTCTGTTACGGGACCTTTCTCCTCTGCCTGGGTTCTGGGCCTAAATTTATGAAAATTGACTCTTACAGTGGTGGGTGACGTGAAGCCTGATTCTCTGCTATGATATGAAGACTGATTCTCTGCTGACATGAAGCCAGATTCTCTGTTACGGGACCTCTCTCCTCTGCCTGGGTGCTGGGCCTAAATTTATGACAATGGACTGTTGCAGTGGTGGCTGACGTGAAGCCTGATTCTCTGCTATGACATGCAGACTGATTCTCTGCTGACATGAAGCCAGATCCTCTGTTACGGGACCTCTCTCCTCTGCCTGTGTGTGTGCTGGGCCTAAATATATGCCAATGGACTGTTGCAGTGGTGGCTGACGTGAAGCCTCATTCTCTGCTATGACATGCAGACTGATTCTCTGCTGACATGAAGCCAGATTCTCTGTTACGGGACCTCTCTCCTCTGCCTGTGTGTGTGCTGGGCCTAAATATATGCCAATGGACTGTTGCAGTGGTGGCTGACGTGAAGCCTCATTCTCTGCTATGACATGCAGACTAATTCTCTGCTGACATGAAGACAGATTCTCTGTTACGGGACCTCCCTCCTCTGCCTGGGTGCTGGGCCTAAATATATGCCAATGGACTGTTGCAGTGGTGGCTGACGTGAAGCCTCATTCTCTGCTATGACATGCAGACTAATTCTCTGCTGACATGAAGACAGATTCTCTGTTACGGGACCTCCCTCCTCTGCCTGGGTGCTGGGCCTAAATATATGCCAATGGACTGTTGCAGTGGTGGCTGACGTGAAGCCTCATTCTCTGCTATGACATGCAGACTGATTCTCTGCTGACATGAAGCCAGATTCTCTGTTACGGGACCTCTCTCCTCTGCCTGTGTGTGTGCTGGGCCTAAATATATGCCAATGGACTGTTGCAGTGGTGGCTGACGTGAAGCCTCATTCTCTGCTATGACATGCAGACTAATTCTCTGCTGACATGAAGCCAGATTCTCTGTTACGGGACCTCTCTCCTCTGCCTGTGTGTGTGCTGGGCCTAAATATATGCCAATGGACTGTTGCAGTGGTGGCTGACGTGAAGCCTCATTCTCTGCTATGACATGCAGACTAATTCTCTGCTGACATGAAGACAGATTCTCTGTTACGGGACCTCCCTCCTCTGCCTGGGTGCTGGGCCTAAATATATGCCAATGGACTGTTGCAGTGGTGGCTGACGTGAAGCCTCATTCTCTGCTATGACATGCAGACTGATTCTCTGCTGACATGAAGCCAGATTGTCTGTTACGGGACCTCTCTCCTCTGCCTGGGTGCTGGGTAGTGTTGAGCGCGAATATTCGAAAAGCAAATTTTTTTCGCGAATATCGCAACTTCGCGATTTCGCGAATATTTCGAATATAGTGCTATATATTCGTAAAAACGAATATTCGTTTTTTGTTTTTCCCCCCCCCCCCCACAAAATTACAGTACACATATAATTGATTGTTTCCCAAAGGTCCAACAGCTCAGATCTTACTCACATTGCCTAGAAAGTGATTGAGGCGCGAATCTTCGTAAGGCGATTTTATTAGCGCACATGCGAATATCGGCACGTCCCAGAACAGAGGCAAAGGGCTTTGCATTCATACATTAGTGAATTGAGTTGCGAATCTTCGTAAGGCGATTTTATTAGCGCACATGCGAATATCTACACTTGTCCCAGAACAGAGGCAAAGGGCTTTGCATTCATACATTAGTGATTGAATTGAGCTGCGAATCTTCGTAAGGCGATTTTATTAACGCAAATGCAAATATCTACACTTGTCCCCAGAACAGAGAGGCAAAGGCCTGTGCATTCATATAGTATAGCACCATATTCGCGAATACGTAGAACTTCGTAAAATTCGATTAACGAAAATTCGTATTTTTTATTTTACTTTCCACCTTACAGATTACATTGATCTGTACTCTGTCAACTACTGTCATCACCCCCCACTGTATCTCGATTGATTCCCAAAAGTCTCACATTCCCTAGAAAGTGATTGAGGTGCGAATCTTCGTAAGGCGATTTTATTAGCGCACATGCGAATATCTACACTTGTCCCAGAACAGAGGCAAAGGGCATTGCATTCATACATTAGTGATTGAATTGAGTTGCGAATCTTCGTAAGGCGATTTCATTAGCGCACATGTGAATTTTGCATAGCATATGTATTATGCGATGCGAAAATTCGAATTATCGCATATGCGAAATAATAACGAATTTGAATAATCGCGAATATTTTACGAATATTCTTTCGAATATTCACAAAATTTCGCGAATTCGAATATGGGACATGCCGCTCAACACTAGTGCTGGGCCTAAATTTATGACAATGGACTGTTGCAGTGGTGGGTGACGTGAAGCCTGATTCTCTGCTATGACATGCAGACTGATTCTCTGCTGACATGAAGCCAGATTGTCTGTTACGGGACCTCTCTCCTCTGCCTGGGTGCTGGGCCTAAATATATGCCAATGGACTGTTGCAGTGGTGGCTGACGTGAAGCCTCATTCTCTGCTATGACATGCAGACTAATTCTCTGCTGACATGAAGACAGATTCTCTGTTACGGGACCTCTCTCCTCTGCCTGGGTGCCGGGGCCTAAATATCTGAGAATGGACTGTTCCAGTGGTGGGTGACGGGAAGCCAGATTCTCTGCTATGGAACCTCTCTCCAATTGATTTTGGTTAATTTTTATTTATTTAATTTTTATTTTAATTCATTTCCCTATCCACATTTGTTTGCAGGGGATTTACCTACATGTTGCTGCCTTTTGCAGCCCTCTAGCTCTTTCCTGGGCTGTTTTACAGCCTTTTTAGTGCCGAAAAGTTCGGGTCCCCATTGACTTCAATGGGGTTCGGGTTCGGGACGAAGTTCGGATCGGGTTCGGATCCCGAACCCGAACATTTCCGGGATGTTCGGCCGAACTTCTCGAACCCGAACATCCAGGTGTTCGCTCAACTCTATTAGTAAGGCTTCTTGCACATGAACGTATTGGTTCCATTCCATGAATTGGGGACCGCAATTTGCAGTTTCCAATGCACGGGCAACATCCGTGCGGCAGCCAGGACGGATCCAGACCCATTCAACTTGAAAGGGTCCGTGATCCGTCCGTTCCGCAAAAGATAGAACAAGTTCAATATTTTTGCGGAACGGAACACCACGGAAGCACTCCGTAGAGCTTTCGTGGGGTTCCGTTCCATGCTTCCTTTCCATTCCGCTCCGCATCTCCGGATTTGCGGACCCATTCAAGTGAACGGGTCCACATCCGTGATGCGGAAGGCACACAGCTGGTGACCTGTGTATTGCGGAACCGCTGTATGTGGCCTGGAATATAGCCGCGGAACGAATATGTTCATGTGCAAGAGGCCTAAACCTGTTGATCTGTCTGAGGCCTCAACTATTTTTATTCTCACTTCTGAAAGCGGCTAAAGATTTGAAAAGTCGTAAATTATGTGACTTTGTTTACACCATAAACGCAGCTTTTACTCCAGAGCACTAACACCTTTAATAAGTTCATTCCTATGTGTCCCTTTTTTACAAAACAAAATATGGAGCATCCAGTATTTTATACAGTTCACACCGTCCACAAGGTGAGAACTGCACATGAACAATCCATCTGTGCACTTAGGATAGACTCAGTTGGGGCGTGGTATATAATGAACTACAAATTGTAACACTGAAACAATAAAATGCCAAAATAAAGATTCAGGCGCCTTTAATTATCAACATTGATTTTTATTACCCCCCCCATTTTCAGTAAAAAAAAATGATTCAAACTGGCAAATACATCAAGTAGATTTCATGTAAATGAAATATTGCTGACCCAAATAATATAATTATAATAATTAATAATTGACCCAGAGACAATTATAAATTAACCTTTAAAGGCATACACAAGGGGGCAGTTACATAGTTCCAGAATTCTGGCCTCAAAAAGTCGGAAAATAGGTTTTTTGTAAGTTTGTAGGCAGGTTGCACTAAATGTTTGCAACTTGTTTGCACTCCAGTTAGGAAAGTGGTTAGGAACCCAGGCGTGGTTAGCTATGTTAATTAGTTTAACTCCAGTTTTACTGCAATTTTTTTTTTTTTAAGTCGTAAACTTGCTCCAGTAGTCGGTGTAGAAAAACGAGTAGTATTACTAGATGAAAGTATTAGGTTTTGTGTGATCTGTGTGTGCCATGTGTCTCCGATGTGGCAAAATGCGTGGCAAAATTAAAAGTAAAATGCATTTCCTCCATTTGAATTTTCATTTCCAACTCCAGTGTGGGTAATATGTGCCAAAAAGAAATTTAAAATTAAATAGCCTTTGGCTTTTTAAATTTCAACTTTGTCAATTAATTATCATCTCCCCATAGTGCTATTTTCCAATCAAAATTATAAATCGAATGAAAAAACGAA
This sequence comes from Bufo gargarizans, assembly GCF_014858855.1. Lineage (NCBI taxonomy): Eukaryota > Metazoa > Chordata > Amphibia > Anura > Bufonidae > Bufo > Bufo gargarizans. The sequence goes on from NC_058081.1 coordinate 501,849,785, forward strand.
AATGAAACTTAAAAATGTCATTTAAGATTTCAATTTCTTCTCTTGAATCCAAAATCCACTCCCTGAATCCAATAGATGGTGCTGTCCCTGTGAGGAAAATGGCACAAAGGGACACATTGGGTCATTTATTAAGACCGGGGTGTTGACATCAGTCTTAACCACTTCAGCCCCGCTAGCTGAAACCCCCTTCATGACCAGAGCACTTTTTACACTTCGGCACTACACTCCTTTCACCGTTTATCGCTCGGTCATGCAACTTACCACCCAAATGAATTTTACCTCCTTTTCTTCTCACTAATGGAGCTTTCATTTGGTGGTATTTTATTGCTGCTGACATTTTTACTTTTTTTGTTATTAATCAAAATGTAACGATTTTTTTGCAAAAAAATGACATTTTTCACTTTCAGCTGTAAAATTTTGCAAAAAAAACGACATCCATATATAAATTTTTCGCCAAATTTATTGTTCTACATGTCTTTGATAAAAAAAAATGTTTGGGCAAAAAAAATAAAAAATGGTTTGGGTAAAAGTTATAGCATTTACAAACTATGGTACAAAAATGTGAATTTCCGCTTTTTGAAGCAGCTCTGACTTTCTGAGCACCTGTCATGATTCCTGAGGTTCTACAATGCCCAGACAGTAGAAAACCCCCACAAATGACCCCATTTCGGAAAGTAGACACCCTAAGGTATTCGCTGATGGGCATAGTGAGTTCATAGAACTTTTTATTTTTTGTCACAAGTTAGCGGAAAATGATGATGATTTTTTATTTATTTTTTTTCTTACAAAGTCTCATATTCCACTAACTTGCGACAAAAAATAAAAAAATTCTAGGAACTCACCATGCCCCTCACAGAATACCTTGGGGTATTTTCTTTCCAAAATGGGGTCACTTGTGGGGTAGTTATACTGCCCTGGCAATTTAGGGGCCCAAATGTGTGAGAAGAACTTTGCAATCAAAATGTGTAAAAAATGACCGGTGAAATCCAAAAGGTGCACTTTGGAATATGTGCCCCTTTGCCCACCTTGGCAGCAAAAAAGTGTCACACATCTGGTATCGCCGTACTCAGGAGAAGTTGGGGAATGTGTTTTGGGGTGTCATTTTACATATACCCATGCTGGGTGAGAAAAATATCTTGGTCAAATGCCAACTTTGTATAAAAAAATGGGAAAAGTTGTCTTTTGCCAAGATATTTCTCTCATCCAGCATGGGTATATGTAAAATGACACCCCAAAACACATTTCCCAACTTCTCCTGAGTACGGCGATACCAGATGTGTCACACTTTTTTGCTGCCAAGGTGGGCAAAGGGGCACATATTCCAAAGTGCACCTTTCAGATTTTGCAGGCCATTTTTTACACATTTTGATTGCAAGGTACTTCTCACACATTTGGGCCCCTAAATTGCCAGGGCAGTATAACTACGCCACAAGTGACCCCATTTTGGAAAGAAGACACCCCAAGGTATTCCGTGAGGGGCATGGCGAGTTCCTAGAATTTATTTATTTTTGTCACAAGTTAGCGGAAAATGATGATTTTTTTTTTCTCTTTTTTCCTTACAAAGTCTCATATTCCACTAACTTGCGACAAAAAATAAAAAATTCTAGGAACTCGCCATGCTCCTCACGGAATACCTTGGGGTGTCTTCTTTCCAAAATGGGGTCACTTGTGGCGTAGTTATACTGCCCTGGCAATTTAGGGGCCCATATGTGTGAGAAGTACTTTGCAATCAAAATCTGTAAAAAATGACCGGTGAAATCCGAAAGGTGCACTTTGGAATATGTGCCCCTTTGCCCACCTTGGCATCAAAAAAGTGTCACACATCTGGTATCGCCGTACTCAGGAGAAGTTGGGGAATGTGTTTTGGGGTGTCATTTTACATATACCCATGCTGGGTGAGAGAAATATCTTGGCAAAAGACAACTTTTCCCATTTTTTTATACAAAGTTGGCATTTGACCAAGATATTTTTCTCACCCAGCATGGGTATATGTAAAATGACACCCCAAAACACATTCCCCAACTTCTCCTGAGTACGGCGATACCAGATGTGTCACACTTTTTTGCTGCCAAGGTGGGCAAAGGGGCACATATTCCAAAGTGCACCTTTCGGATTTTGCAGGCCATTTTTTACACATTTTGATTGCAAAGTACTTCTCACACATTTGGGCCCCTAAATTGCCAGGGCAGTATAACTACGCCACAAGTGACCCCATTTTGGAAAGAAGACACCCCAAGGTATTCCGTGAGGGGCATGGCGAGTTCCTAGAATTTTTTATTTTTTGTCGCAAGTTAGTGGAATATGAGACTTTGTAAGGAAAAAAGAGAAAGAAAAAAAAATCATCATTTTCCGCTAACTTGTGACAAAAAAAAAAAAATTCTAGGAACTCGCCATGCCCTTCACGGAATACCTTGGGGTGTCTTCTTTCCAAAATGGGGTCACTTGTGGTGTAGTTATACTGCCCTGGCAATTTAGGGGCCCAAATGTGTGAGAAGTACCTTGCAATCAAAATGTGTAAAAAATGGCCTGCAAAATCTGAAAGGTGCACTTTGGAATATGTGCCCCTTTGCCCACCTTGGCAGCAAAAAAGTGTGACACATCTGGTATCGCCGTACTCAGGAGAAGTTGGGGAATGTGTTTTGGGGTGTCATTTTACATATACCCATGCTGGGTGAGAAAAATATCTTGGTCAAATGCCAACTTTGTATAAAAAAATGGGAAAAGTTGTCTTTTGCCAAGATATTTCTCTCACCCAGCATGGGTATATGTAAAATGACACCCCAAAACACATTCCCCAACTTCTCCTGAGTACGGCGATACCAGATGTGTGACACTTTTTTGATGCCAAGGTGGGCAAAGGGGCACATATTCCAAAGTGCACCTTTCGGATTTCACCGGTCATTTTTTACAGATTTTGATTGCAAAGTACTTCTCACACATATGGGCCCCTAAATTGCCAGGGCAGTATAACTACGCCACAAGTGACCCCATTTTGGAAAGAAGACACCCCAAGGTATTCCGTGAGGAGCATGGCGAGTTCCTAGAATTTTTTATTTTTTGTCGCAAGTTAGTGGAATATGAGACTTTGTAAGGAAAAAAGAGAAAAAAAAAATCATCATTTTCCGCTAACTTGTGACAAAAAAAAAAAATTCTAGGAACTCGCCATGCCCCTCACGGAATACCTTGGGGTGTCTTCTTTCCAAAATGGGGTCACTTGTGGCGTAGTTATACTGCCCTGGCAATTTAGGGGCCCAAATGTGTGAGAAGTACCTTGCAATCAAAATGTGTAAAAAATGGCCTGCAAAATCTGAAAGGTGCACTTTGGAATATGTGCCCCTTTGCCCACCTTGGCAGCAAAAAAGTGTGACACATCTGGTATCGCCGTACTCAGGAGAAGTTGGGAAATGTGTTTTGGGGTGTCATTTTACATATACCCATGCTGGATGAGAGAAATATCTTGGCAAAAGACAACTTTTCCCATTTTTTTATACAAAGTTGGCATTTGACCAAGATATTTTTCTCACCCAGCATGGGTATATGTAAAATGACACCCCAAAACACATTCCCCAACTTCTCCTGAGTACGGCGATACCAGATGTGTGACACTTTTTTGCTGCCAAGGTGGGCAAAGGGGCACATATTCCAAAGTGCACCTTTTGGATTTCACCGGTCATTTTTTACACATTTTGATTGCAAAGTTCTTCTCACACATTTGGGCCCCTAAATTGCCAGGGCAGTATAACTACCCCACAAGTGACCCCATTTTGGAAAGAAAACACCCCAAGGTATTCTGTGAGGGGCATGGTGAGTTCCTAGAATTTTTTATTTTTTGTCGCAAGTTAGTGGAATATGAGACTTTGTAAGAAAAAAATAAATAAAAAATCATCATCATTTTCCGCTAACTTGTGACAAAAAATAAAAAATTCTATGAACTCACTATGCCCATCAGCGAATACCTTAGGGTGTCTACTTTCCGAAATGGGGTCATTTGTGGGGGTTTTCTACTGTTTGGGCATTGTAGAACCTCAGGAATCATGACAGGTGCTCAGAAAGTCAGAGCTGCTTCAAAAAGCGGAAATTCACATTTTTGTACCATAGTTTGTAAATGCTATAACTTTTACCCAAACCATTTTTTTTTTTTTTGCCCAAACATTTTTTTTTATCAAAGACATGTAGAACAATAAATTTGGCGAAAAATTTATATATGGATGTCGTTTTTTTTTGCAAAATTTTACAGCTGAAAGTGAAAAATGTCATTTTTTTGCAAAAAAATCGTTACATTTTGATTAATAACAAAAAAAGTAAAAATGTCAGCAGCAATAAAATACCACCAAATGAAAGCTCCATTAGTGAGAAGAAAAGGAGGTAAAATTCATTTGGGTGGTAAGTTGCATGACCGAGCGATAAACGGTGAAAGGAGTGTAGTGCCGAAGTGTAAAAAGTGCTCTGGTCATGAAGGGGGTTTCAGCTAGCGGGGCTGAAGGTATTCCGTGAGGGGCATGGCGAGTTCCTAGAATTTTTTATTTTTTGTCGCAAGTTAGTGGAATATGAGACTTTGTAAGGAAAAAAGAGAAAGAAAAAAAAATCATCATTTTCCGCTAACTTGTGACAAAAAAAAAAAAATTCTAGGAACTCGCCATGCACTTCACGGAATACCTTGGGGTGTCTTCTTTCCAAAATGGGGTCACTTGTGGCGTAGTTATACTGCCCTGGCAATTTAGGGGCCCAAATGTGTGAGAAGTACCTTGCAATCAAAATGTGTAAAAAATGGCCTGCAAAATCTGAAAGGTGCACTTTGGAATATGTGCCCCTTTGCCCACCTTGGCAGCAAAAAAGTGTGACACATCTGGTATCGCCGTACTCAGGAGAAGTTGGGGAATGTGTTTTTGGGTGTCATTTTACATATACCCATGCTGGGTGAGAGAAATATCTTGGCAAAAGACAACTTTTCCCATTTTTTTATACAAAGTTGGCATTTGACCAAGATATTTTTCTCACCCAGCATGGGTATATGTAAAATGACCCCCCAAAACACATTCCCCAACTTCTCCTGAGTACGGCGATACCAGATGTGTCACACTTTTTTGCAGCCTAGATGCGCAAAGGTGCCCAAATTCCTTTTAGGAGGGCATTTTTAGACATTTGGATCCCAGGCTTCTTCTCACGCTTTAGGGCCCCTAAAAAGCCAGGGCAGTATAAATACCCCACATGTGACCCCACTTTGGAAAGAAGACACCCCAAGGTATCCAATGAGGGGCCTGGCAAGTTCATAGAATTTTTTTATTTTCGCATAAGTTAGCGGAAATTGATTTTTTTTTTTGTTTTTTCTCACAAAGTCTCACTTTCCGCTAACTTAGGACAAAAATTTAAATCTTTCATGGACTCAATATGCCCCTCAGCAAATACCTTGGGGTGTCTTCTTTCCAAAATGGGGTCAGTTGTGGGGTGTTTGTACTGCCCTGGCATTTGAGGGTCTCCGCAATCATTACATGTATGGCCAGCATTAGGAGTTTCTGCTATTCTCCTTATATTGAGCATACAGATAATGAGATTTTTTTTTCCGTTCAGCCTCTGGGCTGAAAGAAAAAAATGAACGGCACAGATTTCTTCATTCGCATCGATCAATGTGGATGAAAAAATCTCTGCCAAAAAAAAAAAATGGAGGGGAAAGGCGTCTGCCAGGACATAGGAGCTCCGCCCTACATCCATACCCACTTAGCTCGTATGCCCTGGCAAACCAGATTTCTCCATTCACATCAATCGATGTGGATGAATAAATCATTGCCGGGATTTTTTTTTTTTTTTTTTTTTTCATATATATATATACAAAGTGTTTGCCAAAGCATAGGAACGCCGCCTCCTCCTTAGCTCGTATGCCTCGGCAAACATATCTGTTACTGCAGAGGAGAAAATCCCGTCTTGCAGCGCCGCATACACCGACTTGCGTGTAATCTGACAGCAGCGCAATGCTTCTGTCAGAATGCACATCGGTGCTGCAGCTGGTCGATCGGTTGGTCCACCTGGAAGGTAAAAAGACAAAAAAAAAAAAAAAAAAAAACCAGGCCGCAACGCAATAATTTTATTAACTTTGCAACAGAACATGTAACTTTAACTTTTTAACTGAACATTAACCTTTTTGCTTACTGGTGTTTTTTTTTTTTTGTTTTTTTGTTTTTTTACCTTTATAGAACAAACCTCTCCTTCCCCATGGGTCAATGTGCAAAGCGCAAATCGCCCAAAGATGTGGCGAAGTGCGTTATGCACTTTGTCCCATGTGAAAGGAGACGTTTGCAGCAGCAGTGAGTGAATGGGCCCTAATAGCCCTGTGTGCCTATCCTGGTGAGATGATCCCTATGCTAATAGTGTACCTGTGAGTGGTACTTCCGGAAACACTCTCCAAAGCATAGGGCAGGGTGGTCAGGACAGTCAGGACAGAAATAGCGGGTGTCACGCCTTATTCCACTCCTGCTACAGACACGACATCTTTTTCGGGGTGACGGTTGGGTTGAGGTACCAGGAACGACATTGGGGAAATGTCGCTCGTGTAGACGGCTAACTACACTGGTGGATGGGGCCACGGAACCTCCTGGGTACAGGAGGTTCTCGATGATCTCTTCCTGAAATTTGAGGAAGGATCCAGTTCTCCCAGCCTTACTGTAGAGAACAAAACTATTGTACAGAGCCAATTGAATTAAATATACAGACACCTTCTTATACCAGCGTCTGGTTCTGCGGGAAACTAAATACGGAGACAACATCTGGTCATTGAAGTCCACCCCTCCCATGTGGAGGTTATAGTCGTGGACTGAGAGGGGCTTTTCAATGACACGGGTTGCTCGCTCAATTTGTATTGTCGTGTCTGCGTGAATGGAGGAGAGCATGTAAACGTCACGCTTGTCTCTCCATTTCACCGCGAGCAGTTCTTCGTTACACAGTGCGGCCCTCTGCCCCCTTGCAAGACGGGTGGTAACGAGCCGTTGGGGGAAGCCCGCGCGACTAGTTCGCGCGGTACCACAGGCGCCAATCCGTTCTAGAAACAAATGCCTAAAGAGGGCCACACTTGTGTAAAAATTGTCCACATAAAGATGGTACCCCTTGCCGAATAAGGGTGACACCAAGTCCCAAACTGTCTTCCCACTGCTCCCCAGGTAGTCAGGGCAACCGACCGGCTCCAGGGTCTGATATTTTCCCTCATAGATCCGAAATTTGTGGGTATAGCCTGTGGCCCTTTCACAGAGCTTATACAATTTGACCCCATACCGGGCGCGCTTGCTTGGGATGTATTGTTTGAAGCCAAGGCGCCCGGTAAAATGTATCAGGGACTCGTCTACGCAGATGTTTTGCTCTGGGGTATAAATATCTGCAAATTTCTGGTTGAAATGGTCTATGAGGGGCCGAATTTTGTGGAGCCGGTCAAAAGCAGGGTGGCCCCTGGGACGGGAGGCGGTGTTGTCACTAAAGTGCAGGACACGCAGGATGGCCTCAAAACGTGCCCTGGACATAGCAGCAGAGAACATGGGCATGTGATGAATCGGGTTCGTGGACCAATATGACCGCAATTCATGCTTTTTTGTCAGGCCCATGTTGAGGAGGAGGCCCAGAAAAGTTTTAATTTCGGAAACTTGGACTGGTTTCCACCGGAAAGGCTGGGCATAAAAGCTTCCCGGGTTAGCGGTGATAAATTGTGTGGCATATCTGTTTGTTTTGGCCACAACTATGTCTAAAAGCTCCGCAGTCAAGAACAGCTCAAAAAATCCCAGGGCCGAACCGATCTGAGCTGTCTCAACCCGAACTCCAGACTGGGCAGTGAAAGGGAAAACTACAGGTGCGGCTGAAGTTGGGGACTGCCAATCAGGGTTTGCCAGCACCTCTGGGATTCTAGGGGCTCTACGGGCACGTCTTTGCGGTGGCTGCGACGGGGTCACTACTGCACGTGCCACCGTACCAGCTTCAACTGCCCTTCTGGTGCTCGCTACTTCACCAGGTTGTACGGCAGTGCTGGTACTAGGTCCAGGGAGGGCTGGGCTGCTGGTGTATGCCTCACCACGTAATCCGACAGCACCAGCCCCACTCTGCTGCTCTTGAAGCGGATCCTGCGCAACCTGTGGTCTAGCGACATGGGCCGGGTACGCCTGGTGGTATCAGGGACCTCAGCCTCCTCGTCCGAACTTTGGGTCAGAGAGCCACTGCTTTCTACAGGTTCGTATTCTGACCCGCTGGATTCATCAGATGAGGGTTCCCACTCCTCATCCGACTGGGTCAGAAGCCTGTAGGCCTCTTCAGAAGAATACCCCCTGTTAGACATGTGGGCAACTAAATTTAGGGGTATTCCCTGAGACTACCCAAGAAAAAAAAAGCAAGCCTGTCTTACAAAGGGGAGGCTAGCGAAGTACCGGAGGCCGCTGCGGTTGATAAAAAATATCAAAACAGATTTTTTTATCGCCGCAGTGCGTGTAAAGTGATTGTGCAGTGAACCAAAAAAAAATTTTTTTTTTGGCACTGCGGTGGGGCGGGTGTGGGCGAACGCAAACACTGCGTTTTGTGTGGAGGGCGAACTAAAGTGACACTAGTACTATTATAGATCTGACCGTGATCAGTTTTGATCACTTCCAGATACTATAAAAGTACAAATGCTGATTAGCGATACGCTAATCAGCGAATAACGGACTGCGGTGCGGTGGGCTGGGCGCTAACTGATCGCTAACTACCTAACCAAGGGGCCTAAACTATACCTAAAACCTAACGGTCAATACCAGTGAAAAAAAAAAGGGACAGTTTACACTGATCACTTTTTTCCTTTCACTAGTGATTGACAAAGGGGTGATCAAAGGGTTAATTGGGGTTCAGGGGGGTGATCTGGGGCTAAAGTGTGCTGTTTGGTGTACTCACTGTGAAGCCTGCTCCTCTGCTGGATCCAACCGACGAAAAGAACCAGCAGAGGAGCAGGCAGCCATATATCAGATCATATTTACTAATATGATCTGATATCTGGCCTTTGATTGGCCTTTTTAAAAATCGCCAGCCTGCCAGCCGCGATCATTGGCTGATAGGCTGGTGACCCAACCCCCCTCTACGAAATGCCGGCGCGAACTGCGCATGCGCGCGCGCATATTCGCGTCATCTCGCGTCTCGCGAGATGACGCGTATATGCGTGACTGTGCGCAGCGCTGCCGCCTCCGGACCGCACATCTGCGTTAGGCGGTCCGGAGGCGGTTAATAACCCCTTTAGCTTACTGCCCCAGGTGCCAGGGGCGTACATAGAAATCATTGGGCCCCATAGCAAGAATCTGACTTGGGCCCCCTAACCCCGCCCACTGCCCTGGCTCCACCCCATTTGCCAATAAAGAAATGTATACTTGACCTACTGAAACCGTTTTTTTATTAACTCTCATACACCGCTAATATGACAGTGCTGTATGGGAGTACGGATTTCACTGGGGCTGCAGTGAGCCATGTACTGCACACATCACTGCTCCTGCCTGTCTGCTTTGGTAAAGCCGGGCATAGATGGGCTATGTGAACTTTTGCAGAGTGGGCACATGACAGTGGATACAGGGCGCGATGTATGCGAGCACAGCTGAACGAGTGCCTGTGTTCACTGTGCTAAAGCCTGACATAGCCCACCCCCCACATCTTAACCCCTTTGCTACCAGCGCCATTTTTTCATCACTTCTCTAACTCCAAATAAATGGGATAAAAAAGTTGCACACATTCCAAAATGGTATCAATAAAAACTGCAGTTCATCCCGCAAAAAATGAGCCCACACACAGCTCAGTAGATATAACTATAAAAATAGTTTTGGGGGTCAGAATATGGTGATGTAAATAAACACTTTTTTTTTAAGTTTAAAGTTTTAATTTATTTTTACACTATTTACACATAAAAAAAACTATACATATGTGGTATCATTGTAATCGTACTGACTCAGAGAATGAAGGGTACAGGTCAGTTTTGCCGCAAAGAGAACACTGTAGGAACAAAATCCATAAAACGGTGGAGAAATTGTTTTTTTTTCCACCCCATCTGGAAAAATTTTGCACACTTCCTACTACATTGTATTCTCCAGATGGCGGGCAGCGTGTAAGCGCAGAGCGGAGGACAACTACGAGCGCACTCTGTTTGTGATTCTTGAGCTTGCTGCGATACACTGGCCAATCAGCAGCAGGATCATTGCGCTGCTAAATGCTGATTGGCCAGTGTGAAATGCAGCAGACGCCGGGAGTCCGCAGCTGGAGCCTGTAGACAGGTCAGAAAGGGAGTGGGCGCATGAACCAAGGGGAGTCGGGGGGGTGGGAATAACACAAGTGGGCGGGCCACGGCAGCCTGAGCGCCTCAATTAACTATAAATAAAAAGTGTCTTGTGAAGAGTAGACTTAGGGGGCGGGGCCTTCCATGCTCTCCGGGCCCCCCCTGTGCCGCGGGCCCCATAGCATCGGTGTGGCCTGCCTATATTGGCGTTACGCCACTGTCAGGTGCCCTTTCCAGGAAGAAACACCTTTGCACCTCTTTTGGCAGTGCCCGTTTGCGCAGGCCCTGTCGGATGCCCTGGAAAATAAACATTATTCCCATGAGCAGCCGGAAGCACACCGTCGGCTTTACGGACTATTCCATGGGACCCATACCGTATGAGGCCTGGCGCCTTATGAACTGTTTTAAGGACGCTGTGTGGTTTGCTAGGAAACACCTAGTGATGAACTGGGAGAGGATGTCCGTCCAGGACTGCAGCAGGCTGGTTCTCCGCCTGCTCAGAGACTACTCCATCATGGATGGTCCGGACGTCGACGAAGAAGAGGATTAAAACCCCTCTCCTTCCCTCCTTCTTCCCCCGGTGTTTCTTTCAATGAAGCTTTGGGCCTGTGACTCCCCCCATTCCCCATTTCCCTATCCCCCCTGCCCTTTCCCTATCACTCGTCCGATGCTTATTGATTGATTTGTGATGTTAAAATGTTAGTGTGGTGCTGTGTGTGGTGCACAGTACCGGATCTGTGCCTGCGCTGTGCTCTACCCCCATGTACAAAATGTTTTCCGTGTAGTATTTATTGTACTGTGTTTCAGCCTGCGCTTCGTCGCCGTATAATGTATGTTTTGTATTGACGACCGATTGCTAATAAAAGCTATTTTCAAAAAAACAACCTTTAGCTGGCGATGGATGCACCAAAGTTATTAAAAGGACCGGCCTCTGTCTATCCAGTCCATGTATGTTTTACCCAGTATCAATCATTGTGCTCACTCGAGTCGACACTACTACATCGTTATTACTGTTACTTTATTTATGTTATAGTCTGTTTTCATGTTGCAATTCTAGCACATTGCACTGTATATAAAGCATACCTACTTCCACCAAATATTGATTGAGGCCTGCAATATACCTGCTTCCACAAAATACTGATTAAGGGTTTGATATACCTGTTTCCACCAAATATTGATTGAGGCCTGCGATATACCTGCTTCCACAAAATACTGATTAAGGGGATTGATATACCTGCTTCCACCAAATATTGTTTAAGGCCTGCGAGATACCTGCTTCCACAAAATACTGATTAAGGGGTTAAATATACCTGTTTCCACCAAATATTGATTGAGGGCTGCGATATACCTGTTTCCACCAAATATTGATTAAGGGGTTAGATATACCTGTTTCCACCAAATATTGATTGAGGCCTGCAATATAACTGCTTCCACAAAATACTAATTAAGGGGTTTGATATACCTGCTTCCACAAAATGCTGATTGAGGGCTGCGATATACCTGCTTCCACAAACTACCGATTAAAGGCTTTGATATACCGTATTTTTCGCTTTATAAGGCCTCATGCACACGACAGTTTATTTTCACGGTCCGCAAAAACGGGGTCCGTAGGTCCGTGATCCGTGACCGTTTTTTCGTCCGTGGGTCTTCCTTGATTTTTGGAGGATCCACGGACATGAAAAAAAAGTCGTTTTGGTGTCCGCCTGGCCGTGCGGAACCAAACGTATCCGTCCTGAATTACAATGCAAGTCAATGGGGACGGATCCGTTTGACGTTGACACAATATGGTGCCATTTCAAACGGATCCGTCCCCATTGACTTTCAATGTAAAGTCTGGAGTTCTTTTATACCATCGGATTGGAGCTTTCTCCAATCCGATGGTATATTTTAACTTGAAGCGTCCCCATCACCATGGGAACGCCTCTATGTTAGAATATACTGTCGGATATGAGCTACATCGTGAAACTCAGATCCGACAGTATATTCTAACACAGAGGCGTTCCCATGGTGATGGGGACGCTTCAGGTTAGAATATACTACAAACTGTGTACATGACTGCCCCCTGCTGCCTGGCAGCACCCGATCTCTTACAGGGGGCCGTGATCAGCACAATTAACTCCTCAGGTGCCGCACCTGAAGGGGTTAATTGTACTATCATATCCCCCTGTAAGAGATCAGGGCTGCCAGGCAGCAGGGGGCAGACCCCTCCCCCCTCCCCAGTTTGAATATCATTGGTGGCCAGTGCGGCCCCCCTCCTCCCTCTATTGTAATAAATCGTTGGTGGCACAGTGTGCGCCCCCCATCGCCCCCCCCCTATTGTAATAAATCGTTGGTGGCACAGTGTGCGCCCCCCATCGGCCCCCCCCTCCCTCTATTGTAATAAATCGTTGGTGGCACAGTGTGCGCCCCCCATCGGCCCCCCCATCCCTCCCTCTATTGTAATAAATCGTTGGTGGCACAGTGTGCGCCCCCCATCGGCCCCCCCTCCCTCTATAGCAGTAACAACATTGGTGGCAGTGTGCGGCCTCCCATCTCCCCCCCCCCCCCCCCCGATCATTGGTGGCAGCGTAGTTCCGATCGGAGTCCCAGTTTAATCGCTGGGCCCTCCGATCGGTAATCATGGCAACCAGGAAGCTACTGCAGCCCTGGTTGCCATGGTTACTTAGCAATAGTACAATAGTAGAAGATTCATACTTACCTGCTTGCTGCTGCGATGTCTGTGACCGGCCGGGAGCTCCTCCTACTGGTAAGTGACAGTTCTTTAGCAATGCGCCGCACAGACCTGTCACTTACCAGTAGGTGGAGCTCCCGGCCGGACACGAACATCGCAGCAGCCAGCAGGTAACTATGAATCTTCTACTATTGTACTATTGCTAAGTAACCATGGCAACCAGGACTGCAGTAGCGTCCTGGTTGCCATGGTTACCGATCGGAGCCCCAGCGATTAAACTGGGACTCCGATCGGAACTCCGCTGCCACCAATGATCGGGGGGGGGGGGAGATGGGAGGCCGCACACTGGCCACCAATGTTGTTACTGCTATAGAGGGAGGGGGGGCCGATGGGGGGCGCACACTGTGCCACCAATGATTTATTACAATAGAGGGAGGAAGGGGGGGCCCGATGGGGGGCGCACACTGGCCACCAAGCTATTATTACAATAGAGGGAGGGAGGGGGGGGCCGCACTGGCCACCAATGATATTCAAACTGGGGAGGGGGGGGTCTGCCCCCTGCTGCCTGGCAGCCCTGATCTCTTACAGGGGGATATGATAGTACAATTAACCCCTTCAGGTGCCGCACCTGAAGGGGTTAATTGTGCTGATCACGGCCCCCTGTAAGAGATCGGGTGCTGCCAGGCAGCAGGGGGCAGTCTTGTACACAGTTTGTAGTGTATTCTAACTAGAAGCGTCCCCATCACCATGGGAACGCCTCTGTGTTAGAATATACTGTCGGATATGAGTTTTCACAAAGTGAAAACTTAGATCTGAAAAAGCTTTTATGCAGACGGATCTTCGGATCCGTCTGTATGAAAGCAACCTACGGCCACGGATCACGGACACGGATGCCAATCTTGTGTGCATCCATGTTCTTTCACGGACCAATTGACTTGAATGGGTCCGTGAACCGTTGTCCGTCAAAAAAATAGGACAGGTCATATTTTTTTGACGGACAGGATACATGGATCGCGGCTTCGGCTGCAAAACGGTGCATTTTCCAATTTTTCCACGGACCCATTGAAAGTCAATGGGTCTGCGAAAAAAAACGGAAAACGGCACAACGGCCACGGATGCACAGAACGGTCGTGTGCATGAGGCCTAAGATGCACCTGATTATAAGACGCACCTAGATTTTGAGGCGGAAAATAAGAAAAAAAATATTTTGAACCAAAAGGTGTGCTTTTGGTGGATTTTGAACTAATGGTCTGGGGATGACACTGTTATGGGGCTCTGTGGATGACGCACTGTTATGGGGCTCTGTGGATGACACACTGTTATGGGGCTCTGTGGATGACGCACTGTTATGGGGGATCTGTGGATGACGCACTGTTATGGGGGATCTGTGGATGACGCACTGTTATGGGGCTCTGTGGATGACACACTGTTATGGGGCTCTGTGGATGACGCACTGTTATGGGGCTCTGTGGCTGACGCACTGTTATGGGGCGCTGTGATGACGCACTGTTATGGGGGGGAATCTGTGGATGATGCACTGTTATGGGGGATGTGTGCTGTGAAACATAGGGCCATGAGGGGAGCCAGCATAAGATGCTATATGTGTGGGTGACACACATATAGCATCTTATGCTGGTTCCCCTCATGGCCCTATGTTTCACAGCATTACAGTACTTTATTCTTTGTATGTAAAATAGAATCAATCGCTCTCCTTTTGATAAACTAGCTGAAACTGATATATCGCCGGCCGCTATGCTGCACAGTGTGGCCGGCGATACATCAGTCACAGTGCGGGGAGGGAGGAGGGGCTGGAGGCAAGTTACAGCGGGGCCCGGTGCAGTCACTGTATTACACCGGGCCCCGCGCACAGAAGTCTCTTTGTATGTAAAAGCTTTCATTATTCCTGAATCCATCGCTCTCCTATTGATAAACTACCCTAATCGCCTGCATCAGTACTCACTATGAATACAGCGTGCGGTCCCTCCGGCGCATGACTTCATCCTGCTCCTGCTTCATTAATGAAGTGGGAGGAGCGTGACGTCAGTCACACACGCCGGCCGGACCGCACGCTGTATTCATAGTGAGTACTGATGCAGGCGATTAGGGTAGTTTATCAATAGGAGAGCGATGTATTCAGGAATAATGAAAGATGTTACATACAAAGAGACTTCTGTGCGCGGGGCCCGGTGTAATACAGTGACTGCACCGGGCCCCGCTGTGACTTGCCTCCAGCCCCTCCTCCCTCCACACACTGTGACTGATGTATCGCCGGCCACACTGTGCAGCATAGCGGCCGGCGATATATCAGTGTCAGCCCTGTAAACAAAAGTCAACCATCATTTTATAAGACGCACTGTCATTTTCCCCCCTCTTTTGGGGGAAAAAAAGTGCGTCTTATAAAGCGAAAAATACGGTAATTGTTTCCACCAAATATTGATTGAGGCCTGAGATCTAACTGCATCCACAAAATACTGATTGAGGGGTTTGATATACCTGTTTCCACCAAATATTGATTGAGGGCTGCGATATACCTGCTTCCACAAAATACTGATTAAGGGGATTGATATACCTGTTTCCACCAAATATTGATTGAGGCCTGTGATATACTTGCTTCCACAAAATACTGATTAAGGGGTTTGATATACTTGCTTCCACAAAATACTGATTGAGGGCTGCGATATACCTGCTTCCACAAAATACTGATTAAGGAGTTCGATATACCTGTTTTCACCAAATATTGATTGAGGCCTGCAATATACCTGCTTTCACAAAATAATGATTAAGGGGTTTGATATACCTGCTTCCACAAAATACTGATTAAGGATTGCGATATACCTGCTTCCACAAAATACTGATTAAGGGGTTTGATATACCTGCTTCCACAAAATATTGATTGAGGCCTGCAATATACCTGCTTCCATAAAATACTGATTAAAGGCTTTAATATACCTGTTTCCACCAAATATTGATTGAGGCCTGCGATATACCTGCTTCCACACAATACTGATTAAGGGGTTCAATATAACTGCTTCCACAAATACTGCTCTTCTCTAGGGACTTAGGCACAGGGTCATTTTGAAAATGACAGGCAGAGGAAGAGGCAGGACATTTCACAGGGGTGGTAGGGGTTGGGCAGGTGCACCAGGCCGGAGCCTATGTGGGAAGTTGGAGAAGGCGGGTGTGATTACTTCAAAGGACGCACCAGAGTTGCTCATTCAGCCTTCCGCTTCTGCACCCTCCTCATCTTCTGTATCTGCACCCTCCTCACTCTCTGCTGTGTGCACCCCAAAGACACCACCACCACCATAGTCCCTCCACTCGAGTCAGAGGAATTATTTTCCCATCCATTCCCAGACCTTACCAATGCGCAGCCATTCTCAACATCGGATGAGGAAGAGGAGGTAGTAACAGCTGCCACCCAGCGGTCTGACGACAGTACCCAGATCAGCTCAAGGAGGAAGGTCCCCGCTGTTGCAGCCTAATCAGAGATCTCAAATGTCAGTGGTGGTGAAGGTGACGATGATGACATATCGATGGATGTCACGTGGGTGCCCACAAGAGAGGAAGAGGAGGGAAGTTCAGAGGGAGAGACGGAGCAGCAGAGAGGGAGGAGAAGCAGTCAGAGCTCGCAGGGCACAGGAGGCAAAAAGCAGACTGCAAATGTATCTGGAGTGAGCCATTCACCATGCACGGTCACCTCTGGCGCTCCCTGGACGCCGGGACATGGCTCCGCAGTGTGGGCTTTTTTTAACGTGTCAGCTGCTGACAATAGTGTTGCCATCTACAGCCTGTGCTGTCAACACATAAGTCGCGGTAAGCCCATAACTCACCTAGGGATGACCGCCTTAAGAAGGCACCTGACCTCCCATCACTGAGCCCAGTGGGAGCAACGCCGTCAGAACCCACAAAGCCACACTCCAGGTGCTCCACTTCCTGCCTCTTCTCCTCTCTCCTACCATTTGTCCTCCACTCCACCTTCCACCGTGCCGTTGTTGCATTCATCTGGCAGAAGGCAGGCTTCCCTGGCCCAAATGTTCGAGCGTAAAAAGTTGATGACGCCGGATAACCCTCTTGCCCAATGGCTGATCGCTGGCTTGTCGGAACTGCTAGCCCACCAACTACTGCCATATAAACTGGTGGACTGGGAGGCCTTTAGAAAATTTGTGGCCATTGACACACTGCAATGGAAGGTCCCCGGAAGGAAATATTTTTCCCAGAAGGGCATCCCAGAGCTATATGGCCACGTTCAGCGGCAAGTGAATATATCTCTGGCACACAGTGTCGGTGCCAAGATACATCTGACCACAGACACGTAGTCTTGCAAACTCGGGCAGGGAAGGTACATCATTTTTACTGCCCACTGGGTGAACCTTCTGACAGCCGTCAAGCATGTAACCCGTGGCTCCCGTGTAGATTTGGTGTTACCGTGATGGATTGCATGCAGGGCTGCCTCTTCTTCTCCTCCTCCATCCTCTGTCTCCTCCTCGGCTGACTCCTCCTTTTCCACTGCTACTGCCTCTTCCACTGCGCCCCCCAAAACCTATTTGACGTGCCAGGTGAGACATCGCCATGCTGTGCTGCGGCTGTTGTGCCTGGAAGCCAAGAGCCACACCGATCCTGCACTGCTTTCAGCTCTGCAGTCACAGGCCGATCAGTGGCTAACCCCGCTCAATTTGACAGTTGGTAAAGTGGTGTGTGACAACAGAGCCAATCTGCTGAGCGCGCTGAAACAGGGCAAAATGACACACGTGCCGTGCATGGCACACGTCCTGAACTTAGTTGTGCAGCGATTTGTTGCCAAATACCCCGGGGTCCAGGACGTCTTGTGGCAGGCCAGGAAAATCTCTGGCCATTTTAGAAGATCTTACATGGCCATGGCTCGCCTTGCTGATGTTTAGCAGCGACACCACTTGCCCATTAGACGTCTGATTTGTGACAGCCCGACTTGCTGTATATGCTTAATAGGCTGCTCCTGCAGCAACGTGCTGTTAACGACTACCTGTACGAACTCTGCAGCAGGCAGGTTCTGGGAGCTTGATTTTTTTTCACCACGCCAGTGGCTGCTCATGCGCGACGCATGCAGACTTCTGCGCCCATTTGATGAGATCACCAAACTGGTCAGTCGCAGCCAGGACACCATCAGTGACATCGTACCTTACGCCTTCTTTCTAGAGTGTGCATTACGTCGTGTCATTGATCTAGCCATCGAGGAGCAGGAGTTGGAAGATGAGGAAGTCGCAATGCTGAATGAATTCCTAGGGGGGCTACTCCATCTGAGACAAGTCTGCAGGAGTCTGAAGAGGAGTCAGAGGAGGATGGTGGCTGGGGGGAGGGGGAGGAGGAGCAAGAAGAGCAGGATTTGAGAGCAACTTTAAAGGATAACTGTCATATTATTATTTTGCATTTAGCAAGTGATAGGTAAAAATTTTGCAATAGATTTTATTTAGCCAAAACGTTTATTTTTGGTAGAAAACTGGGGCTGAAATGACCCTTATCAGCACTCTTCAAAAGAGCGTTGCTAAGGGCCATCCGTCTCCGATTAGAAAAGACAGCCAAACGCTATGCTTCCCTGGGAGACAGAAGGCTGGGCACAGGAGTCTTAGGAGTTAAAATTACATTTATATTACCCCTTTCTATGCAATCTAATGCTCCGTTACATTCACTGACCTGCGATCCCTGTGATAATAATTCATGAGTCAGCCCCCGGAAGTACAAGCACTGTGCGCAGTGAGCCGATGGCTGCTTCATTAATTATTATTACAGGGATGGCAGGTCAGTGAATGCAACGGAGCATTAGATTGCATAGAAAGAGGGAATATAAATGTCATTTAACTCCTAAGGCTCCTGTGCCCAGCCTTCTGTCTCCCAGGGAAGCACGAGGCAGAAGCATAGCGTCTGGCTGCACAGCCCGTCTTTTCTAATAGGAGATGGATGGCCCTTAGCAACGCTCTTTTGAAGAGTGCTGCTAAGGGTAATTTCAGCCCCAGGTTTCTACCAATAATAAACGTTTTGGCTAAATAAAGTCTATTGCAAAATTGTTACCCATCACTTTCCTTACTTCTCCTGAGTACGGCGATACCACATGTGTCACACTTTTTTGCAGCCTAGGTGCGCAAAGGGGCCCAAATTCCAGTACTTTTAGGATTTCACAGGGCATTTTTACGCATTTGGATTCCAAACTACTTCTCACACTTTAGGGCCCCTAAAATGCCAGGACAGTATAAATACCCCACAAGTGACCCCATTTTAGAAAGAAGACACCCCAAGGTATTCCGTGAGGGGTATGGTGAGTTCATGTAAGATTTAATTTTTCCAATGAGTACCTTTTAGGAGGGCATTTTTAGACATTTGGATTCCAGACTTCTCACGCTTTAGGGCTCCTAAAATGCCAGGGCAGTATAAATACCCCACATGTGACCCCATTTTGGAAAGAAGACACCCCAAGGTATTCTGTGAGGGGCATGGCGAGTTCATAGAAGATTTATTTATTTTTTGGCACAAGTTAGCGGAAATATTTTTTTTCTCACAAAGTCTGCCTTTCCGCTAACTTGTGACAAAAAGTTCAATCTTTCATGGACTCAATATGCGCCTCAGCGAATACCTTGGGGTGTCTTCTTTCCAAAATGGGGTCATTTGTGGGGTGTTTGTACTGCCCTGGCATTTGAGGGTCTCCACAATCATTACATGTATGGCCAGCATTAGGAGTTTCTGCTATTCTCCTTATATTGAGCATACGGGTAATGAGATTTTTTTTTTCCGTTCAGCCTCTGGGCTGAAAGAAAAAATCAACTGCACAGATTTCTTCATTCGCATCGATCAATGTGGATGAAAAAATCTCTGCCAAAAAATGTGCAAATAAAAAAAAAAAAAGAGGGGAAAGGCGTCTGCCAGGACATAGGAGCTCCGCCCAACATTCAAACCCACTTCAGCTCGTATGCCCTGGCAAACCCGATTTCTCCATTCATATCAATCGATGTGGATGAATAAATCATTGGCAGAATTTTTTTTTATACAAAGTGTTTGCCAAAGCATATGAACACCGCCCCTCAGCTCATAAGCCTCGGCAAACGTATCTTTTTTACTGCAGAGGAGAAATCTCGTCTTGCAGTGCCGCCCACACCGACTTTGTGCAATCTGACAGCAGCGCAATGCTTCTGTCAGAATGCACATCAGTGCTGCAGCTGGTTGATCGCTTGGTCCACCTAGAGGCTAAAAAACAAAACAAAACAAAAAAAACAGGCAGCAACGCAATAAATTTATTAACATCAACTTTTATAAACTTTATATAAAATTTTAAACAGAACATTAACTTTTTTGTTTACCTGCGATTTTTTTTTTTTTTTTTTTACCTTTAGAGGACAAACCTCTCCTTCCCCATGGGACAATGTGCAAAGCGCAAATCGCCCAGCGATGTGGCGAAGTACATTATGCACTTTGTCCCAGGTGAAAGGAGAGGTTTGTAGCAGCTCTGTGTGAAAGGGCCCTAGGACCCCTGTGTGCCTGTCCTGTGTCACGCGATCCCTACACTAATAGTGTACCTGTGTGTGGTACTTGCGGAAACACTCCCCTATGCATAGGGTAGGCTGGTCAGAACAAAAAACTGTGGTGTCACGCCTTATTCCACCCCTGCTACAGACACAACATCTTTTTCTTGGGGAACATTGAGTTGGGGTACCAGGATAGACACTCAGGAAGTGTCTGCCATGTAGCCGGCTAACTACATCAGGGACTTGGGGCACAGACCTTCCTGGATACAGGAGTTCCGAAATGATCTCTTCCTGGAATTTTAGGAAGGATCCAGTTCTCCCAGCGTTACTGTAGAGAACAAAACTATTATAGACAGCCAATTGAATGAAATAAACAGACACCTTCTTATACCAGCGTCTTGTGCGGCGGGACACTAAATAGGGAGCCAACATCTGGTCATTGAAGTCCACCCCACCCATTTGAAGGTTATAGTCGTAGACACAGAGGGGTTTCTCTCCAGTTGCCCTTTCACACAAGGCAGCCCTCTCCCCCGTGCAAGTCGGGTATTAACAAACTGTTGGGGGACGCCCCGGCGACTAGGTCACGCGGTGCCACAGCATTGAATTCCAACTATATGTAAGTGCCGAAAGAGGGCCACGCTTGTGTAAAAATTGTCCAGGTATAAGTGGTACCCCTTGTGGAGTAAGGGTGACACCAAGTCCCAGACAATCTTGCCACTGCTCCCCAGGTAGTCAGGGCATCCGACCGGCTCCAGTTTTGAGTCGTTTCCCTCATAGACCCTAAAACGATATGTATAGCCTGTGGCCCTTACACAGAGCTTATACAGTTTGACCCCATACCGGGCGCGCTTGCTGGGTATGTACTGTTTGATGCCAAGGCGCCCGGTAAAACGTACAAGGGACTCGTCTATGCAGATGTTCTGATTGGGGGTATACACATCTGCAAACCTGGATGACAAACGGTCTATGAGGGGCCAAATTTTGTGGAGCCGGTCATAAGCTGGGTGGCCTCTTAGATGACAGGTTTTATTGTCAGTGAAATGCATAAAGCGCATGATGACCTCAAAACGTGCCCTGGACATAGCACAGAGAACATGGGCATGTAATGTATTGGGTCTTTAGACCAATAGGACCGCAATACATTTTTTTTTGTTAGACCCATGCTGAGGATAAGGTCCAAAAATATTTAAAATTCGGAGACTGTGACTGGTTTCCACCGGAAAGGCTGGGCATAGAAGCTTTCCGGATTGGCGGTTATATACTGTGCGGCGTAGCGGTTGGTTTCTGCCACAACTAAGTCATAGAGACCCGCGGGGAAGAACAGCTCAAAAAAACTCAAGGGCTGATCCTAAATGAGCTGTCTCCACGCAAACTTCAGACTGGGCGGTGAAAGGGGGCAATACGGGTACGGCAGAAGTAGGGGATTGCCAATTTGGGTTTGCCAGCACCTCTGGGAAACTAAGGGCTCTACAGGCCTGTGAACGTGGTGGCTGCGATGGGGGAATTACTGCACGTGCCACCGTACCAGCTGGAACTGCCCTTCTGGTGCTCGCCACTTCACCAGGGAATACGGCAGTGCTGGTAGAAGGTCCAGGATGTGCTGCACTGCTGGTGTATGCCGCACCATAAAAAAGATCAGCGCTAGCACCACTCTGCTGCAAATGAGGCTCATCACGCGGGGTATGCAGAACACTGACATGGGGTCGGGTACGCCTGACCATAGCAGGGACCTCAACCTCGTCATCTTCACTAGCGGTTAGAGTGCCACTGCTGTCTACAGGTTCATATTCTGAACCACTGGATTCAGCGGGTGAGGCATCCCCATCGCTTTCATCCATCAGGGCCAGAATCCTGTAGGCCTCTTCAGCGGAATACCCCTTTGACATTTTGGGCTAACTAAATTTAGGGGGTATTCCTCTGAGACTACCCAGGAAAAAGAGCACACCTGTCTAGTAAAAAGGAGTGCTTGCGAAGTAAAGCTGTGATCGCTAATAAAGATCCAGAAAGCTCAAAAGTGATCTTTATAGCGGCGCAGCGATTTTACAGTGTTTTTACAGTGAAATATTCTGTCACTGCGGTGGGGCGGACTGAGCGCAAGTGTGCGCACAAGATCAGGCCTGATCGGGCGAACACTGCGTTTTTTGTAGAGCCTAAGGTAACCCTAATGTACTGATATAGATCTGATTGCGATCAGTCTTGATCACTTACAGATACTATATAGTACTAGTGCTGATTAGCGACAGCGATGACGCTAATCAGCGACTACAGTGGGATGGGCACTAACTACCTAACAAGTAGCTAAGTAACTGGCAGTGATAAGGGACCCTTACGGGGGGGGGGGGTGATCAATGACAGGGGGGTGATCAGGGAGTCTATATGGGGTGATCAGGGGTTAATAAGGGGTTAATAAGTGACAGGGGGGGTGTAATGTGTGCGTGGTGTTTGGTGCTACTTACAGAGCTGCCTGTGTCCTCTGGTGGTCGATCCAAGCAAAAGCGACCACCAGAGGAGCAGGTATATCAGACGCTATTTACAAAATAGCGTCTGATATACCTCTTTGATTAGTTATTTTAAAAATCTACAGCCTGCCAGCCAATGATCAGCGCTGGCAGGCTGTAGTTCAACCTATGAACTGCGCAATCCTGTGAGCGCGCGTTCACAGGAAATCTCAGGTCTCACGAGATGACGCCAATAGGCGTCGCTGAGACCTGAGAGCGCCACGGTCCTGACGCCTATCGGCATTAGTGTGACGGGAAGTGGTTAAACTTTTTGGGGATCCCTGGTGTTGTCCGTGGCTGGGGGGAGGAGACCAAGGACGACATTCTCCTGGGCGATGAGCAGGAGCCAGGGCGCTCCACCGCTTCCAATTTAGTGCAAATGGGAGATTTCATGCTCTAGTGTTTGAAGAGGGACCCCCGTATAAAAAGCATAAAGGACAAGCACCAGTACTGGGTGGCAACGTACTTAGACCCCCGGTACAAACACAAAATGGCGGACATGTTACCAGCATCACAGAGGGCTGTCAGAATGCAGCATTTCCAGGCCTTGCTGCAAGAGATGCTGCATTGTGATGTTGCGAAACAGGTGCAGGTACCAATCCTACAGTGCATGCAAGAAGAGGGTTTTAAGATGTGTTGGTCACTTCGGATATGAAATCATTCTTGCAGCCAACCCATTAACAGCCGCCCTCCGGATCCAGCCTTAGGGAACGCCTAGACCGACAGGTGTCCGACTACATCGGCTTAAAGGCCGATGTGGACGCTCTGAGAAGCGAGGAACCCCTGGACTACTGGGTGTGCAACCTTGACCTGTGGCCAGAGCTGGCACAATTTTCCATGGAACTCTAGGCTTGCCCCTCATCGAGTGTCCTGTCTGAAAGGACGTTCAGCGCAGCAGGGAAGGATCGTGACCAATAAGCGCACTCGCCTAACTCACAACAGTGTGGACTACCGCACATTTCTAAAAATGAATGAAGCATGGATCTCTGAGGAATTCAACACCTGTGACAACCATGTGTAATTGAATTTCCTTATGCCAGCCCACACATATCCGCCACCACTCAGAGCAAGGAATGGTCCTTGTCTTATGTATATACAGCGGCATAAAATGCCTTTTCTGTCAGGTGAATGCCTATTTTGGGGGGCCTTTACTCCAGTGGCCTACAGAATTTTTTTTATCCAGTGACAGCCTAATATACATCCATCCACATAATCACAAGTTCTTTTCTGTCAGGTGAATGCCTAATTTTTGAGGCCTGTACTGGCCTATAGTAACATTTTTTGCCAGTGACCGCCTAATGTACCTCCAGCCACATAATCACAAGTTCTTTTCTGTCAGGTTAATGCCTAATTTTTGGGGCCTGTACTGGCCTACAGTAGGGTTGTTTTTATACCAAAATTTTGATTCGGTTTCAATGCCATAAAAAAGTATTGCGACACTCGATACCATTCGATACCACGCAAAAAAATTAAAACCAAAAAAAGCCGGGTGGATTCTGCATTTTATGGAAAGTCCGGCCTATAATAGAACAGTCCGATACTATGTTTTGGGGAGACAAGGTGACAAATAAAATGGTTAATCGCACAGTTTTTTTTTCTGTTACAGCACCCACCGCATAGGACTTTTTTTTATATATTTTTTCTTTTCAAAATTCTTTTTATTGATTTATTTAAGTCACAAGAGGTCTTGTGTGAAAAGAATACAATTAAATGTAACACATCAATTGTCATACCATTAAATAGTTTAACAGCTGAATAGTATATCATGAGTATCCCGATTATCCTACATAATAGTGCATATTACAACATTTGTTTTTTAAAGCGTAAACCGCATAGTGAATCAGTATAGTCATGCAATTTAAGTGGAATTGAGGGTATACTCAGGTTATCAAGACCACAATCAAAGACAGCTAGTATTCAGAGGGTGAGGGGGTTGATTTGGAGGGTTATGATGGAAGGAAGGGGTAGGAGGGAAAGGGAGGGTAAACATGGGGCGGGAGGAAGGAAGGTAGGAAAGGGATGTGGAGGGAGGAGAGGGGGTAGGTTTTAACAAGTATTCCTCTAGACAGCCTGAATATTTGCTATTTTTTTATATTTTAATAGTTTGGACTTTTCAGACATGGCGATATGTAATACTTAATATTTTGATGTTTTTTTTGTAACTTTTTTTTTTTTTACTTTTTATTTAATAACTATTTCTCCCTTGGGGGTAAGAACCTGGAATCTATCAGGGTGAATAGGACTTCACACTTTCCCTGCTGCCCTGTGCATAGTACACACAGCAGCAGGAAGCTGACTATGGCAGCCAGGGCTTCAGTAGTGTCCTGGCTGCCATGGTAACCGATCGGAGCCCCAGGATTTCACTGCTGGGGCTCCGATCAGAACTGCCACCAATAAAGAGGAGGGGAGGGGACCCTGTGGCCACTGCCACCAATGATTTTAATACTGGGGGATTGGGGGGGGGACACTGCGCCACCAATGATTTTAATATTGGGGGGGTTGAGGGGAGGGAGCGCACTGCGTCACCAAGGATTTTAATACTGGGGAGGAGGGGGGAGGGCACACTGCACCACCAATGATAATTTAATTAACATTTAACACAGGAGGCGGGTTCGGCACCTGAGGGGTTAACTGCCACTAATCGCAGCCCTCGCAAGCGCCTCCAGGATTTGTATTAACCGCCTCCCGACCGCTGTACGCACGGATGCGTCCGGGAGGCGGTTGATTTATTCCTCCTGGACGCATCCGTGCGTCATCTCGCGAGAGGCGAGATTTCCTGTGAACGCACACACACAGGCGCGCGCGTTCACAGGATCGGAAGGTAAGAGACAGGATCTCCAGCCTGCCAGCGGCGATCGTTCGCTGGCAGGCTGGAGATGCGATTTTTTTAACCCCTAACAGGTATATTAGACGCTGTTTTGATAACAGCGTCTAATATACCTGCTACCTGGTCCTCTGGTGGTCCCTTTTGCTTGGATCGACCACCAGAGGACACAGGTAGCTCAGTAAAGTACCACAAAACACCACTACACTACACTACACCCCCCCTGTCACTTATTAACCCCTTATGAACCCCTGATCACCCCATATAGACTCCCTGATCACCCCCGTCAATTGATCACCCCCCTGTCATTGATCACCCCCTGTAAGGCTCCATTCAGACGTCCGTATGATTTTTACGGATCCACGGATACATGGATCGGATCCACAAAACACATATGGACGTCTGAATGGAGCCTTACAGGGGGGTGATCAATTTCAGGGGGGTGATCACCCATATAGACTCCCTGATCACCCCCCTGTCATTGATCACCCCCCTGTCATTGATCCCCCCTTGTAAGGCTCCATTCAGACGTCCGTATGATTTTTACGGATCCACGGATACATGGATCGGATCCGCAAAACACATACGGACGTCTGAATGGAGCCTTACAGGGGGGTGATCAATGACAGGGGGGTGATCACCCCATATAGACTCCCTGATCACCCCCCTGTCATTGATCACCCCCCTGTAAGGCTCCATTCAGACATGTTTTTGGCCCAAGTTAGCGGAAATTATTATTATTTCTTTTTCTTACAAAGTCTCATATTCCACTAACTTGTGTCAAAAAATAAAATCTCATATGAACTCACCATACCCCTCACGGAATCCAAATGCGTAACATTTTTTAGACATTTATATTCCAGGCTTCTTCTCGCGCTTTAGGGCCCCTAAAATGCCAGGGCAGTATAAATACCCCACATGTGACCACATTTTGGAAAGAAGACACCCCAAGGTATTCCGTGAGGGGCATATTGAGTCCATGAAAGATTTAAATTTTTGTCCCAAGTTAGCGGAAAAGGAGACTTTGTGAGAAAAAAAAAATCAATTTCCGCTAACTTGTGCCCAAAAAAAATAATTCTATGAACTCGCCATGCCCCTCATTGAATACCTTGGGGTGTCTTCTTTCCAAAATGGGGTCACATGTGGGGTATTTATACTTCCCTGGCTTTTTAGGGGCCCAAAAGCGTGAGAAGAAGTCTGGGATCCAAATGTCTAAAAATGCCCTCCTAAAAGGAATTTGGGCCGCTTTGCGCATCTAGGCTGCAAAAAAGTATCACACATGTGGTATCGCCGTACTCAGGAGAAGTTGGGGAATGTGTTTTGGGGTGTCATTTTACATATACCCATGCTGGGTGAGAGAAATATCTTGGTCAAGTGCCAACTTTGTATAAAAAAATGGGAAAAGTTGTGTTTTGCCAAGATATTTCTCTCACCCAGCATGGGTATATGTAAAATGACACCCCAAAACACATTCCCCAACTTCTCCTGAGTACGGCGATACCAAATGTGTGACACTTTTTTGCCGCCTAGGTGGGCAAAGGGGCCCACATTCCAAAGAGCACCTTTAGGATTTCACAGGTCATTTTTTACACATTTTGATTGCAAACTACTTCTCACGCATATGGGCCCCTAGAATGCCAGGGCAGTATAACTACCCCACAAGTGACCCCATTTTGGAAAGAAGACACCCCAAGGTATTCCGTGAGGGGCATGGCAAGTTCCTAGAATTTTTTATTTTTTGTCACAAGTTAGCGGAAAATGATGATTTTTTATATATTTTTTTTCCTTACAAAGTCTCATATTCCACTAACTTGCGACAAAAAATAAAAAATTCTAGGAACTCGCCATGCCCCTCACGGAATACCTTGGGGTGTCTTCTTTCCAAAATGGGGTCACTTGTGGGGTAGTTATACTGCCCTGGCATTTTAGAGGCCCATATGCGTGAGAAGTAGTTTGCAATCAAAATGTGTAAAAAATGGCTGGGGAAATCCGAAAGGTGCTCTTTGGAATGTGTGCCCCTTTGCCCACCTTGGCTGCAAAAAAGCGTCACACATGTGGTATCGCCGTACTCAGGAGAAGTTGGGGAATGTGTTTTGTGGTGTCATTTTACATATACCCATGCTGGGTGAGATAAATATCTTGGTCAAATGCCAACTTTGTATAAAAAAATGGGAAATGTTGTCTTTTGCCAAGATATTTCTGCAAAATTTTACAAATGAAAGTGAAAAACTTCATTTTTTTGCAAAAAAAAATTGTTAAATTTCGATTAATAACAAAAAAAGTAAAAATGTCAGCAGCAATGAAATACCACCAAATGAAAGCTCTATTAGTGAGAAGAAAAGGAGGTAAAATTCATTTGGGTGGTAAGTTGCATGACCGAGCAATAAACGGTGAAAGTATTGTAGTGCAGAAGTGTAAAAAGTGGCCTGGTCATTAAGGGTGTTTCAGCTAGGGGGGTTGAAGTGGTTAAAGATGACGTTTCATCTGGTAAAAAATTCAGAGCTAAGTATCATGATATGTACAGCGGTGCCCAGGGATATCACTGCACTTACTATTATCCCTGGGCGCAGCTCCATTCTCCCGCTACGTCCTCCGGTATCTTCGGGGACTTGGTTATACTGGGCGGAGACTGCCCTTGTTCTCCTGGGCGTCTTCTTCTCCCAGGCTGTGAGCTCTGCACTGCGATTGGCCTTAGCTACAGCCTGGAAGAAGGAGACGCCCAGGAGAACAAGGGCAGTCTCCGCCCAGTATAACCAAGTCCCCGAAGATACCGGAGGACATAGTGGGAGAATGGAGCGGCGCCCAGGGATAATAGT
This sequence comes from Bufo gargarizans, assembly GCF_014858855.1. Classification (NCBI taxonomy): domain Eukaryota; kingdom Metazoa; phylum Chordata; class Amphibia; order Anura; family Bufonidae; genus Bufo; species Bufo gargarizans. Next base: position 501,878,330 of record NC_058081.1, read on the forward strand.
AAGTGCAGTGAGATCCTTGGGCGCCGCTGTACATATTATACTTAGTTCAGAATTTTTTGCCAGATGAAAGTTCCTCCTTAAATATTTACTTTCATTGGTGGTGCAGTGCGCCCACCTCTCTCTCCTCATTGGTGGCAGCGGCACAGGGGGGAGGGAGAGACTGCTTCATTCTCCCCTGTGCTGCTGAGGAGAACACGGAGCGCGCCGAGAGCAGAGCGCTTATTGTTCTCTGATACTCTGAAGAAGAAACAAAATGGACACCATCCCATTAGCATTAATGGTGGAAACGTGGAGATAGTTCAAAGTTTCAGATTCTTGGGAGTTCATATTAGTCAGGACCTGTCATGGATAAAAAACACTACAGAAATTACCAAAAAAGGCCTTCAGAGGCTTTATTTTCTGAGGAGTCTGAAGAAAGCACAAGTCCCAAAACAGCTGCTAGTCAATTTTTACAGGTGCAGCATAGAATCTGTTACCACATACTGCATTACAGTGTGGTACTCCGGCTGCTCTTCTGAGGACAAGAAGACCCTCAAGCGCATCATCAGAATGGCTGGCAGAATCACTGGTACTCAGTTACCATCACTGGATGACATCTTCACTGCTCGCTGCAGCAACAGGGCAAAAATTATCTGCGGGGATCCAACTCACCCCGGCCACAGCCTTTTCATTCTCCTACCCTCTGGTAGGCGTCTTAGAGCCCTACATGCCCGCACCACTAGGCTGAAGAACAGCTTTTACCCCAAAACAATCAGTCTCCTAAATGCTCGGAGATTATTGCCCCTTCCTAGGATAGAAACTACCACAGACTGAAAGTGACTGCTGCATTCATGACCCCATGATGATCTCTTGTCTGCAGTGGTGTCTGAATCAGTGTGTATATATACTCATGAGCACTTCCTACTTTGCTCTTGCTATATATATGCTGTGAACTGTGAATAGTAATGCCTTCTAGTGCAATGTTTTTTTTTTTTCTAGTGTAATGCTTTAGTTTAAATGTCAGTTCTTGTTCCTCTGTCCATGGCATTTAGGATTGCTCCAAACAACATTTCATTGTATTGTACATTGTATTACATTGTATTGTACAGTGACAATAAAGGCATCTTATCTTACTAGACTGCGCAATAGCGAAGCCCAGTGGCGTTGCAAGGGGGGTGCGGGGCGCACCGGGTGACACCAGTAGGGCCGGCATTTACGAATCATAGTCATTTGTATTGCCGACCTCAGGAGAGATGTGTCTGGGATTCGAACCCACGACCTCTTCCTGTGTCCCGCCCTGTATGTCCACATGGAGTCAGTCAGTGCTGTGTTTCAGAAAAGTTTCAGCTGGGATTCAAACCCACAACCTGTCATGTGTATAGATGTAGCAGAGCTGGGTGTGTTTGGACAGCTGTCATGTGTATAGATGCAGCTATCATATATAGAGATATAGCAGAGCTGAGTGTGCTGGGACAGCTGTCATATAGAGATATAGCAGTGCTGGGTGCATTAGGGCAGCAGTCATGTGTATAGATGTACACTTGAAGTCTCATATTTTTTCTATCAGCGTCAATGCATCTCTTATGGCCGTGTGGTTAGGTGCTTTGCCTCTGATACAGAAGCTCGTGGGTTCGAATCCCAGCAGAAACTTTTCTGAATACAAGCACTGACTCCATATATGGACATACAGGGCGGGACACAGAAGAGGCTGCATCGCTGACATGGAGTATAAGTGTTTTTTTTTTTTTTTTAATACCCGACTGTTACTGCCATGGGGGGAGCGGGAGGCACTTGATACTGGCACATGGGGGGAGGGGGGTTGGCACCTGATACTGGCACATGGGGGGGGAAGGAGAGAGGCACCTGATACTGGCACATGGGGGGAGGGGGGTTGGCACTATGATATTGGCACATGGGGGGAGGAGAGAGGCACCTGATACTGGCAGATGGGGGGGTTGGCACTATGATACTGGCACATGGGGGGGAGGAGAGAGGCACTTGATACTGGAACTTTTTTTGGGGGGCAGATGGCACTATGATACTGGGACATGGGGGGGAGAGGCACTTGATACTGGCACTTTTTTTTGGGGGGGGGGGCAGATGGCACTATGATACTGGGACATGGGGGGAGGAGAGAGGCACTTGAAACTGGCACATCGGGGGGGGGGGGTGGCACTATGATACTGGGACATGTGTGGGGGAGGAGAGAGGCACTTGATACGGGCACATGATGGGGGGGCATCTATGGGGACACTTACTGGCACATTATTGGGGGGCATTATGGGGGACACTAGGCCAGCAGCCTATCAGAGGCCGGACACTGAGAGCATCTACTGGGGCACTATATATGGGGCATTTTATACTGGTACATTATGGGGGGCACTAGCAGGAAGGGGGGAGAGGAGCACTATGGGGAAATTTACTGGGGGCCCTATATAGGGGTATTTTATACTGGGACATTATGGAGGCACTATGGGGACATTAGCTCAACTGGGGGCATTACAAAGGGGTATTTTTTGCATTGTCACATTATAAGGAGAATTATTTCTACTGGGGGGGGGGGGCATTATGGTGGGCTTTATTACTCCCCCATGGTATGACCCCCTAGTGGCAGCACCAGCCTCTCCCTGCTCTGCTATCCCTCTGCCCCTTCTCCAAATCCTTATTATGAAATCTTTCTCATTAGGATAAAACACATCAGCTCCGCCGAGCCCCCGGCCAAAGTGTGGTAGTGGCGTCCGAGATCCCCAAGGGCCAAGTAACTGTAAGTTTTCATGTGAAATATATACAGTATACCGCTACACTGTGCCACACAATATACAGTAGACCTATACACTGTGCCGCACAATATACAGTATACCGCTACACTGTGCCGCACAATATACAGTATACCTCTACACTGTGCCGCACAATATACAGTATACCTCTACACTGTACCACACAATATACAGTATACCTCTACACTGTGCCACACAATATACAGTATACCTCTACACTGTGCCACACAATATACAGTATACCGCTACACTGTGCCGCACAATATACAGTATACCTCTACACTGTGCCGCACAATATACAGTATACCTCTACACTGTGCCACACAATATACAGTATACCTCTACACTGTGCCACACAATATACAGTATACCTCTACACTGTGCCGCACAATATACTGTATATTGTGTGGCACAGTGTAGAGGTATACTGTGCCACACAATATACAGTATACCGCTACACTGTGCCGCACAATATACAGTATACCTATACACTGTGCCGCACAATATACAGTATACCGCTACACTGTGCCACACAATATACAGTATATCTCTACACTGTGCCGCACAATATACAGTATACCTCTACACTGTGCCCCACAATATACAGTATACCTCTACAATGTACCACACAATATACAGTATACCTCTACACTGTGCCACACAATATACAGTATACCTCTACACTGTGCCACACAATATACAGTATACCTCTACACTGTGCCACACAATATACAATATACCGCTACACTGTGCCCCACAATATACAATATACCGCTACACTGTGCCCCACAATATACAGTATACCGCTACACTGTGCCCCACAATATACAGTATACCTCTACACTGTACCACACAATATACCTCTACACTGTGCCCCACAATATACAGTATACCTCTATACTGTGCCACACAATATACAGTATACCGCTACACTGTGCCCCACAATATACAGTATACCTCTACACTGTGCCACACAATATACAGTATACCTCTACACTGTGCCACACAATTTACAGTATACCGCTACACTGTGCCACACAATATACAGTATACCTATACACTGTGCCGCACAATATACAGTATACCGCTACACTGTGCCCCACAATATACAGTATACCGCTACACTGTGCCGCACAATATACAGTATACCTCTATACTGTGCGGCACAATATACAGTATACCTCTACACTGTGCCCCACAATATACAGTATACCTCTACACTGTGCCACACAATATACAGTATACCTCTACACTGTGCCACACAATATACAATATACCGCTACACTGTGCCCCACAATATACAGTATACCTCTACACTGTACCACACAATATACAGTATACCTCTACACTGTGCCCCACAATATACAGTATACCGCTACACTGTGCCACACAATATACAGTATACCGCTACACTGTGCCACACAATATACAGTATACCTATACACTGTGCCGCACAATATACAGTATACCTCTATACTGTGCCCCACAATATACAGTATACCTCTATACTGTGCCACACAATATACAGTATACCTCTACACTGTGCCCCACAATATACAGTATACCTCTACACTGTGCCCCACAATATACAGTATACCTCTACACTGTGCCACACAATATACAGTATACCGCTACACTGTGCCACACAATATACAGTATACCTCTACACTGTGCCACACAATATACAGTATACCGCTACACTATGTAGTCTGTTCTATAAGCACCATTGTTTTGTGGCGGCGGACAGAAAATAATCTGGAAGTGGCCCTCCCGAGACCAGGCTCTGACTGCTAGGGGGGGGGTCTGCTGAGCTAACGGATGCCCCCTATGGCAGTAGCACCACCATAGCCCCCATATATGGCTAAAAAATGGGGTGACACCATTTTGTACCGCACCGGGTGACACCAGCCCTAGCAACTCCACTGGTGAAGCCTAGTATCGGAAAAAGGCAAATCCTGGTATCAAGGTCATTACCAGGAAATAGTATCGTTTGGGGATCGAAAATTCAATACCCGAAACAACCCTTTTATCCAGTGACCACCTAATGTACCTCCAGCCACATAATCAAGTTCTTTTCTGTCAGGTGAATGCATAATTTTTGGGGCCTGTACTCCCGTGGCCTAAAATAAAAATTTCCTAGGCTCCAGCAGGGCACATTTTTGAGAGTTTCCTTTTAGGACGCATAAAATGGTCCCTGATTAAAATACAGATTTTTTGTGGGAATATTTGCCAATGATCCCCCTCTGGTATGTCACTGTCCATGTTGTGGGACTATTTGTGCACTTCTACTAAGTATTTGGTGGCTGCAAATATGACCTGAAGGTTTTATTAGGTTCGCCTGCCATTAAAGTCAAAGGGGCACGCTGCGAAAACATGGTTCGCGAACGCACATTCGCGAACTGTCTTGGGTCATCACTACTGTTAACTCCATGGATGCCATGGGTGGCTACTGACCGCTGCATTTAAGGGGTTAAATGGCTGGGATCAGAGCCAGCACTAATGTTACCATTGCAGCAGTGTCGAGCTGTATGTTACAGCTGACACTCGCTGCTGATGGCGGCAGCACTGTCCCGGAGCCACCACCATCACATACAATACCAGGGGGATCGCTACAAAGGGCTGCAGGGATGAGTCGGGGGCCGAACTGGTGAACGGAGGGCATCAGGGGCACATCTGGCATCGGGGACACAAAGGGGACCATGCCTGATTTCAGGTTCTGAGCTCCAAGTTGGAGATCAGAGGTTGAAACAGGCATTTTTACACTGCCGTGCTCCGATTGGTTAGTCTGCGCAGCAAGGGACCACTCAGATTGGTTCCTTGCCAGCTTCTCCCGTGTCTCTGCTCTTTATAGTGTCAAAGCCCCAGTTAACAGTTTGGATGTAACTGTACGCCTGATTACGTTAAATTACAGGTAATCTGGATGCACAGTTACATCCAAATGCGGGAAGGGGTTAAAAAGAAAAAATTGTTTTGACAGTGGGACAAAAAGAAAAAGCAACCTAAGGCCTTGAACCCTTGCTTTTTACTTGGATGCCACATAGGCTGTCAAGAAGCTGGCCATAGCATAGTGTTATTCAATGTATTGTGTCCCTTTGTGTCACAGCGCCATCTATTGGATTCATAGTCTTATGCCATTCACTCTGCACACTAGCATCATTTTCCTCACAGCGCCATCTATTGGATTCATAGTCTGATGCCAGTCACTCTGCACAACTAGCATCATTTCCTCTCAGCGCCATCTATTGGATTCATAGTCTTATGCCAGTCACTCTGCACACTAGCATCATTTTCCTCTCAGCGCCATCTATTGGATTCATAGTCTGATGCCAGTCACTCTGCACACTAGCATCATTTACCTCTCAGCGCCATCTATTGGATTCATAGTCTGATGCCAGTCACTCTGCACACTAGCATCATTTTCCTCTCAGCGCCATCTATTGGAATTCTAAACGCGTTCTGATCTGTAGCGGTGTGTGACCTATTAGAATTGTATAGAAGCAGAGCGCCCTCCTTTGGACAGTCACTGTCTGTTCAGTCTCATTTCGCATATTAACCCAGGCCCACTACTGCTCAGTTGTATGAATCTGAATTTTGGACAATATTAAAATTAAAATGTTATATGACAAGTGGCATTTTTCATTCTGATTTGAATTCTGGCAGTGAAAATGTCTACAAGAGATGAAACTGAAATCTCAGATTAACTTTTTTAAGTTGTATTTTAGGTTTTTCATTTGATTTATAATTTTGATTGGAAAATAGCACTATGGGGACATGATAATTCATTGACAAAGTTGAAATTTAAAAAGCCAAAAGGCTATTTAATTTTACATTTATTTTTGCCACATATTACCCACACTGGAGTTGGTAATGAAAATTCAAAGGGAAGAAATGCATTTTACTTTTCATTTTGGCAGACATTTTTCAGACATGGGTTGAAAATGAAATGTCAAACTGGGATTTGAATTAAAATTTCATGTTTTTCGTTATCATTTTATTTTTGGCAGGTTTCACCTCCCACCATAGATATCTTTATAGAACCGCTCCATACAAATAATGCAGCATGAAGGGGCTCGGTGAAGGCGGCAGTGAAGGTGTGTAAGTGTCTGATGGGGTCACACAGCTCATAAAAGGACAGCTGCCCAGCCTCATAGTCCAGACATATCCTGACTCTATCACTGGAGATCTCGTCAGGTAACTGGATATATTTACCGTCATGTCTCACTGAATACTGATTATCACACCTCCTCAAACACCAGGACTTGTTATTATCTCCAATGTATGACTGACGCCCCCTCCTGTCTATACTGGGATAACACATCCCCACCCTCCAATCCACTGATCCACTAATCTCCACATCCCAGTAATGTCGCCCTGAGGTAAATCTCCTGCTGCTCATCACCTGATATTCTGGAATCTCTCTGCTCTTTCTGGACGATTCTGATTATTTTGTGTCCAGGTTGCAGTTTTTAGGTCGTCTGATATAATAATGTTATTAGCAGCTGTGTTTACATCCAGTAATATGTCTCCAGGACCCTCCACATAGATCCCTCTCCTTATATCTGTTATTATGTCACATAATGTGTGTAATGTGTCTGAGACCACAGCCACATCCAGATCATCTACATCATGGAGACATCTATTTATGTCTTCATCACCTCCCTCCTCCTCAGGATCACACAAGTCACCTGTATCTGGTTCCTGTAAGACAGTCAGTGGATCAGTCATGTTACACAGCTCCTCAATGTGTCTCATCCTCCCGGACAGCTCGTCCTTCTTTATTTCCAGCTTCTGGATCAGAGAAGAGAATGAGAGTGATTCTTCCATTTCCTGCCTGGAGATCTCACTCAGGACCCTCTTCTCCAGGTTGTCCAGTCGTCTCCTGATGTCTGTAAACATTGCAGTGACTCTCTCTGCTTCTCCAGATGCTTTTTCTTGAGCTTTTCTCCTGCGTTCCTCCAGGTTCTGGACTCTTTTCTCGGTCTCCTCTCTCTTTCTGGTCAGTTTCTGGAGAATATTTCTCAGTTTCCCTTTCCTCTTCTCAGACGCCTCATCCAGCACCATTACCTGGTGTCCCTTATGTTCTCCAGCCAAACTGCAGGACACACAGATACAAACATAGTCCTCGGTGCAGTAATATTCCAGGATCTTCTTATGGACAGAACATTTCCTCTTCTCCAGGGAAGTGCCTGGGGTCAGATAAGACGTGTTCTGATGACTTGCTGTGAACTCTCAGGTGTTTCTCACACAGAGAAGCCTCACAGTGTAGACAGGATTTAACAGCAGGTACAGGAGAGTCCACACAGTAAGTGCAGCAGATCCCGGTTTCCGTCTCTTTATGTTGAGTAACCAATAAATTCTCCATAATGTTACACAGAGCTAAGTTCCTCATCAGTGCAGGCCGCTCCTGAAACTCTTCTCTGCATTCAGGACAGGTATAAACCCCAGACTCGTCCTGTGTATCCAGTACACGATCAATACAGACCCGGCAGAAGTTGTGTCCACATCTCAGCATTACAGGATCTGTATAGGTCTGCAGACAGATGGAGCAGTCCAGCTCAGCTCTCAGATCAGCAGACGCCATGGCTGACAGAGGACGACAGAAACGAAACTGCAGTTCTCTGAGGTTCAAAATCCAGAGGGCGGGTTTACACATGTGTGCACATAGGGTGCGGCTGACAGAGGAAGACAGAAACGAAACTGCAGTTCTCCACAGGGCGGGTTTATACTTGTGTACACAGGATGGGGCTGAACAGCACAAGATCAGTCACTAATAAAGGGGCTGTCATGTATCCATAAACATACCGGACGCCGTCACACTGTAAGGGACACGCTCCCACATGTATCCATAAACATACCTGACACAGTCACACTGTAAGGGGCACGCTCCCAAATGTATCCATAAACATACCTGACACAGTCACACTGTAAGGGGCACGCTCCCACATGTATCCATGAACATACATGACACAGTCACACTGTAAGGGGCACGCTCCCACATGTATCCATAAACATACCTGAAATCACAACACTATAAGGGGCACGCTCCCACATGTATCCATAAACATACCGGACGCCGTCACACTGTAAGGAGCACGCTCCCACATGTATCCATAAACATACCTGACACAGTCACACTGTAAGGGGCACGCTCCCACATGTATCCATAAACATACCTGACACAGTCACACTGTAAGGGGCACGCTCCCACATGTATCCATTAACATACCTGACACAGTCACACTGTAAGGGGCACGCTCCCACATGTATCCATAAACATACCTGAAATCACAACACTATAAGGGGCACGCTCCCACATGTATCCATAAACATACCGGACAGCATCACACTGTAAGGGGCACGCTCCCACATGTATCCATAAACATACCTGAAATCACAACACTATAAGGGGCACGCTCCCACATGTATCCATAAACATACCTGACACAGTCACACTGTAAGGGGCACGCTCCCAAATGTATCCATAAACATACCGGACACTGTCACACTATAAGGGGCATGCTCCCACATGTATCCATAAACATACCGGACACCGTCACACTGTAAGGGGCACGCTCCCACATGTATCCATAAACATACCTGACACAGTCACACTGTAAGGGGCACGCTCCCACATGTATCCATGAACATACCTGACACAGTCACACTGTAAGGGGCACGCTCCCACATGTATCCATAAACATACCTGAAATCACAACACTATAAGGGGCACGCTCCCACATGTATCCATAAACATACCGGACAGCATCACACTGTAAGGGGCACGCTCCCACATGTATCCATAAACATACCTGAAATCACAACACTATAAGGGGCACGCTCCCACATGTATCCATAAACATACCTGACACAGTCACACTGTAAGGGGCACGCTCCCAAATGTATCCATAAACATACCGGACACTGTCACACTATAAGGGGCATGCTCCCACATGTATCCATAAACATACCGGACACCGTCACACTGTAAGGGGCACGCTCCCACATGTATCCATAAACATACCTGAAATCACAACACTATAAGGGGCACGCTCCCACATGTATCCATAAACATACCTGACACAGTCACACTGTAAGGGGCACGCTCCCAAATGTATCCATAAACATACCGGACACTGTCACACTATAAGGGGCATGCTCCCACATGTATCCATAAACATACCGGACACCGTCACACTGTAAGGGGCACGCTCCCACATGTATCCATAAACATACCTGACACAGTCACACTGTAAGGGGCACGCTCCCACATGTATCCATGAACATACCTGACACAGTCACACTGTAAGGGGCACGCTCCCACATGTATCCATAAACATACCTGAAATCACAACACTATAAGGGGCAAGCTCCCACATGTATCCATAAACATACCGGACAGCATCACACTGTAAGGGGCACGCTCCCACATGTATCCATAAACATACCTGAAATCACAACACTATAAGGGGCACGCTCCCACATGTATCCATAAACATACCTGACACAGTCACACTGTAAGGGGCACGCTCCCAAATGTATCCATAAACATACCGGACACTGTCACACTATAAGGGGCATGCTCCCACATGTATCCATAAACATACCGGACACCGTCACACTGTAAGGGGCACGCTCCCACATGTATCCATAAACATACCTGACATCATCACACTGTAAGGGGCACACTCCCACATGTATCGATAAACATGCCGGACAGCATCACACTATAAGGGGCACGCTCCCACATGTATCCATAAACATACCTGACACAGTCACACTGTAAGGGGCACGCTCCCACATGTATCCATAAACATACCTGAAATCACAACACTATAAGGGGCACGCTCCCACATGTATCCATAAACATACCTGACACAGTCACACTGTAAGGGGCACGCTCCCAAATGTATCCATAAACATACCGGACACTGTCACACTATAAGGGGCATGCTCCCACATGTATCCATAAACATACCGGACACCGTCACACTGTAAGGGGCACGCTCCCACATGTATCCATAAACATACCTGACATCATCACACTGTAAGGGGCACGCTCCCACATGTATCGATAAACATGCCGGACAGCATCACACTATAAGGGGCACGCTCCCACATGTATCCATAAACATACCAGACATCATCACACTGTAAGGGGCACGCTCCCACATGTATCGATAAACATGCCGGACAGCATCACACTGTAAGGGGCACGCTACCAAATGTATCCATAAACATGCCGGACAGCATCACACTGTAAGGGGCACACTCCCAAATGTATCCATAAACATACCGGACACCGTCACACAGTAAGGGGCACGCTCCCACATGTATCCATAAACATACCTGAAATCACCACATTATAAGGGGCACGCTCCCACATGTAACCATAAACATACTGGACACAGTCACACTATAAAGGGCACGCTCCCACATGTAAACATAAACATACCTGAAATAACAATACTATAAGGGGCACGCTCCCACATGTATCCATAAACATACCGGACACCGTCACACTGTAAGGGGCACGCTCCCACATGTATCCATAAACATGCCGGACAGCATCACACTGTAAGGGGCACGCTCCCAAATGTATCCATACACATACCTGAAATCACCAAACTATTAGGGGCACGCTCCCACATGTATCCATAAACATACCTGACATCATCACACTATAAGGGGCACGCTCCCACATGTATCCATAAACATACCGGACACCGTCACACTGTAAGGGGCACACTCCCACAAAAATCCATAAACATAACGGACATCATCACACTATAAGGGGCACACTCCCACATGTATCCATAAATATACCGGACACCGTCACACTGTAAAGGACACGCTCCCAAATGTATCCATAAACATACCGGACATTATCACACTATAAGGGGCACGCTCCCACATGTATCCATAAACATACCGGACAGCATGACACTGTAAGAGGCACGCTCCCACATGTATCCATAAACATACCGGACACCGTCACACTGTAAGGGGCACGCTCCCACATGTATCCATAAACATACAGGACAGCATCATACTGTAAGGTGCACGCTCCCACATGTATCCATCAACATACCGGACACCGTCACACTGTAAGGGGCACGCTACCACATGTATCCATAAACATACCTGAAATCACCATACTATAAGGGGCACGCTCCCACATGTATACATAAACAAACCGACACTGTCACACTATAAGGAGCACGCTCCCACATGTAACCATAAACGTACTGGACACAGTCACACTATAAAGGGCACGCTCCCACATGTAAACATAAACATACCTGAAATCACAATACTATAAGGGGCACGCTCCCACATGTATCCATAAACATACCAGACACCGTCACACTGTAAGGGGCACGCTCCCACATGTATCCATAAACATACCGGACACCGTCACACTGTAAGGGGCACGCTCCCACATGTATCCATAAACATGCCGGACAGCATCACACTGTAAGAAGCACGCTCCCACATGTATCCATAAACATACCTGAAATCACCACATTATAAGGGGCACGCTCCCACATGTATCCATAAACATACCTGACATCATCACACTATAAGGGGCACACTCCCACATGTATCCATAAACATACCGGACACCGTCACACTGTAAGGGGCACACTCCCACAAATATCCATAAACATACCGGACATCTTTACACTATAAGGGGCACGCTCCCACATGTATACATAAACATACTGGACACAGTCACACTATAAAGGGCACGCTCCCACATGTAAACATAAACATACCTGAAATCACAATACTATAAGGGGCACTCTCCCACATGTATCCATAAACATACCGGACATCATCACACTATAAGGGGCACGCTAAGGGCACGCTCCCACAGGTATCCATAAACATACCGGACAGCATCACACTGTAAGGGGCACGCTCCCACATGTATCCATAAACATACCGGACACCGTCACACTGTAAGGAGCACGCTCCCACATGTATCCATAAACATACCTGAAATCACCACACTATAAGGGGCACGCTCCAACATGTATACATAAACATACTCGACACAGTCACACTATAAAGGGCACGCTCCCACATGTAAACATAAACATACCTGAAATCACAATACTATAAGGGGCACGCTCCCACATGTATCCATAAACATACCGGACACCGTCACACTGTAAGGGGCACGCTCCCACATGTATCCATAACATACCGGACACCGTCACACTGTAAGGGGCACGCTCCCACTTGTATCCATAAACATGCCGGACACCGTCACACTGTAAGGGGCACGCTCCCACATGTATCCATAAACATACCGGACACCGTCACACTGTAAGGGGCACGCTCCCACAGGTATCCATAAACATACCTGAAATCACCACATTATAAGGGGCACGCTCCCACATGTAACCATACACATACCTGAAATCACCACACTATTAGGGGCACGCTCCCACATGTATCCATAAACATACCTGACACCGTCACACTGTAAGGGGCACACTCCCACAAATATCCATAAACATACCGGACATCATCACACTATAAGGGGCACGCTCCCACATGTATCCATAAACATACCGGACAGCATCACACTGTAAGGGGCACGCTCCCACATGTATTTATAAACATACCGGACACCGTCACACTGTAAGGGGCACGCTCCCACATGTAACCATAAACATACTGGACACAGTCACACTATAAAGGGCACGCTCCTACATGTAAATATAAACATACCTGAAATCACAATACTATAAGGGGCACGCTCCCACATGTATCCATAAACATACCGGACACCGTCACACTGTAAGGGGCACGCTCCCACATGTATCCATAAACATATCTGAAATCACCACACTATAAGGGGCACGCTCCCACATGTATCCATAAACATACCTGACATCATCACACTCTAAGGGGCACGCTCCCACAAGTATCCATAAACATACCGGACACCGTCACACTGTAAGGGGCACGCTCCCACATGTATCCATAAACATACCTGAAATCACCACACTATAAGGGGCACGCTCCCACATGTATACATAAACAAACCAACACTGTCACACTATAAGGGGCACGCTCCCACATGTAACCATAAACATACTGGACACAGTCACACTATAAAGGGCACGCTCCCACATGTAAACATAAACATACCTGAAATCACAATACTATAAGGGGCACGCTCCCACATGTATCCATAAACATACCGGACACCGTCACACTGTAAGGGCCACGCTCCCACATGTATCCATAAACATACCGGACACCGTCACACTGTAAGGGGCACGCTCCCACATGTATCCATAAACATGCCGGACAGCATCACACTGTAAGGGGCACGCTCCCAAATGTATCCATAAACATACCGGACACTGTCACACTATAAGGGGCACGCTCCCACAGGTATCCATAAACATACCGAACAGCGTCACACTGTAAGGGGCACGCTCCCACATGTATCCATAAACATACCGGACACCGTCACACTGTAAGGGGCACGCTCCCACATGTATCCATAAACATACCTGAAATCACCACATTATAAGGGGCACGCTCCCACCTGTAACCATACACATACCTGAAATCACCACACTATTAGGGGCACGCTCCCACATGTATCCATAAACATGCCTGACATCATCACACTGTAAGGGGCACGCTCCCACATGTATCCATAAACATACCGGACACCGTCACACTGTAAGGGGCACGCTCCCACATGTATCCATAAACATGCCGGACAGCATCACACTGTAAGGGGCACACTCCCAAATGTATCCATAAACATACCGGACACCGTCACACTATAAGGGGCACGCTCCCACAGGTATCCATAAACATACCGGACAGCGTCACACTGTAAGGGGCACGCTCCCACATGTATCCATAAACATACCGGACACCGTCACACTGTAAGGGGCACGCTCCCACATGTATCCATAAACATACCTGAAATCACCACATTATAAGGGGCACGCTCCAACATGTAACCATACACATACCTGAAATCACCACACTATTAGGGGCACGCTCCCACATGTATCCATAAACATACCTGACACCGTCACACTGTAAGGGGCACACTCCCACAAATATCCATAAACATACCGGACTTCATCACACTATAAGGGGCACGCTAAGGGCACGCTTCCACAGGTATTCATAAACATACCGGACAGCATCACATTGTAAGGGGCACGCTCCCACATGTATCCATAAACATACCGGACACAGTCACACTGTAAGGGGCACACTCCCACAAATATCCATAAACATACCGGACATTATCACACTATAAGAAGCACGCTCCCACATGTATCCATAAATATACCGGGCACTGTAAAGGACACGCTCCCACATGTATCTATAAACATACCGGACATCATCACACTATAAAGGGCACGCTCCCACATGTATCCATAAACATACCGGACACCGTCACACTGTAAGGGGCACGCTCCCACATGTATCCATAAACATACCTGAAATCACCACACTATAAGGGGCACGCTCCAACATGTATACATAAACATACTGGACACAGTCACACTATAAAGGGCACGCTCCCACATGTAAACATAAACATACCTGAAATCACAATACTATAAGGGGCACGCTCCCACATGTATCCATAAACATACCGGACACCGTCACACTGTAAGGGGCACGCTCCCACATGTATCCATAAACATACCTGAAATCACCACACTATAAGGGGCACGCTCCAACATGTATACATAAACATACTGGACACAGTCACACTATAAGTGGCACGCTCCCACAGTTATCTATAAACATACCGGACAGCGTCACACTGTAAGGGGCACGCTCCCACATGTATCCATAAACATACCGGACACCGTCACACTGTAAGGGGCACGCTCCCACATGTATCCATAAACATACCTGAAATCACCACATTATAAGGGGCACGCTCCAACATGTAACCATACACATACCTGAAATCCCCACACTATTAGGGGCACGCTCCCACATGTATCCATAAACATACCTGACACCGTCACACTGTAAGGGGCACACTCCCACAAATATCCATAAACATACCGGACATCATCACACTATAAGGGGCACGCTAAGGGCACGCTCCCACAGGTATCCATAAACATACCGGACAGCATCACATTGTAAGGGGCACGCTCCCACATGTATCCATAAACATACCTGAAATCACCACACTATAAGGGGCACGCTCCAACATGTATACATAAACATACTGGACACAGTCACACTATAAAGGGCACGCTCCCACATGTAAACATAAACATACCTGAAATCACAATACTATAAGGGGCACGCTCCCACATGTATCCATAAACATACCGGACACCGGCAAACTGTAAGGGGCACGCTCCCACATGTATCCATAAACATGCCGGACAGCATCACACTGTAAGGGGCACAATCCCAAATGTATCCATAAACATACCGGACACCGTCACACTATAAGGGGCACGCTCCCACAGGTATCCATAAACATACCGGACAGCGTCACACTGTAAGGGGCACGCTCCCACATGTATCCCTAAACATGCCGGACAGCATCACACTGTAAGGGGCACAATCCCAAATGTATCCATAAACATACCGGACACCGTCACACTATAAGGGGCACGCTCCCACAGGTATCCATAAACATACCGGACAGCGTCACACTGTAAGGGGCACGCTCCCACATGTATCCCTAAACATACCGGACACCGTCACACTGTAAGGGGCACGCTCCCACATGTATCCATAAACATACCTGAAATCACCACATTATAAGGGGCACGCTCCCACATGTATCCATAAATATACCGGACACCTTCGCACTGTAAAGGACACGCTCCCACATGTATCCATAAACATACCGACATCATCACACTATAAAGGGCACGCTCCCACATGTATCCATAAACATACCGGACACCGTCACACTGTAAGGGGCACGCTCCCACATGTATCCATAAACATACCTGAAATCACCACACTATAAGGGACACGCTCCAACATGTATACATAAACATACTGGACACAGTCACACTATAAAGGGCACGCTCCCACATGTAAACATAAACATACCTGAAATCACAATACTATAAGGGGCACGCTCCCACATGTATCCATAAACATACCGGACACCGTCACACTGTAAGGGGCACGCTCCCACATGTATCCATAAACATGCCGGACAGCATCACACTGTAAGGGGCACACTCCCAAATGTATCCATAAACATACCGGACACCGTCACACTATAAGTGGCACGCTCCCACATGTATCCATAAACATGCCGGACAGCATCACACTGTAAGGAGCACACTCCCAAATGTATCCATAAACATACCGGACACCGTCACACTATAAGTGGCACGCTCCCACAGGTATCCATAAACATACCGGACAGCGTCACACTGTAAGGGGCACGCTCCCACAAGTATCCATAAACATACCGGACACCGTCACACTGTAAGGGGCACGCTCCTACATGTATCCATACACATACCTGAAATCACCACACTATAAGGGGCACGCTCCAACATGTAACCATACACATACCTGAAATCACCACACTATTAGGGGCACGCTCCCACATGTATCCATAAACATACCTGACACCGTCACACTGTAAGGGGCACACTCCCACAAATATCCATAAACATACCGGACATCATCACACTATAAGGGGCACGCTAAGGGCACGCTCCCACAGGTATTCATAAACATACCGGACAGCATCACACTGTAAGGGGCACGCTCCCACATGTATCCATAAACATACCGGACACAGTCACACTGTAAGGGGCACGCTCCCACATGTGTCCATAAACATACCTGAAATCACCACACTATAAGGGGCACGCTCCAACATGTATACATAAACATACTGGACACAGTCACACTATAAATGGCACGCTCCCACATGTAAACATAAACATACCTGAAATCACAATACTATAAGGGGCACGCTCCCACATGTATCTATTAACATACCGGACACCGTCACACTGTAAGGGGCACGCTCCCACATGTATCCCTAAACATACCGGACACAGTCACACTGTAAGGGGCACGCTCCCACATGTATCCATAAACATACCGGACACCGTCACACTATAAGGGGCACGCTCCCACATGTATCCATAAACATACCGGACACCGTCACACTGTAAGGGGCACGCTCCCACATTTATCCATAAACATACCGGACACCGTCACACTGTAAGGGGCACGCTCACACATGTATCCATAAACATACCTGAAATCACCACATTATAAGGGGCACGCTCCCACATGTAACCATACACATACCTGAAATCACCACACTATTAGGGGCACGCTCCCACATGTATCCATAAACATACCTGACACCGTCACACTATAAGGGGCACGCTCCCACATGTATCCATAAACATACCGGAGAGCATCACACTGTAAGGGGCACGCTCCCACATGTATTTATAAACATACCGGACACCGTCACACTGTAAGGGGCACGCTCCCACATGTAACCATAAACATACTGGACACAGTCACACTATAAAGGGCACGCTCCTACATGTAAATATAAACATACCTGAAATCACAATACTATAAGGGGCACGCTCTCACATGTATCCATAAACATACCGGACACCGTCACACTGTAAGGGGCACGCTCCCACATGTATCCATAAACATACCGGACACCGTCACACTGTAAGGGGCAAGCTCCCACATGTATCCATAAACATATCTGAAATCACCACACTGTAAGGGGCACGCTCCCACATGTATCCAAAAACATACCTGACATCATCACACTATAAGGGGCACGCTCCCACATGTATCCATAAACATACCTGACATCATCACACTCTAAGGGGCACGCTCCCACAAGTATCCATAAACATACCGGACACCGTCACACTGTAAGGGGCACGCTCCTACATGTATCCATAAACATACCTGAAATCACCACACTATAAGGGGCACGCTCCCACATGTATACATAAACAAACCGACACTGTCACACTATAAGGGGCACGCTCCCACATGTAACCATAAACATACTGGACACAGTCACACTATAAAGGGCACGCTCCCACATGTAAACATAAACATACCGGACACCGTCACACTGTAAGGGGCACGCTCCCACATGTATCCATAAACATGAAGCAGGCATTGGCTATTCGTTCAGTCCTATAAGCCTACCCATCCCATAACCTCCACCCCTCACCCTAAGGCCTCATGCACACGGACGTTTTTTTTCACGGTCCGCAAAACGGGGTTCCGTTGGTCCGTGATCCGTGACCGTTTTTCCGTCCGTGGGTCTTCCTTGATTTTTGGAGGATCCACGGACATGAAAAAAAAGTCATTTTGGTGTCCGCCTGGCCGTGCGGAGCCAAACGGATCCGTCCTGAATTACAATGCAAGTCAATGGGGACGGATCCGTTTGATGTTGACACAATATGGTGCCATTTCAAACGGATCCGTCCCCATTGACTTTCAATGTAAAGTCTGGAGTTCTGTTATACCATCGGATTGGAGTTTTCTCCAATCCGATGGTATATTTTAACTTGTAGCGTCCCCATCACCATGGGAACGCCTCTATGTTAGAATATACTGTCGGATATGAGCTACATCGTGAAACTCATTTCCGACAGTATATTCTAACACAGAGGCGTTCCCATGGTGATGGAGACGCTTCAGGTTAGAATATACAAAAAAACGGTGTACATGACTGTCCCCTGCTGCCTGGCAGGTGCTGCCAGGCAGCAGGGGGCAGACCCCCCCCCCCCCCCCCCTGTTTTTAACTCATTGGTGGCCAGTGGGCCCCCCCTCCCCTGTTGTTAACTCGTTGGTGGCCAGTGTGCGCACCCCCCTCCCTCCCTCCCTCTATTGTTTTAATACATTGGGGCCAGTGTGCGCGCGCCCCCCCAACCCCCCCTCCCTCCCTCTATTGTTTTAATACATTGGGGCCAGTGTGCGCGGGCCCCCCCAACCCCCCCTCCCTCCCTCTATTGTTTTAATACATTGGGGCCAGTGTGCGCACCCCCCCAACCCCCCCCCCCCCCCTCCCTCCCTCTATTGTAATCATCATCGGTGGCAGCGGAGTAGAAGATTCATACTTACCTGGCTGCTGGCTGCTGCGATCTCTGTGTCCGGCCGGGAGCTCCTCCTACTGGTAAGTGACAGGTCTGTGCGGCGCATTGCTGTCACTTACCAGTAGGAGGAGCTCCCGGCCGGACGCAGACATCGCAGCAGCCAGCAGCCAGGTAAGTATGAAAATCTTCTACTCCGCTGCCACCGATGATGATTACAATAGAGGGAGGGAGGGGGGGGGGGGGGGGGGTTGGGGGGGGTGCGCACACTGGCCCCAATGTATTAAAACAATAGAGGGAGGGAGGGGGGGTTGGGTGGGCGCGCGCACACTGGCCCCAATGTATTAAAACAATAGAGGGAGGGAGGGAGGGGGGTGCGCACACTGGCCACCAACGAGTTAACAACAGGGGGGGGGGGGGGCGCACAATGATATTCAAACTGGGGAGGGGGGGGGGGGGGTCTGCCCCCTGCTGCCTGGCAGCCCTGATCTCTTACAGGGGGATATGATGGGGTTAATTGTACTATCATATCCCCCTGTAAGAGATCGGGTGCTGCCAGGCAGCAGGGGGCAGTCTTGTACAAAGTTTGCAGTGTATTCTAACTAGAAGCGTCCCCATCACCATGGGAACGCTTCTGTGTTAGAATATACTGTCGGAAATGAGTTTTCACGAAGTGAAAACTTAGATCAGAAAAAGCTTTTATGCAGACGGATCTTCGGATCCGTCTGTATGAAAGCAACCTACGGACACGGATGCCAATCTTGTGTGCATCCGTGTTCTTTCACGGACCCATTGACTTGAATGGGCCCGTGAACCGTTGGCCGTGAAAAAAATAGGACAGGTCTTATTTTTTTCACGGCCAGGAAACACGGCTCACGGATGCGGCTGCCAAACGGTGCATTTTCCGATTTTTCCACGGACCCATTGAAAGTCAATGGGTCCGTGAAAAAAAACGGAAAACGGCACAACGGCCACGGATGCACACAACGGTCGTGTGCATGAGGCCTAACCCATATAAATAAACACACAACACCACTGCTTGGATTTAATCGGCCACAGCAGCCGTTTATTAAATAAATACAACATAAATATAACATGAGTTAACCCCTGACGAGGGAGGTCCTAGAAGCCCCAATAACTTTATAAACACTGGAACACCTGCGTCACCATCTTACCCCCAGCCGTTGAACCCAGCTCGGAGGCAGCAACTGATGGACGCGTAATTAGTTCCTACCAGCTCCTCAATGAGAGTCCAGCCCCTCCCGCGGGGCCCTCCCATCCTCAGGTACCACCATATTTCACCACTTCAAAGACCTCCCCCGCCTCCACGACTGCCGCGACATATAACAACACCAGCCCACACAACTTCCACTTCCAACAGGGTCGGGCGGGTGGGCGATTCAGTCTCCTGGCCAGCACTGCTTTCACTTCCGCCTTCTTCCTCCTTCTCACCTCTGGCCACGCCCCCCATCACCCTAGCAACTCGCGCCTCGCCTCCGCTCCCGCCCCCACTCACCACTGACCCTTTCCTCACCAGTCCTGCCCTGCAAAGCCTCTTCATGAACGTCCTCCCCCACCGCTGCGCTCCTTGTCCGGACTGACTTACCTGAAATCACCACACTATAAGGGGCACGCTCACACATGTATCCATAAACATTCCGGACACCGTCACACTGTAAGGGGCACGCTCCCACATGTATCCATAAACATGCCGGACAGCATCACACTGTAAGGGGCACGCTCCCAAATGTATCCATAAACATACCGGACACTGTTACACTATAAGGGGCACGCTCCCACAGGTATCCATAAACATACCGGACACCGTCACACTGTAAGGGGCACGCTCCCACATGTATCCATAAACATACCGGACACCGTCACACTGTAAGGGGCACGCTCCCACATGTATCCATAAACATACCTGAAATCACCACATTATAAGGGCCACGCTCCCAAATGTATCCATAAACATACCGGACATCATCACACTATAAGGGGCATGCTCCCACATGTATCCATAAACATACCGGACACCGTCACACTATAAGGGGCACGCTCCCACATGTATCCATAAACATACCGGACACCGTCACACTGTAAGGGGCACGCTCCCACATTTATCCATAAACATACCGGACACCGTCACACTGTAAGGGGCACGCTCCCACATGTATCCATAAACATACCTGAAATCACCACATTATAAGGGGCACGCTCCCACATGTAACCATACACATACCTGAAATCACCACACTATTAGGGGCACGCTCCCACATGTATCCATAAACATACCTGACACCGTCACACTATAAGGGGCACGCTCCCACATGTATCCATAAACATACCGGAGAGCATCACACTGTAAGGGGCACGCTCCCACATGTATTTATAAACATACCGGACACCGTCACACTGTAAGGGGCACGCTCCCACATGTAACCATAAACATACTGGACACAGTCACACTATAAAGGGCACGCTCCTACATGTAAATATAAACATACCTGAAATCACAATACTATAAGGGGCACGCTCTCACATGTATCCATAAACATACCGGACACCGTCACACTGTAAGGGGCACGCTCCCACATGTATCCATAAACATACCGGACACCGTCACACTGTAAGGGGCAAGCTCCCACATGTATCCATAAACATATCTGAAATCACCACACTGTAAGGGGCACGCTCCCACATGTATCCAAAAACATACCTGACATCATCACACTATAAGGGGCACGCTCCCACATGTATCCATAAACATACCTGACATCATCACACTCTAAGGGGCACGCTCCCACAAGTATCCATAAACATACCGGACACCGTCACACTGTAAGGGGCACGCTCCTACATGTATCCATAAACATACCTGAAATCACCACACTATAAGGGGCACGCTCCCACATGTATACATAAACAAACCGACACTGTCACACTATAAGGGGCACGCTCCCACATGTAACCATAAACATACTGGACACAGTCACACTATAAAGGGCACGCTCCCACATGTAAACATAAACATACCGGACACCGTCACACTGTAAGGGGCACGCTCCCACATGTATCCATAAACATGAAGCAGGCATTGGCTATTCGTTCAGTCCTATAAGCCTACCCATCCCATAACCTCCACCCCTCACCCTAAGGCCTCATGCACACGGACGTTTTTTTTCACGGTCCGCAAAACGGGGTTCCGTTGGTCCGTGATCCGTGACCGTTTTTCCGTCCGTGGGTCTTCCTTGATTTTTGGAGGATCCACGGACATGAAAAAAAAGTCATTTTGGTGTCCGCCTGGCCGTGCGGAGCCAAACGGATCCGTCCTGAATTACAATGCAAGTCAATGGGGACGGATCCGTTTGATGTTGACACAATATGGTGCCATTTCAAACGGATCCGTCCCCATTGACTTTCAATGTAAAGTCTGGAGTTCTGTTATACCATCGGATTGGAGTTTTCTCCAATCCGATGGTATATTTTAACTTGTAGCGTCCCCATCACCATGGGAACGCCTCTATGTTAGAATATACTGTCGGATATGAGCTACATCGTGAAACTCATTTCCGACAGTATATTCTAACACAGAGGCGTTCCCATGGTGATGGAGACGCTTCAGGTTAGAATATACAAAAAAACGGTGTACATGACTGTCCCCTGCTGCCTGGCAGGTGCTGCCAGGCAGCAGGGGGCAGACCCCCCCCCCCCCTGTTTTTAACTCATTGGTGGCCAGTGGGCCCCCCCTCCCCTGTTGTTAACTCGTTGGTGGCCAGTGTGCGCACCCCCCTCCCTCCCTCCCTCTATTGTTTTAATACATTGGGGCCAGTGTGCGCGCGCCCCCCCAACCCCCCCTCCCTCCCTCTATTGTTTTAATACATTGGGGCCAGTGTGCGCGGGCCCCCCCAACCCCCCCTCCCTCCCTCTATTGTTTTAATACATTGGGGCCAGTGTGCGCACCCCCCCAACCCCAACCCCCCCCCCTCCCTCCCTCTATTGTAATCATCATCGGTGGCAGCGGAGTAGAAGATTTTCATACTTACCTGGCTGCTGGCTGCTGCGATCTCTGTGTCCGGCCGGGAGCTCCTCCTACTGGTAAGTGACAGGTCTGTGCGGCGCATTGCTGTCACTTACCAGTAGGAGGAGCTCCCGGCCGGACACAGACATCGCAGCAGCCAGCAGCCAGGTAAGTATGAAAATCTTCTACTCCGCTGCCACCGATGATGATTACAATAGAGGGAGGGAGGGGGGGGGGGGGGGGGTTGGGGGGGGTGCGCACACTGGCCCCAATGTATTAAAACAATAGAGGGAGGGAGGGGGGGTTGGGTGGGCGCGCGCACACTGGCCCCAATGTATTAAAACAATAGAGGGAGGGAGGGAGGGGGGTGCGCACACTGGCCACCAACGAGTTAACAACAGGGGGGGGGGGGGGCCGCACAATGATATTCAAACTGGGGAGGGGGGGGGGGGGTCTGCCCCCTGCTGCCTGGCAGCCCTGATCTCTTACAGGGGGATATGATGGGGTTAATTGTACTATCATATCCCCCTGTAAGAGATCGGGTGCTGCCAGGCAGCAGGGGGCAGTCTTGTACAAAGTTTGCAGTGTATTCTAACTAGAAGCGTCCCCATCACCATGGGAACGCTTCTGTGTTAGAATATACTGTCGGAAATGAGTTTTCACGAAGTGAAAACTTAGATCAGAAAAAGCTTTTATGCAGACGGATCTTCGGATCCGTCTGTATGAAAGCAACCTACGGACACGGATGCCAATCTTGTGTGCATCCGTGTTCTTTCACGGACCCATTGACTTGAATGGGCCCGTGAACCGTTGGCCGTGAAAAAAATAGGACAGGTCATATTTTTTTCACGGCCAGGAAACACGGCTCACGGATGCGGCTGCCAAACGGTGCATTTTCCGATTTTTCCACGGACCCATTCAAAGTCAATGGGTCCGTGAAAAAAAACGGAAAACGGCACAACGGCCACGGATGCACACAACGGTCGTGTGCATGAGGCCTAACCCATATAAATAAACACACAACACCACTGCTTGGATTTAATCGGCCAAAGCAGCCGTTTATTAAATAAATACAACATAAATATAACATGAGTTAACCCCTGACGAGGGAGGTCCTAGAAGCCCCAATAACTTTATAAACACTGGAACACCTGCGTCACCATCTTACCCCCAGCCGTTGAACCCAGCTCGGAGGCAGCAACTGATGGACGCGTAATTAGTTCCTACCAGCTCCTCAATGAGAGTCCAGCCCCTCCCGCGGGGCCCTCCCATCCTCAGTTACCACCATATTTCACCACTTCAAAGACCTCCCCCGCCTCCACGACTGCCGCGACATATAACAACACCAGCCCACACAACTTCCACTTCCAACAGGGTCGGGCGGGTGGGCGATTCAGTCTCCTGGCCAGCACTGCTTTCACTTCCGCCTTCTTCCTCCTTCTCACCTCTGGCCACGCCCCCCATCACCCTAGC
The DNA here is from genome assembly GCF_014858855.1 of Bufo gargarizans. Lineage (NCBI taxonomy): Eukaryota > Metazoa > Chordata > Amphibia > Anura > Bufonidae > Bufo > Bufo gargarizans. Next base: position 501,903,676 of record NC_058081.1, read on the forward strand.
AACTCGCGCCTCGCCTCCGCTCCCGCCCCCACTCACCACTGACCCTTTCCTCACCAGTCCTGCCCTGCAAAGCCTCTTCATGAACGTCCTCCCCCACCGCTGCGCTCCTTGTCCGGACTGACTTACCTGAAATCACCACACTATAAGGGGCACGCTCACACATGTATCCATAAACATTCCGGACACCGTCACACTGTAAGGGGCACGCTCCCACATGTATCCATAAACATGAAGCAGGCATTGGCTATTCGTTCAGTCCTATAAGCCTACCCATCCCATAACCTCCACCCCTCACCCTAAGGCCTCATGCACACGGACGTTTTTTTTCACGGTCCGCAAAACGGGGTTCCGTTGGTCCGTGATCCGTGACCGTTTTTCCGTCCGTGGGTCTTCCTTGATTTTTGGAGGATCCACGGACATGAAAAAAAAGTCATTTTGGTGTCCGCCTGGCCGTGCGGAGCCAAACGGATCCGTCCTGAATTACAATGCAAGTCAATGGGGACGGATCCGTTTGATGTTGACACAATATGGTGCCATTTCAAACGGATCCGTCCCCATTGACTTTCAATGTAAAGTCTGGAGTTCTGTTATACCATCGGATTGGAGTTTTCTCCAATCCGATGGTATATTTTAACTTGTAGCGTCCCCATCACCATGGGAACGCCTCTATGTTAGAATATACTGTCGGATATGAGCTACATCGTGAAACTCATTTCCGACAGTATATTCTAACACAGAGGCGTTCCCATGGTGATGGAGACGCTTCAGGTTAGAATATACAAAAAAACGGTGTACATGACTGTCCCCTGCTGCCTGGCAGGTGCTGCCAGGCAGCAGGGGGCAGACCCCCCCCCCCCCTGTTTTTAACTCATTGGTGGCCAGTGGGCCCCCCCTCCCCTGTTGTTAACTCGTTGGTGGCCAGTGTGCGCACCCCCCTCCCTCCCTCCCTCTATTGTTTTAATACATTGGGGCCAGTGTGCGCGCGCCCCCCCAACCCCCCCTCCCTCCCTCTATTGTTTTAATACATTGGGGCCAGTGTGCGCGGGCCCCCCCAACCCCCCCTCCCTCCCTCTATTGTTTTAATACATTGGGGCCAGTGTGCGCACCCCCCCAACCCCAACCCCCCCCCTCCCTCCCTCTATTGTAATCATCATCGGTGGCAGCGGAGTAGAAGATTTTCATACTTACCTGGCTGCTGGCTGCTGCGATCTCTGTGTCCGGCCGGGAGCTCCTCCTACTGGTAAGTGACAGGTCTGTGCGGCGCATTGCTGTCACTTACCAGTAGGAGGAGCTCCCGGCCGGACGCAGACATCGCAGCAGCCAGCAGCCAGGTAAGTATGAAAATCTTCTACTCCGCTGCCACCGATGATGATTACAATAGAGGGAGGGAGGGGGGGGGGGGGGGGGGTTGGGGGGGGTGCGCACACTGGCCCCAATGTATTAAAACAATAGAGGGAGGGAGGGGGGGTTGGGTGGGCGCGCGCACACTGGCCCCAATGTATTAAAACAATAGAGGGAGGGAGGGAGGGGGGTGCGCACACTGGCCACCAACGAGTTAACAACAGGGGGGGGGGGGGGGCCGCACAATGATATTCAAACTGGGGAGGGGGGGGGGGGGTCTGCCCCCTGCTGCCTGGCAGCCCTGATCTCTTACAGGGGGATATGATGGGGTTAATTGTACTATCATATCCCCCTGTAAGAGATCGGGTGCTGCCAGGCAGCAGGGGGCAGTCTTGTACAAAGTTTGCAGTGTATTCTAACTAGAAGCGTCCCCATCACCATGGGAACGCTTCTGTGTTAGAATATACTGTCGGAAATGAGTTTTCACGAAGTGAAAACTTAGATCAGAAAAAGCTTTTATGCAGACGGATCTTCGGATCCGTCTGTATGAAAGCAACCTACGGCCACGGATCACGGACACGGATGCCAATCTTGTGTGCATCCGTGTTCTTTCACGGACCCATTGACTTGAATGGGCCCGTGAACCGTTGGCCGTGAAAAAAATAGGACAGGTCATATTTTTTTCACGGCCAGGAAACACGGCTCACGGATGCGGCTGCCAAACGGTGCATTTTCCGATTTTTCCACGGACCCATTGAAAGTCAATGGGTCCGTGAAAAAAAACGGAAAACGGCACAACGGCCACGGATGCACACAACGGTCGTGTGCATGAGGCCTAACCCATATAAATAAACACACAACACCACTGCTTGGATTTAATCGGCCACAGCAGCCGTTTATTAAATAAATACAACATAAATATAACATGAGTTAACCCCTGACGAGGGAGGTCCTAGAAGCCCCAATAACTTTATAAACACTGGAACACCTGCGTCACCATCTTACCCCCAGCCGTTGAACCCAGCTCGGAGGCAGCAACTGATGGACGCGTAATTAGTTCCTACCAGCTCCTCAATGAGAGTCCAGCCCCTCCCGCGGGGCCCTCCCATCCTCAGTTACCACCATATTTCACCACTTCAAAGACCTCCCCCGCCTCCACGACTGCCGCGACATATAACAACACCAGCCCACACAACTTCCACTTCCAACAGGGTCGGGCGGGTGGGCGATTCAGTCTCCTGGCCAGCACTGCTTTCACTTCCGCCTTCTTCCTCCTTCTCACCTCTGGCCACGCCCCCCATCACCCTAGCAACTCGCGCCTCGCCTCCGCTCCCGCCCCCACTCACCACTGACCCTTTCCTCACCAGTCCTGCCCTGCAAAGCCTCTTCATGAACGTCCTCCCCCACCGCTGCGCTCCTTGTCCGGACTGACTTACCTGAAATCACCACACTATAAGGGGCACGCTCACACATGTATCCATAAACATTCCGGACACCGTCACACTGTAAGGGGCACGCTCCCACATGTATCCATAAACATGCCGGACAGCATCACACTGTAAGGGGCACGCTCCCAAATGTATCCATAAACATACCGGACACTGTTACACTATAAGGGGCACGCTCCCACAGGTATCCATAAACATACCGGACACCGTCACACTGTAAGGGGCACGCTCCCACATGTATCCATAAACATACCGGACACCGTCACACTGTAAGGGGCACGCTCCCACATGTATCCATAAACATACCTGAAATCACCACATTATAAGGGCCACGCTCCCAAATGTATCCATAAACATACCGGACATCATCACACTATAAGGGGCATGCTCCCACATGTATCCATAAACATACCGGACAGCATCACACTATAAGGGGCACGCTCCCACATGTAACCATAAACATACTGGACACAGTCACACTTGTTGCGGCAGGCCAAGGGTCAGCCATGTGATAATCGTTGCCTCGTGTTCAGGTGAATGACGTCGACGGAGGAAAATGACAGAAGTCTGAGTATAGTTCAAAACCTTGTCAGGACCCTAAAGTGAAAATGTCCTGCACCCTTTATTTATACACAGTTCACAGGGTGTAACCCCTCAAAGTAAAACATGATTGGTTTACAGACATTTCAATAATGGCTTTTGAATCCATCTATTGATTGGTTAGTTATTTTTCAAGTTTCACTTTTACAAAAATGTGTTAACTAATGGATTTAGAATTTTTTGGCAAAAGAGGCAAAATTACAAGGAGTAGTACAAATGTTATCTTATCTTAACATACACAGTTCACTTCTATAGTTTTTTTTTAGCTTATGCTTGTTCTTTTCAAATGTCAGCACATTAGATCACATATACAGATAAAATGAAAAACATTTTATGAATTTTATATCCACTTTCAGAAAAGCTGGATAATTTCCTTAACACACTATAAAGGGCACGCTCCCACATGTAAACATAAACATACCTGAAATCACAATACTATAAGGGGCACGCTCCCACATGTATCCATAAACATACCGGACACCGTCACACTGTAAGGGGCACGCTCCCACATGTATCCATAAACATAACGGACACCGTCACACTGTAAGGGGCACGCTCCCACATGTATCCATAAACATATCTGAAATCACCACACTATAAGGGGCACGCTCCCACATGTATCCAAAAACATACCTGACATCATTACACTATAGGGGGCACGCTCCCACATGTATCCATAAACATACCTGACATCATCACACTATAAGGGGTACGCTCCCACAAGTATCCATATACATACCGGACACCGTCACACTGTAAGGGGCACGCTACCAAATGTATCCATAAACATAACTGAAATCACCACACTATAAGGGGCACGCTCCCACATGTATTCATAAACATACCTGAAATCACCACACTATAAGGGGCACGCTCCCACATGAATCCATATACAACCTGTACAGTGTCACACTACCATAGGGTCACTCTACCATATGTATCCGTAAACATACCGGACACAGTCACACTATAAGGGGCACGCTCCCACATGTATCCATAAACATACCGACACTGTCACACTATAGGGGGCACGCTCCCACATGTATCCATGAACATACCTGAAATCACAATACTATAAGGGGCACGCTCCCACATGTATCCATAAACATACCTGAAATCACCACACTATAAGGGGCACGCTCCAATATGTATCCATAAACATACCAGACACCGTCACACTATAAGGGGCACAATACCACATGTATCCATAAACATACCTGAAATCACCACACTATAAGGGGCACGCTCCCACATGCATCCATAAACATACCTGAAATCATCACACTATAAGGGGAACGCTCCCACATGTATTCATAAACATACAGGACACCGTCACACTGTAAGGGGTACGCTCCCACTTGTATCCATAAACATACCGGACACCGTCACACTATAAGGGGCACGCTCCCACACATATCCATAAACATACCGGACACCGTCACACTATAAGGGGCATGCTCCCACATATATCCATAAACATACAGGACAGCATCACACTGTAAGGGGCACGCTCCCACATGTATCCATAAACATATCTGAAATCACCACACTATAAGGGGCACGCTCCCACATGTATCCAAAAACATACCTGACATCATCACACTATAGGGGGCACGCTCCCACATGTATCCATAAACATACCTGACATCATCACACTATAGGGGGCACGCTCCCACAAGTATCCATATACATACCGGACACCGTCACACTGTAAGAGGCACGCTCCCACATGTATCCATAAACATACCGGACAGCATCACACTATAAGGGGCACGCTCCCACATGTAACCATAAACATACTGGACACAGTCACACTTGTTGCGGCAGGCCAAGGGTCAGCCATGTGATAATCGTTGCCTCGTGTTCAGGTGAATGACGTCGACGGAGGAAAATGACAGAAGTCTGAGTATAGTTCAAAACCTTGTCAGGACCCTAAAGTGAAAATGTCCTGCACCCTTTATTTATACACAGTTCACAGGGTGTAACCCCTCAAAGTAAAACATGATTGGTTTACAGACATTTCAATAATGGCTTTTGAATCCATCTATTGATTGGTTAGTTATTTTTCAAGTTTCACTTTTACAAAAATGTGTTAACTAATGGATTTAGAATTTTTGGCAAAAGAGGCAAAATTACAAGGAGTAGTACAAATGTTATCTTATCTTAACATACACAGTTCACTTCTATAGTTTTTTTTTAGCTTATGCTTGTTCTTTTCAAATGTCAGCACATTAGATCACATATACAGATAAAATGAAAAACATTTTATGAATTTTATATCCACTTTCAGAAAAGCTGGATAATTTCCTTAACACACTATAAAGGGCACGCTCCCACATGTAAACATAAACATACCTGAAATCACAATACTATAAGGGGCACGCTCCCACATGTAAACATAAACATACCTGAAATCACAATACTATAAGGGGCACGCTCCCACATGTATCCATAAACATACCGGACACCGTCACACTGTAAGGGGCACGCTCCCACATGTATCCATAAACATACCGGACACCGTCACACTGTAAGGGGCACGCTCCTACATATATCCATAAACATATCGGACACAGTCACAATATAAGAGGCACGCTCCCACATGTGTCCATAAACATAAAGGACAGCGTCACACTGTAAGGGGCACGCTACCAAATGTATCCATAAACATAACTGAAATCACCACACTATAAGGGGCACGCTCCTACAAGTATTCATAAACATACCAGACACCGTCACACTGTAAAGGGTTCGCTCCTACATGTATCCATAAACATACCGTCACACTGTAAGGCCCCTTTCACACGGGCGAGTATTCCGCGCGGATGCGATGCGTGAGTTGAACGCATTGCACCCGCACTGAATCCCGACCCATTCATTTCTATGGGGCTGTTCACATGAGCGGTGATTTTCACACATCACTTATGCGTTGCATGAAAATCGCAGCATGCTCTATTTTGTGCGTTTTTCACGTAACGCAGGCCCCGTAGAAATGAATGGGGTTGTGTGAAAATCGCAAGCAAGTGCGGATGTGGTGTGATTTTCACGCACGGTTGCTAGGAGACAATCGGGATGGAGACCCGATCATTATTATTTTCCCTTATAACATAGTTATAAGGGAAAATAATAGCATTCTGAATACAGAATGCATAGTAAAATAGGGATGGAGGGGTTAAAAAAATGAAAAATTATTTAACTCACCTTAGTCCACTTGTTCGCATAGCCGGCATCTGCTTCTGTCTCCTTTGCTGAACAGGACCTGTGGTGAGAATTAATTACAGGTAAAGGACCTTTGGTGACGTCACTCTGGTCATCACGTGATCCATCACATGATCTTTTACCATGGTGATGGATCATGTGATGACCGGAGTGACGTCACCACAGGTCCTTTACCTGTAATTAATGCTCACCACAGGTCCTGTTCAGCAAAGGAGACAGAAGGGGATGCTGGCTACGCGAACAAGTGGACTAAGGTGAGTTAAATTTTTTTTAATTTTTTTTTAATCCCTCCAACGCTATTTTACTATGCATTCTGTATACAGAATGCTATTATTTTCCCTTATAACCGTGTTATAAGGGAAAATAATACAATCTACAGAACACCGATCCCAAGCCCGAACTTCTGTGAAGAAGTTCGGGTTTGGGTACCAAACATGCGCGATTTTTTTCACGCAAATGCAAAAAAATCGCGGGTGTTCCTGTAACGCACCCGCACATTTTCCCGCAACACCCGTTTGAAAGGGGCCTAAGGGGCACGCTACCAAATGTATCCATAAACATAACTGAAATCACCACACTATAAAGGGCACGCTCCAACATGTATCCATAAACATAACGGAAACTGTCACACTATAAGGGGCACGCTCCAACATGTATCCATAAACATACAGGACACCGTCACACTGTAAGGGGCACGCTCCCACATGTATCCATAAACATACTGGACACCGCCACACTATAAGGGGCACGCTCCCACATGTATCCATAAACATACCGGACACCGTCACACTATAAGGGGCACGCTCCCACATGTATCCATAAACATATCGGACATCATAACACTATAAGGGGCACGCTCCCACATATATCCATAAACATACCAGACAGCGTCACATGTAAGGGGCATGCTACCAAATGTATCCATAAACATACTTGACACAGTCACACTATTAAAGGCACGCTCCCACATGTATCCATAAACATACCTGAAATCACAATACTATAAGGGGAATGCTCCCACATGTATCCATAAACATACCTGACATCATAACACTATAAGGGGCACGCTCCCACATGTATCCATAAACATACCGGACACCGTCACACTATAAGGGGCACACTCTCACATGTATCCATAAACATACCTGAAATCACCACACTATAAGGGGCACGCTCCCACATGTATCCATAAACATATCAGACACCGTCACACTATAAGGGGCACGCTCCCACATGTGTCCATAAACATACCTGACAGCATCACACTAAAAGGGGCACGCTCCCACATGCATCTATAAACATACCTGAAATTCCCATATTATAAGAGGCACTCTCCCACATACATACATAAACATACTGGACACCGTCACACTATAAGGGGCACTCTACCACATATATCCATAAACATACCTGACATCATAACACTATAAGGGGCACGCTCCTACATATATCTATAAACGTACCGGACAGCATCACACTGTAAGGGGCACGCTCCCACATGTATCCATAAACATATCTTAAATCACAACACTATAAGGGGCACGCTACCACATGTATCCATAAACATACCGGACACCGTCACACTGAAAGGGGCACGCTCCTACATATATCTATAAACGTACCGGACAGCATCACACTGTAAGGGGCACGCTCCCACATGTATCCATAAACTTATCTTAAATCACCACACTATAAGGGGCACGCTCCCACATGTATCCATAAACATACCGGACACCGTCACACTATAAGGGGCACACTCTCACATGTATCCATAAACATACCTGAAATCACCACACTATAAGGGGCACGCTCCCACATGTATCCATAAACATATCGGACACCGTCACACTATAAGGGGCACGCTCCCACATGTGTCCATAAACATACCTGACAGCATCACACTAAAAGGGGCACGCTCCCACATGCATCTATAAACATACCTGAAATTCCCACACTATAAGGGGCACTCTCCCACATACATACATAAACATACCGGACACCGTCACACTGAAAGGGGCACGCTCCTACATATATCTATAAACGTACCGGACAGCATCACACTGTAAGGGGCACGCTCCCACATGTATCCATAAACATATCTTAAATCACCACACTATAAGGGGCACGCTCCCACATGTATCCATAAACATACCGGACACCGTCACACTATAAGGGGCACGCTACCACATGTATCCATAAACATACCGTACACCATCACACTGTAAAAGGCACGCTACCACATGTATCCATAAACATACCGGACACCGTCACACTGAAAGGGGCACGCTCCTACATATATCTATAAACGTACCGGACAGTATCACACTGTAAGGGGTACGCTCCCACATGCATCCATAAACATACCGGACACCGTCACACTATAAGGGGTACGCTCCCACATGCATCCATAAACATACCGGACACCGTCACACTATAAGGGGCACGCTCCCACATGCATCCATAAACATACCGGACACCGTCACACTATAAGGGGCACGCTTCCACATGTATCCATGTAATAAACCAATTTAGAATGAGTGAAGAAAATGTGATTCCCTTAAAGTAACGTGTATGTGTGTGTAGAGAGCAACAGGTGTCTTGTCAAAGAATGCTCTCCCAATGTCATGGGACAAAGCCTTTTTATAGGTTGACTCTCCATAGAGTTACATTGTATCCTAAATTTACCATTATAACAGACATATATGGTTAACTAGTAAAACCCCTTACATCATGGTTTTCTAAGTTTCCTTATTTGGAAAGCTAATAATGATATGCTGAGTTAGGAGGATTCCTAACCTTTCCAAATACTATTGTCGTCTCAAGAACTGTCAAAATTGACACGTCACACAAGTGCTGACCTTTTCATGTTCCTTAAAATACCCTATCCTACTAAAAAGTGTTAATATGTTATTTTACAATCCATAAACATACCTGAAATCACCACACTATAAGGGGCACGCTCTTACATGTATCCATAAACATACCGGACACCGTCATACAGTAAGGGGCACGCTCCCACATGTATCCATAAACATATCTGTGATCACCACACTATAAGGGGCACGCTCCCACATGTATCCATAAACATACCGGACACCGTCACACTATAAGGGGCACGCTCCCACATGCATTCATAAACATACCAGACACCGTCACACTATAAAGGGCACACTCCCACATGTATCCATAAACATACCTGAAATCACTACACTATAAGGGGCACGCTCCCACATGTATCCATAAACATTCCAGACTCCGTCACACTGTAAAAGGCACGCTACCACATGTATCCATAAACATACCGGACACCGTCACACTGAAAGGGGCACGCTCCCACATGTATCCATAAACATATCTTAAATCACCACACTATAAGGGGCACGCTCCCACATGTATCCATAAACATACCGGACACCGTCACACTATAAGGGGCACACTCTCACATGTATCCATAAACATACCTGAAATCACCACACTATAAGGGGCACACTCCCACATGTATCCATAAACATATCGAACACCGTCACACTATAAGGGGCACGCTCCCACATGTGTTCATAAACATACCTGACAGCATCACACTAAAAGGGGCACGCTCCCACATGCATCTATAAACATACCTGAAATTCCCACACTATAAGGGGCACTCTCCCACATACATACATAAACATACCGGACACCGTCACGCTATAAGGGACCCGCTCCCACATGCATCCATAAACATACCGGACACCGTCACACTATAAGGGGCACGCTCCCACATGTATTCATAAACATACCTGACAACATCACACTATAGGGGGCACGCTCCCACATGTATCCATAAACATACCGGACACCGTCACACTATAAGGGGCACGCTACCACATGTATCCATAAACATACCTGAAATCACCACACTATAAGGGGCACGCTCCCACATGTATCCATAAACATACCGGACACCGTCACACTATAAGGGGCACGCTCCCACATGCATTCATAAACATACCGGACACCGTCACACTATAAAGGGCACACTCCCACATGTATCCATAAACATACCTGAAATCACCATAATATAAGGGTCACGCTCCCACATGTAACCATAAACATACCGGACAGCGTCACACTGTAAGGGGCACGCTCCCAAATGTATCCTTAAACATACCTGAAATCTTTACACTATAAGGGGCACGCTCCCACAAGTATCCATAAACATAACGGACACCGTCACACTATAAGGGACACGCTCCCACATGTGTCCATAAACATACCTGACACCGTCACACTATAAGAGGCACGCTCCCACATGTATTTATAAACATACCGGACACCATCACACTATAAAGGGCACACTCCCACATGTATCCATAAACATACCTGAAATCACCATACTATAAGGGGCACGCTCCCACATGTGTCCATAAACATACCGTACACCATCACACTGTAAAGGGCACGCTACCACATGTATCCATAAACATAACTGAAATCACCACACTATAAGGGGCACGCTCCCACATGTATCCATAAAGATACCGGACACCATCACACTAGAAGGGGCACGCTCCCACATGTATTCATCAAGGGGCACGCTTCCACATGTATCCATAAACATACCTCACATCATTACACTATAAGGGGCACGCTCCCCCATGTATCCATAAACATACCTGACAGCGTTACACTGTAAGGGGCACGCTCCCACATGTATCCATAAACATACCTGACGGCATCACACTATAAGGGGCACGCTCCTACATGTATCAATAAACATACCGGACACCGTCACACTGTAAGGGGCACGCTCCCAAATGTATCCATAAACATACCGGACAGCGTCACACTGTAAGGGGCACGCTCCCACATGTATCCTTAAACATACCTGAAATCTTTACACTATAAGGGGCACGCTCCCACAAGTATCCATAAACATAACGGACACCGTCACACTATAAGGGACACGCTCCCACATGTGTCCATAAACATACCTGACACCGTCACACTATAAGAGGCACGCTCCCACATGTATCCATAAACATACCTGACACCGTCACACTATAAGGGGCACGCTCCCACATGTATTTATAAACATACCGGACACCATCACACTATAAAGGGCACACTCCCACATGTATCCATAAACATACCTGAAATCACCATACTATAAGGGGGACGCTCCCACATGTGTCCATAAACATACCGTACACCATCACACTGTAAAGGGCACGCTACCACATGTATCCATAAACATAACTGAAATCACCACACTATAAGGGGCACGCTCCCACATGTATCCATAAAGATACCGGACACCATCACACTAGAAGGGGCACGCTCCCACATGTATTCATCAAGGGGCACGCTTCCACATGTATCCATAAACATACCTCACATCATCACACTATAAGGGGCACGCTCCCCCATGTATCCATAAACATACCTGACAGCGTTACACTGTAAGGGGCACACTCCCGCATGTATCCATAAACATACCTGACGGCATCACACTATAAGGGGCACGCTCCTACATGTATCAATAAACATACCGGACACCGTCACACTATAAGGGGCACGCTCCCACATGTATCAATAAACATACCTGACGGCATCACACTATAAGGGGCACGCTCCCACATGTATCCATAAACATACCGGACACCGTCACACTATAAGGGGCACGCTCCCACATGTATACATAAACATACTGTACACCGTCACACTCTAAGGAGGACGCTCCCACATGTATCCATAAACATACCGGACATCATCACACTATAAAGAGCACGCTCCTACATGCACACATTAACATCCCGGACACCATCACACTGTAAGGCCTCATGCACACGGCAGTTGTCTTGGTCCGCATCCGAGCCGCCGTTTTGGCGGCTCAGATCCGGACCCATTCACTTCAATAGGGCCGCAAAAGATGCGGACAGCAATCCGCAAAAAAAAAACCATGTCTTTTTCTTGTCCACACTTTGCGGAAAAGATTAGGCATTTATATGTAAAGGCTGTTTGTGCCGTTCCGCAATTTGCGGAACGCGCACGGACGCCATCCTTGTTTTGCAGATCCGTGATTTGCGGACCGCAAAACACACCACAGTTGTGTGCATGAGGCCTAAGGGGCACGCTCCCATCTATATGTATATAAACATATTTCAAGGTAAACCTGATATACTGACCTGGCAATCAGTTGAAACCGATGTATAACCACAGGAAAGTAAAACGCACACACTGCAACTCCAAAAGTACAATGTGCAAAAAAGATTCAGTCCAAAACACAAGTACAGGGCTAAAAAATGTATTTTCATCTAGACAAAAGCAGCCTCATTACATAAATAGGATTATCTGTTTATTTCAAATCAACAAAAAAAAGCAGACTGATTACACTATTATTGCCTTTTCTTTCATCTGAGCCGTTGTTCCATTATCTTTTTTTTACACAACCAACAGGCCATTGTCTAATGCAATATATGCAATCAGCACGGCCATGTCATCCTGTGGTGGAAGGAATTCCTCCTTTCTAGAGCCTTCTGCCCCATTAGGAAGTAATTCAGATGGGAGGAGTTTTCTATGCTAACAAGCATAGTGGTCTGCCTCTATTCATTGTAATGCTGAATGCCCGGTGACGCACCGGACTGGGGGGAGGGGGTGGGGCTTAGCGCGATGCCCCTGTTCTGCCAGATTCCTATACCTTGCCAGAATGCTATGCCGCACAGGAATCAGGTGGAGGAGGGTGTGTGCGGCACTGCGCAAACGCACATCAACTGGATTAGTAAAAAATCATTGCAGCGCTGCGGGAGCAGGACTTCATGCGAATGTGCGAAACTGTACACTGCGCGTGCGCACTTAGGGGTAGGTAGATTTTCCAGCGCAAAATGTTCTATCAGATCTCCCTACCCCTGAGTGCGCACGTGGCTCATCAGGAGCAGTTCATTCTTACCGCAGAGCTGAGTGCTGGATATTGGTGTCCCTCAATATCCCGCACTCAGCTCTGCGATGTGGTGACCTCGATATTCTGCACTCAGCTCTGCGGTAAGGATGAACTGCTCCTGATGATTTGTGCGCGTCTGCGCACTCAGGGGTAGGGAGATCTGATGGAACATTTTGCACTGGAAAATCTACCTACCCCTAAGTGCGCACACGTGGTGTACAGACAAGTTACCGCTCCTCCAACCTCTCTGCATAATTATCTAGACTGCCAGTGACGTCACCGGGCTCCCTGAGCAGAGGAAGAGGAGGCTTTGCTCGTCTGCCAGGGACCCGGTACGTCACTGAAAATAAGAAAACGCTCACTTCCAGACAAGAATTATCATGAGGAAAACAGGGCTTCAGCAATATGTTCTAAAGCAGGCATGCTCAACCTGCGGCCCTCCAGCTGTTGTAAAACTACAACTCTCACAATATCCTGCTGTAGGCTGTTCGGGCATGCTGGGAGTTGGAGTTGAGCATGCCTGTTCTAAAGGTACCACATGCATGTTTGTAATGTTTATGTTATTAGATTACCATTAGACAAATGTCCCCAATCCCGGACAACCCCTTTAACCTGTTAGCATAACATGCCTCCCAACTGTCCCTCTTTTTGACCCAAGTCCCTCTGTCCCTCTTTGATCCTTAAATGTCCCTCTTATTGACCTGGGGAATTAATGCATAAATGTGCATTAATACATTTACTAAACTGCTCCTTACTAAAGTGTATTTCTGGCATCTACCTGTATAGTTGACCATTATTTGGTGCAATATGGACCTTAAAATATCTATAATACGATGATTTATGTGCTTCTGCAGTTGTGACGAAGTCCGTAATTATAATTTGGGTGGAGTTAGAGGCGTGGCCTGGTATGAAAAAAAACTGCCATTATGCGCGCTACACATATTGTCAATTTTTGCTATTTTTAAAAGTTGGGAGTAGAGTTGAGCGGACACCTGGATGTTCGGGTTCGAGAAGTTCGGCCGAACTTCCCGAAAATGTTCGGGTTCGGGATCCGAACCCGATCCGAACTTCGTCCCGAACCCGAACCCCATTGAAGTCAATGGGGACCCGAACTTTTCGGCACTAAAAAGGCTGTAAATCAGCCCAGGAAAGAGCTAGAGGGCTGCAAAAGGCAGCAACATGTAGGTAAATCCCCTGCAAACAAATGTGGATAGGGAAATGAATAAAAATAAAAATTAAATAAATAAAAATTAACCAAAATCAATTGGAGAGAGGTCCCATAGCAGAGAATCTGGCTTCACGTCACCCACCACTGGAACAGTCCATTCTCAGATATTTAGGCCCAGCACCCAGGCAGAGGAGAGAGGTCCCGTAACAGAGAATCTGTCTTCATGTCAGCAGAGAATCAGTCTGCATGTCATAGCAGAGAATGAGGCTTCACGTCACCCACCACTGCAACAGTCCATTTTCATAAATTTAGGCCCAGCACACACACAGGCAGAGGAGAGAGGTCCCGTAACAGACTATCTGACCTCAGCCGTGTTAGCCCCCCCATATCAAAATTTTTGAACAAAATATGTGCAGTTGGTTAGATCTTTGTTAGATCAGGTTAGATCAATTGTTGTTTGCGTTAGATCTCATACAGAAGTAGAGATATTAACAGTTATTTGCAGGGGGGGCTAACCCGTCATCAGCCCCCCCTTATCAAAAAATTGACCAAACAATTAGCTATTTTGGAAGATATTTGTTAGATCAGGTATGATCAACTAGTTGTTTTGTTAGATCTCACATAATTGCAGACTTATTAAGTGATTAATGAGGGGGGGCTAGCCCCCCCACATGCAATTTTCTGGTAAAATTTGATGCAGACTAATAGGCCTTTGTTAGATCCGGTAAGATCAAGTGGTTTCAACGTTAGATCTCATTTAATTACAGAGATATTTCACATAAAAATACAGATATTGGGTAGTATTATATAGGGGGGCTGTTTTTGCGCAGTTGTCGTGCGTTTGCTTGTCCCACGGTTTGCCAGATGGTCACGGAGTCACCTACCTCCGACAGTCGCGCCGATGGTGCCATTATATTCTAATGGCACCCCAGTTGCCCTGGGTGCAACGCGCGGCTTCCCACCACAATTCTGCCCGTGCAAACAAAAACGATCCAGGCTAAAACAGCTATGCTTCATAGGTCGCTGAAAAGGTACATGTACCTTTTTCTAGGATTGCCATGTGGATGTCACCCCATTGAAATCAATGGGGCCGCGTGGCAATCACTGTGTACAATTGTGCAGGACGCACGTCCCAGATCGCATAGGTCTGCACCGACCTTTACCCTAAGTTCAGACCTGAGCATTTTACAGCGCGTTCCTACGCGCTGTAAAACGCTCAACACGGAGAAACCAATGATTCCCTATGGGAATTATTCTCACCTGGGCGTTTTACAGCGCGTACGATCGCGCTGTAAAACGCCCGACGCTCAAACAAGTTCTTGAGCTTTTTTTTGGGCGTTTGTCGCGCGTTCCCGCACATAGAAATTCGGGAACGCGCGACAATGTGTGAACGCCAGTCTCTGTATGCGCGATTGTAAACGCCCGTACAATCGCACATACAGAGCGCTCGTTTCAGAACGCTCAGGTCTGAACCCCCTGTCAAAGTAGCTCCTGCACCTTTTTTGCGTGACAGGTGTTTTTTAACGTTCGAGGGTGTGAACTGTGCTCATAGACCTGAATGGAAATTTATTTTGTGCGATATCATGCGAAGCGATATGAAGCTAAAGCCGCGACATAAATCGCTTAGAGGTGAACCTAAAGAAAGGACTTCTCCATTGAGAACAGAACACAACGCTTTCTGCTTATACTCTATGTGACCTCAGTCACAGGTTAAAAGTTCAGTTTGTATCTCTTTAGCATGTATCTTTTTAGAAGTTGACAATTAGTTCAGAAGTCAATCTTGAATATAGCTGTAACCCAGTTATTGGGATCCAAGGTTCCCTGGACATTCTTTATGTGGCTTTTGTGTACTTCTCATCTGTGATTTTCAGGGCTGAATTTCAATACTGTTCTTCATGGTTGCATTTTAAGAAACCATGCAAGGTAAGTTTTCTTTGGACATAAATAGATTATATTTGTACTATTGAGGTAAAGGAATATATTAGTGACTTGAAAGTAGATTCATCCTGAATAAAGTGTGACATTGCAAAGGTGACACCCCAACCTGCTAGACAATTTAGTCAAAAATCAATGGGGATTTCTACATAATTATTTCAAAACAAAATATAATGTGGGGAATTTATAGAAACTGGAGCAGACAGAATCTGCAGCAGCTGTGCTCAGCAACCAATCAGCTTCTCGCTTCAGTTTTTTCAGTTATGTATTAAAAATAAAAGAGAGAAGCTGATTGGTTGCTATGCACAGCTGCTGCAGATTCTTTCTGCTCCAGTTTTAGGCCTCTTTCACACTACATTATGTCCATTTCAGTGTTTTGCGGTCCGTTTTTCACTGATCCGTTGTTCCGTTTTTTTTGCTTCCGTTGTGGTTCAGTTTCCGTTCCGTTGTTCCGTTCCGTTTTTCCGTATGGCATATACAGTATACAGTAATTACATAGAAAAAATTGGGTTGGGCATAACATTTTCAATAGATGGTTCAGAAAAAACGGAACGTAAACAGAAGACATACGTATGCATTTCCGTATGTGTTCCGTTTTTTTGGGACCCATTGACTTGAATGGAGCCACGGACTGTGATTTGCGGGCAATAATAGGACATGTATCTTTCAATGGAATGGAAAAACGGAAATACGGAAACGGAATGCATACGGAACACATTACGTTTTATTTGCGGAACCATTGAAATGAATGGTTCCGTATACGGAACGCAAAAAAGGGACCGCAAAACGGAAAAAAAAAACGGTAGACAGAAAACACAAAGGAGGAATTTATCAAAACTGGTGTAAAGGAAAACTGGCTCATAGCGACCAATAAGATTCCACCTTTCATTTTTTTTAGAGCTCCTTTGAAAAATGAAAGATTGAATCTGATTGGTTTCTATGGGTAACTAGGCCAGTTAAATTCCTCCTTTGTGTTTTCTGTCTACTAGGTTACCCTGACTGAAGCCCAATTTAGGAGGACCACTTTTGGGTTACTTTAAATACACTGACACTATTCATACTTATAGATGATGATAATGAACACAATTACAAAATAAATAGTTTAAAAACTATTAAAGGTAAACAAGGTTTTATAACAAATAAAATATCCGGCAGCCGGCAAGTCCCATAATCTATGCACAGGCACTGTGCTGGGCCCCCCCAGGCTGAGGCCCCGATGCGCACGCACCGGCTGCACCGGCGATTGTTCTGCCATTCGCTATACATCACTTCCTGTTCATTCACAAGTCTCTGAATACAGAAGAGCACTCAGTACAGAGGGTTCATGTCTATTAATAAGGGAGAGTACGATGGCTCCTCAGTTTGTGACTCTGTTCTGAGTGTTTCCTGTTCATTCACTGCTGTGGCTCCAGAAAAAGAGATTGAGAACTCTGTATTCTCAAGTTATTTTTCAATTTTAAAAGGGAAATGTCAGGGGTCTGTTTAGACCCCTAATATTTCCCCGACGCCACTAAAAGTAAAATAAATAAATAATTGGCAACACACACATATAATATACTCATACAACAGCGTGCACCATATTGTAGTGTACATTATGCACATGTACTACAGTGCAGACCAGCTGATACTGATTATTATATATTTTTTTCATCAATCTAATTATGTATTTTTAATATTTTTAATATTGATTTGATAAACATTATTTAACCTCTTAAGGACACAGGGCGTACATGTACACCCTGTGTCCGCTCTCTGTATATGGCGCCCGCAGGTGAACTGCTGCATCTTGTAGCAGACACCCGCGGCTCATGTCCCCGATCAGCAGTTATGCCGATCGGGGACATTTAACACCTCAGATGCCGTGGTCAATCCTGACCACTGCATCTGAAATGAGAAAAAACTGAAAGTGAAAGTTAACTCACTGCTCCGGCTCTCCCGATCTGTGATTGGAGGAGCCGGAGCATGTGATCAGCAGCCTGTGTCCTTGTGAATGAACACAGGCTGCTGAATAGTATTTCCTATGAAGCCCTGTGCTGTAATAGGGCTCCATAGGAAAGTAGTAAAATCATCATATATTCCAATGCAAGTACATTGGAATATATGATTGAAAAAATCGGATGATTGAATGTTATAGTTCCCTATGGGAACTATAAAAAAGTGTAAAAAAAATAAAATAAATGAAAAAAAATATAAAAGTTCAAATCACCCCCCTTTTCCCAAAAAATAAATAAAATACATTATGGGTGTCGCAAGTTACGAAAAGCGTCCAAATGGCGAATTCACCATTTGTGTTCTCTTCATTTTCTACAAAAAATTTAATAAAAAGTGATCAAAAAGTCATACACACCCCACAATGGTATCACTAATAAGTTCAGATTGTCCCGCAAAAAATGAGCCCCAATACAGCTCCATAAACGTAATTATTAAAAAGTTATAGGGGTCAAAACATGGCAACAAAAAAAATAAAACTGATTTTGTCCCACTTTAGAATTTTTTATTTACTACAAAACGCAAGAAAAACTATACATATTAGGTATAGTCGGAAGCATAATGACCTGTAGACTAAAAGTAACTCGTCAGTTTTATCGCAAATCGAACAGCGTAAATAAAAAACCCGGAAAGTTGTTGCAGAATCGCTCTTTTTTTGCAATTTCACCCCATTTGGAATTTTTTCCTGCTTCCCACTACATCAGGTGCAATATTAAATGGTGGCGTTGGAAAGTATATCTTGTCCCGCAAAAAAACAAGCCCTCATATGGCTATGTGAACCGAAAAATAAAAAAGTTATGGCTCCGGGAAGGAAGGGAACGAAAAAAATAAATGCTAAATCTCCACAATCTCCGGTCCTTAAGAGGTTAAAATAATAAAAAAAAAGGTAAAAAATTGCAAAATAGTCTGTCCAGCTGAGGTTAAAAATGTTACACAGGGCTTGGCAGCAAAAGGGGTATAGGGATAGTCAAGGCTTAAATGAACTAAAAGAATAACATACTGTATGCTGCTATTCATGTACATGACATATTTTAAGGCAGGAGTCTCAAACTCCATTCACCCGGGAGCCACTCAACACATTTTTTTCTCTCATGGGGGCCGCTCGCCAAATTTCATACTTTAAAATAAAATTTAACTATATCCGGTTTGGTACACTAATATACACACACAATAAGGTCACATTCATATCTGTAGGTTAAGGTGCGATTAGGGATTCCTGCATCAGAAACTTGCGCTTTCCTGTAGCAGGAATCACTAATCTGGCGTTCACAAGCGGCCGCTGTCACCCATTGAAGTTACTGATCAGGTGAGAGCAGTTGCATGTAAACGCCTGCACACTGCATGTAATGGGATGTGACATTATTACATGCAGTTATAAAACACTCTCCCTGGATGCACAATCATTGCATTCAGGGAGAGTGATTGATTCCTAGCCGAATGTAATAATATCACGTCTCACGTCCATGAGCGCGCACCTGACTTCTGAGCTGGCTGCGGGCCACATAGTACCACCTCGCGGGCCACAATTGGCCCACGGGCCGGTACTTTAAGACCGCTGTTTTAAGGGATTCCCTTATGCATGTATGTGTATATATATTTATATATATAACATTATATACGTTGTTCTATTGAAATTACATTGGTTTTTCAATTCTAATTGTAGATGCCACGAAAACCATCAATTGATAGTGAGGTCTTAAAAGAAGCCTTAAAATGTTATCCAACCATTTTCAATGCTGAGGGAGAGTTAAAGCCAGCTTCTGATCCAGTATGGAGGGATGTATGTTCTCATTCCTCTTTCCAGAAGAAAGCTACTGAGATAGAAGAATTGTCACAGAGTGCATTTAAGCCAAAACAGATCCATGATTATATTTATCAAAATAGGTATGGTCTGCAGACATTCCTGCGCCTACAGTTCAGGCTTATCTCACCTCAGGCAGGAGATACAGTGCAAGAGTCCTCATCTAACTCAAGCACTACAGATGAAGAATCTTCGGAGAACTGCTTGGCAGAGTCACAGGGAAGGCAACCAACAGTTTTATGGCAGCTATCAATACCTTATGAGCAATATTTAGAAATTGAGCCTAACACAGTAATCTATAAAGAGGGTAGCTGCAAGAAGAGACGGAGAATACTTAAAAAAAATGCATGGAGTACTACAATTGCAGATGTGTTTTACGAACAACATGGGATTCCTTGTGTATTTTCTTTTAAGAGAAACAAAGTTCGTATCAGCAATGATCAGACAAGGAAATTTATAACTGCAACTGGACAGTGTAAAGAGTGCAAAGCAGCAGTTTATGTTTATGCAGAAGAAGAGCCTTGTGTTGGAAACCCTCTAATCCTTCATATTCGTGCTCCTGACACAAGATCCATAGTGCATTTAAAGAAATGTCAATTGAGAGGTGAGAAAAGAAGGAAAGTTGGTGAGGAGATGTTAAAAACACTACCCTGCAACTGGAGAAGAGAAAAACTTAATAAGGAAATTACATTTGGGGAAAAAGAGCCACCCAACATACTGTCTTTAAGAATTTGTAGAGATGCCAGACAGGAAGCCGTCCACAGGAAGTTTGGTACACCAAAGTTAAAAGATCCTGTTTTATCTCTTGTAGAAATGAAAAGTACCCCAAAATATGCAGGTGATATTCACATTATCTCATATGATTTTTTTTTTGTGCATTATTGGTCAAAGGAACAAACATACATTTACAAAAGGTATTGCTCAAAACACTCTTTCTCAAAAATTGAAGTAGATGCCACTGGGAGTTTGGTTCAAAAACTAAAAAGAGCAAATGGATTGTCAGCTCATATATTCTTATATGAGATTGTGATCAACTTTACAAATACTCAATTAAGTGTTTCTCAAATGTTAAGTGAATGTCAGGATACGCCAACTATAACTTTTTGGTTGGAAAAATGGCTCAAAGATGTACATAAATCACCTAAAGAATGTGTCTGTGACTTCTCATTGGCCTTACTTGGTGCATTATGCCGAGCCTTAAATGACTGTAGCCTTAACACCTATCTCAAAAAGTGTTTATCAATCTTACAGGGCCTTAATACTGAAAAACTAGCATGCTTTATTCGGGTAGATGTCGCCCATCTAATTAAAACAGTTTGCCGATGGAAATGCTATCACAAAAAGGCACAACTTGTTAGAAAATTTTATATTCGATGTGTTGGACTAATGATCAACTGCGCATCATTTCAGATTCTAAAACACCTTCTTCTCAGTACACTTATCCTTTCCAGGTGTGAGACAACTGGTGAAATGGCAAAAAACTAAATCTCTAAATATGAAACATCAAAGTCATACCTTTGCCATTGCATTGAGACGGGAGATTTAGAAATTATTGATGCCTATGTTGCTAAACAAGATGATAATGAAGAACTCAATGATGAAGAGGAAATAAATTCCCAGGCACTGGCAGAGTGGTTAAGTGACATTGTTCAGGAAGCAGATGAAACAAGTAGAGAACAGGGTGATCAACCAAACCCTTATTTCTGTGTCGGCTTTTCTCAGAAACTACTGCGTTTGATCAAGTATTTCCCTATCTGGACATCAGTCATGCAACCAGCATTTCAGTCTCCTAATAAAACAGCCTCTTCTGCGTCAGTTGAGGGTGATTTTGGCCTTCTGAAGAATGCTATTCTTCAGCACAATCAAAAACCACTCCGAGTTGACAAGTTTGTTGCATGCCATTTAACAGCTCTTTCTGGAATTTCTAAAATAGCAGCTGCTGGGCCCATTCCTACAATAATCAGTGCCAAAGCATTTATGGGAGATGTCATAAATGAGTTTGGACAAACCAAACCTCTGGAAGATGAAAAAGAGGTTAGTCCACAGTTACACATGTTGAAGGACTCCACTCAACTTCTGAAAGAACCTACTTCACAGGCCAAGCACATGAAGGAGAATTCCCTTAAGCTCATAGAGGAAAACACGCATATAGAGGAGAATTTCATGGAGCCTATTGAAGAAAATAAGCACATGAAGGAGAATACCCTGGAGCTCCTAGAAGAAAACAAGTATATGGAGGGAAATATCCTGGAGCCTATAGAAGAAATCAAGCATATGGAGGAGAATGTCCTAGAGCTTCTAGAACAGGGGTGCACAACCTGCGGCCCGGGGGCCACATGCGGCCCTTGATACCATTCTGTGCGGCCCCCAACCATCTGGTAACAGACATGTATGTCTGTCTTGTGACTGCTCACATGTATTTTTCATGTAGTTCTGCCATTAGAGGGGAGTCCTGGAAGTGTAACTAGACATTAATGGTATATAATGTGTGTTCAATCTGCCGAAGTACAATATTTCAGTTGTTAATGCACCTTAAAATTTTAATTTCGGCCCTTGTCATTGGTTCATTCTGGCAATGTGGCCCCCAACCAGGAAACATTGTGCACCCCTGTTCTAGAAGAAGAGTCCTGGCGGGGGAAAAACAAAAAGCCTTACAAAACTGAATGTGATTCTCAAGGAAAAAATGATGTCACTTCAAAGATTCTGAAGTCCAAGAATTCTGTTGACCCATTGAATAGACCCTTTAAGAAAAGACAGACCTATTTAACACCATTTCCAAACATAACTCAAATAATTGACAAACCTTGCTCAAGAAAGCCATTAGGCATACTGAGGAATGGAAATCTTTTAAACCCCATTAAATTAAGCAAGGCTATATATAAGCTAAATAACACTTGTCCATTTGATTCTCTGCTGCACAGTTTGTCTTCCATCTACATTGATTATGAGTTATACAGAAACTTTGTAGCTAGTTGCCAAAATCCCTTTCTCAATTTTGTTAAATATTTTGTTGAAAATGGTCCTAATCAACATGTCTACAAACAAAGAGCTCAATTGTTACTGGAGATTTACCCATGTGTCCAAATTCCTGGTGGAATTGTAAACTTAAATGCAGAAGATTACATCGGCAATACTGTTCAATTGTATTTGAAAAATGTTCCAAGTGCAGTCGAAACTTCAATTTGTCAAAATGCAGCATGTAAAAATAATAGTGAACGCTCTAGTATATTTTGGCCAATAAACACAAATGACCTGAAACATGGCTTTGCCTATGCAATGCAAAGTTCATCTAAGATCATCAATAGACCATGTTCACCCACCTGCGGCCAACGTACTACAATCATCACTAGGCCCGGCCCACATCTAATAATTGAGCCACGTGTTGGTTTACCTTTAACAAAATATTTTCTCTCTGAATTTCCAAGTGAAATAACAATATCCGATACACTTTATGCACTAGGTGCAGTTATAGTACATGTTCAAGGATGCCACTATGTGTCCTACTGTAAAAGAAAAAACAATGTGTGGGAAGAATATAATGATATGAACCACGCTGTAAAAACTGTTGACCCCAACAAAGTATGTGGACTATCAGAGATTGTTATATATGTGAAAGTCTAAGTAATTCTGACTTCATAATACTGGCCAGTGCTTCATAAACTAGAAACTTTCCTTAGTGAGTAATACCAAAAAACAATCTGTATGCCTGTGCCATTTTTGGTTGTTCTGTTTCTCCTACACTCCTGTACTCAGTCTCCTTACCCCCCCCCCCCCATATACTTTTGAATCTTCTCTGTAAGAACCCCTAAATTGCTTCTATAGATTAGCCCCTAAGTATTCTGTGTTCTGTTGGATTGTAACTTTACCTAGTTAGGTAGCTATAGTTATGCATGGATTTTGTACCTATACAGTTGGTGATAAGATATTTTTTTATATTGCCTATTCTCTGATACTCTACACAATATACAGTAGATACTGACAATTGTTCTTATATGCTAATATGTTGGCTCTTTAATATATTTTTTTTTAAAACAACATATAAAATTATTTACAACACTTTCACTATTCTTTTTTGATTTTTTCCAATTTCAAATATTTGTTTTAAATACTGCTATTATATAGGTACTTCCACCTTATTGCAAACATCAAACCCCCTTCTTTGGTCTTAAAAAAAAAAAAACACCTTCTGAATGGACTTTTCAAAACACAGTAAAGCCAATGGAAGCATTTTGCTCTACCATATCTTTGATATCAGCTGTCTTGGAAATACCGTATTTTCCGGCGTACCGTATTTTTCGCCCTATAAGACGCAACGGCCCATAAGACGCACCTAGGTTTTTGGGGAGGAAAATAAGAAAAAAAATATTTTTAACCAAAAGGTGTGCTTTTGGTGGGTTTGGAACTAATGGTGGTCTATGGATGGCACTGTTATGGGGGGATCTGTGGATGACGGACACTGTTATGGGGGGATCTGTGGATGACGGACACTGTTATGGGGGGATCTGTGGATGACGGACACTGTTATAGGGGGATCTGTGGATGACGGACACTGTTATGGGGGATCTGTGGATGACGGACACTTATGGGGGGATCTGTGGATGACGGACACTGTTACAGGGGGGATCTGTGGATGGCACTGTTATACATGTGCCATTCACAGACCCCCCCGCCCCATAACAGTGCCATCCACAGACCCCCCCAGCCCATAACAGTGCCATCCACAGACCCCCACCCCTTAACTGTGCCATCCATGTTATCCACAGATTCCCCCCCCCCGCCCCCCAGTATACAAATATAAAATGTATTATTCAATTAAAAGCTATTACACATGCCCCCCTCACTCCTAATAGTACCGTATATCCTAATAGCTTCTGTACAATGCCGGCAGGCAGCCCGGGCGGCCGGCGCGTCACTCACTGACGTCACTTGCCTGCGCCGCCTACTTCATTCATAAAGTAGGCGGTGCAGGCACGTGACATCAGGGAGTTACGCTGCCGTCCGCCTGGCCTGCCGGCATTGTACAGAAGCTATTAGGGTATACGGTACTATTAGGAGTGAGGGGGGCATGTTAAATAACTTTTAATTGAATAATACATTTTATATTTGTGCAGCACTGGAGCGGCGGGGCTATAGTACAGTGACTGCACCGCCCCGCCGCAATTGCCAGCCCCCAGCTCCTCCTCCCAGTCCCTCCTACGCTTGCACATCGCAGCCAGCAATGTTAAACTGGTCAGCATTCGCCCCATAAGATGCAGGGGCATTTTCCTCCCATTTTTTTTTGGGGGGGGGGGAGTGCGTCTTATGGGGCAAAAAATATGGTATATGACGACCCCCAACTTTTCCATTTAAAATATAGTGTTTGGGCTATACTCGCTGTATAAGACTACCCCTCTATATACTGTGCTATTGTTAACCCCACCTGTGGTTTACTGTATTTATTGCAAAAAAGTGATTTTATAGATATGCAAATTACCAGTACCTTTGTGCCCAAGGGGCTGTCCCTCCGCTGTTTCTTGCCCAGTTGCTTCCCGAATCCTGGATCCCAGTGCCGCCCCTCTCTTAATTTATTTACTGCACTAGTTCGTTCTTGCTGTGAGGGAGGAGCGAATAGAGGAGACAGCGCCAACTAACTGCGCATGCGTGAGATTACAAGCGGCTTCAGAAGATAAAAAACCAAAGTGCAGTGAATAAATTATCTTCTGAAGCTGCTTGTAATCTCGCACATGCGCAGTTAGTTGGCGCTGTCTCCTCTATTCCCTCCTCCCTCACAGCAAGAACGAACGAGTGCAGTGAATAAATTAAGAAAGGGGCGGAGCTGGGATCCAGGATTCGGGGCGCGGCTGGGCACAAAACGGCGTCAGCCCCTTGGCCACAAAGGTACCGGTACTGGTAATTTGTATATCTATAAAATATATATTTTTTGCAATAAATAAAACACAGGCCCCTCCTCCGCCCCTCTATCATCATTGGTGGCAGCGGGCAGCACAGGGGGGAGGGAGGGACTGCTTCCCCTGTGCTGCCTCATACCCGGCGTATAAGATGACCCCCGACTTTTGAAAATCATTTCTAGTGTTAGAAAGTCGTCTTATACGCCGGAAAATACGGTAGTTAAACTTTGGACTGCCACGACACCTCCTACCAAATCTATTACCTAATTCTGTCTGTCTATCTGTCTTTAACAGAATTACATGTGAAAAATGGTGGTACCCTAAGATACACAGGAATTAGATATGGATCTAGGTGAATGGAATAAGTCGAGAATATGGTTTTCATACTATAGCTCAAAAGTCAAACACAATTGATAAGAACTGTAATGTTGATAGAACAGCGGTGCGGTATCTGTCACTGTTTTAAATATATCTCAGTGATGTTTCGGATTCTATGCTACACTTACAAGCCCTACTTTTACTTTAAAATGACACTAAACTCAGGAGTTAACTGTTAAAAATGCATTCAAGCAGCCCAACTATTTAGGGAAATGTATTTAATTTGTGTATCACTCGGCTGTATATACTCCAATCATCTCTAAATTGGTGCTGATACTGTACTTTTTGAAAGGCTACCCCCCCCTTATGTCATATAACCTGATATCTCTGTTTATGTGAAATATCTCTGTAATTATATGAGATCTAACGTTGAAACCACTTGATCTTACCGGATCTAACGAAGGCCTATTAGTCTGCATCAAATTTTACCAGAAAATTGCATGTGGGGGGGCTAGCCCCCCCTGACGTGATACCAAATATCCGTAATATCTCTGTAATTATATGAGATCTAACGTTGAAACCACTTGATCTTACCGGATCTAACGAAGGCCTATTAGTATGCATCAAATTTTACCAGAAAATTGCATGTGGGGGGGCTAGCCCCCCCTGACGTAATACCAAATATCCATGATATCTCTGTAATTATATGAGATCTAACGTTGAAACCACTTGATCTTACCGGATCTAACGAAGGCCTATTAGTCTGCATCAAATTTTACCAGAAAATTGCATGTGGGGGGGCTAGCCCCCCCGACGTGATACCAAATATCCGTAATATCTCTGTAATTATATGAGATCTAACGTTGAAACCACTTGATCTTACCGGATCTAACGAAGGCCTATTAGTATGCATCAAATTTTACCAGAAAATTGCATGTGGGGGGGCTAGCCCCCCCTGACGTAATACCAAATATCCATGATATCTCTGTAATTATATGAGATCTAACGTTGAAACCACTTGATCTTACCGGATCTAACGAAGGCCTATTAGTCTGCATCAAATTTTACCAGAAAATTACATGTGGGGGGGGCTAGCCCCCCTATTTAATACTACCCAATATCTGTATTTTTATGTGAAATATCTCTGTAATTAAATGAGATCTAACGTTGAAACCACTTGATCTTACCGGATCTAACGAAGGCCTATTAGTCTGCATCAAATTTTACCAGAAAATTGCATGTGGGGGGGGGCTAACCCCCCTATTTAATACTACCTAATATCTGTATTTTTATGTGAAATATCTCTGTAATTATATGAGATCTAACGTTGAAACCACTTGATCTTACCGGATCTAACGAAGGCCTATTAGTCTGCATCAAATTTTACCAGAAAATTGCATGTGGGGGGGCTAGCCCCCCCTGACGTAATACCAAATATCCATGATATCTCTGTAATTATATGAGATCTAACGTTGAAACCACTTGATCTTACCGGATCTAACGAAGGCCTATTAGTCTGCATCAAATTTTACCAGAAAATTACATGTGGGGGGGGGCTAGCCCCCCTATTTAATACTACCCAATATCTGTATTTTTATGTGAAATATCTCTGTAATTAAATGAGATCTAACGTTGAAACCACTTGATCTTACCGGATCTAACGAAGGCCTATTAGTCTGCATCAAATTTTACCAGAAAATTGCATGTGGGGGGGCTAACCCCCCTATTTAATACTACCTAATATCTGTATTTTTATGTGAAATATCTCTGTAATTATATGAGATCTAACGTTGAAACCACTTGATCTTACCGGATCTAACAAAGGCCTATTAGTCTGCATCAAATTTTACCAGAAAATTGCATGTGGGGGGCTAGCCCCCCCTGACGTGATACCAAATATCCGTAATATCTCTGTAATTATATGAGATCTAACGTTGAAACCACTTGATCTTACCGGATCTAACGAAGGCCTATTAGTCTGCATCAAATTTTACCAGAAAATTGCATGTGGGGGGGCTAGCCCCCCTATTTAATACTACCTAATATCTGTATTTTTATGTGAAATATCTCTGTAATTAAATGAGATCTAACGTTGAAACCACTTGATCTTACCGGATCTAACGAAGGCCTATTAGTCTGCATCAAATTTTACCAGAAAATTGCATGTGGGGGGGCTAGCCCCCCCTGACGTAATACCAAATATCCATGATATCTCTGTAATTATATGAGATCTAACGTTGAAACCACTTGATCTTACCGGATCTAACG
Source organism: Bufo gargarizans (assembly GCF_014858855.1). Lineage (NCBI taxonomy): Eukaryota > Metazoa > Chordata > Amphibia > Anura > Bufonidae > Bufo > Bufo gargarizans. The sequence goes on from NC_058081.1 coordinate 501,932,570, forward strand.
AAGGCCTATTAGTCTGCATCAAATTTTACCAGAAAATTGCATGTGGGGGGGCTAACCCCCCTATTTAATACTACCTAATATCTGTATTTTTATGTGAAATATCTCTGTAATTATATGAGATCTAACGTTGAAACCACTTGATCTTACCGGATCTAACGAAGGCCTATTAGTCTGCATCAAATTTTACCTGAAAATTGCATGTGGGGGGGCTAGCCCCCCCTGACGTGATACCAAATATCCGTAATATCTCTGTAATTATATGAGATCTAACGTTGAAACCACTTGATCTTACCGGATCTAACGAAGGCCTATTAGTCTGCATCAAATTTTACCAGAAAATTGCATGTGGGGGGCTAACCCCCCTATTTAATACTACCTAATATCTGTATTTTTATGTGAAATATCTCTGTAATTATATGAGATCTAACGTTGAAACCACTTGATCTTACCGGATCTAACGAAGGCCTATTAGTCTGCATCAAATTTTACCTGAAAATTGCATGTGGGGGGGCTAGCCCCCCCTGACGTGATACCAAATATCCGTAATATCTCTGTAATTATATGAGATCTGATGTTGAAACCACTTGATCTTACCGGATCTAACGAAGGCCTATTAGTCTGCATCAAATTTTACCAGAAAATTGCATGTGGGGGGGCTAGCCCCCCTATTTAATACTACCTAATATCTGTATTTTTATGTGAAATATCTCTGTAATTAAATGAGATCTAACGTTGAAACCACTTGATCTTACCGGATCTAACAAAGGCCTATTAGTCTGCATCAAATTTTACCTGAAAATTGCATGTGGGGGGGCTAGCCCCCCCTCATTAATCACTTAATAAGTCTGCAATTATGTGAGATCTAACAAAACAACTAGTTGATCATACCTGATCTAACAAATATCTTCCAAAATAGCTAATTGTTTGGTCAATTTTTTGATAAGGGGGGGCTGATGACGGGTTAGCCCCCCTGCAAATAACTGTTAATATCTCTACTTCTGTATGAGATCTAACGCAAACAACAATTGATCTAACCTGATCTAACAAAGATCTAACCAACTGCACATATTTTGTTCAAAAATTTTGATATGGGGGGGCTAACACGGCTGAGGTGACAATCTGGCTTCATGTCAGCAGAGAATCAGTCTTCATATCATAGCAGAGAATCAGGCTTCACGTCAGCCACCAATGCAACAGTCCATTGTCAGATATTTAGGCCCAGCACCCAGGCAGAGGAGAGAGGTCCCGTAACAGAGAATCTGTCTTCATGTCAGCAGAGAATCAGTCTGCATGTCAGCAGAGAATCAGTCTGCATGTCATAGCAGAGAATCAGGCTTCACGTCAGCCACCAATGCAACAGTCCATTTTCATAAATTTAGGCCCAGCACCCAGGCAGAGGAGAGAGGTCCCGTAACAGACAATCTGGCTTCATGTCAGCAGAGAATCAGTCTTCATATCATAGCAGAGAATCAGGCTTCACGTCACCCACCACTGCAACAGTCCATTTTCATAAATTTAGGCCCAGCACCCAGGCAGAGGAGAGAGGTCCCGTAACAGACAATCTGGCTTCATGTCAGCAGAGAATCAGTCTTCATATCATAGCAGAGAATCAGGCTTCACGTCACCCAACATTGGAACAGTCCATTGGCATATATTTAGGCCCCGGCACCCAGACAGAGGAGAGGTTCATTCAACTTTGGGTAGCCTCGCAATATAATGGTAAAATGAAAATAAAAATAGGATTGAATGAGGAAGTGCCCTGGAGTACAATAATATATGGTTAAGGGGAGGTAGTTAATGTCTAATCTGCACAAGGGATGGACAGGTCCTGTGGGATCCATGCCTGGTTCATTTTTATGAAAGTCAGCTTGTCCACATTGGCTGTAGACAGGCGGCTGCGTTTGTCTGTAATGACGCCCCCTGCCGTGCTGAATACATGTTCAGACAAAACGCTGGCCGCCGGGCAGGCCAGCACCTCCAAGGCATAAAAGGCTAGCTCTGGCCACGTGGACAATTTAGAGACCCAGAAGTTGAATGGGGCCGAACCATCAGTCAGTACGTGGAGGGGTGTGCACACGTACTGTTCCACCATGTTAGTGAAATGTTGCCTCCTGCTAACACGTTGCGTATCAGGTGGTGGTGCAGTTAGCTGTGGCGTGTTGACAAAACTTTTCCACATCTCTGCCATGCTAACCCTGCCCTCAGAGGAGCTGGCCGTGACACAGCTGCCTTGGCGACCTCTTGCTCCTCCTCTGCCTTGGCCTTGGGCTTCCACTTGTTCCCCTGTGACATTTGGGAATGCTCTCAGTAGCGCGTCTACCAACGTGCGCTTGTACTCGCGCATCTTCCTATCACGCTCCAGTGCAGGAAGTAAGGTGGGCACATTGTCTTTGTAGCGTGGATCCAGCAGGGTGGCAACCCAGTAGTCCGCACACGTTAAAATGTGGGCAACTCTGCTGTCGTTGCGCAGGCACTGCAGCATGTAGTCGCTCATGTGTGCCAGGCTGCCCAGGGGTAAGGACAAGCTGTCCTCTGTGGGAGGCGTATCGTCATCGTCCTGTGTTTCCCCCCAGCCACGCACCAGTGATGGGCCCGAGCTGCGTTGGGTGCCACCCCGCTGTGACCATGCTTCATCCTCATCCTCCTCCACCTCCTCCTCGTCCTCCTCGTCCTCCAGTAGTGGGCCCTGGCTGGCCACATTTGTACCTGGCCTCTGCTGTTGCAAAAAACCTCCCTCTGAGTCACTTCGAAGAGACTGGCCTGAAAGTGCTAAAAATGACCCCTCTTCCTCCTCCTCCTTCTCCTCCTGGGCCACCTCCTCTTCCATCATCGCCCTAAGTGTTTTCTCAAGGAGACATAGAAGTGGTATTGTAACGCTGATAACGGCGTCATCGCCACTGGCCATGTTGGTGGAGTACTCGAAACAGCGCAACAGGGCACACAGGTCTCGCATGGAGGCCCAGTCATTGGTGGTGAAGTGGTGCTGTTCCGCAGTGCGACTGACCCGTGCGTGCTGCAGCTGAAACTCCACTATGGCCTGCTGCTGCTCGCACAGTCTGTCCAGCATGTGCAAGGTGGAGTTCCACCTGGTGGTCACGTCGCATATGAGGCGGTGAGCGGGAAGGCCGAAGTTACGCTGTAGCGCAGACAGGCGAGCAGCGGCAGGATGTGAACGCCGGAAGCGCGAACAGACGGCCCGCACTTTATGCAGCAGCTCTGACATGTCGGGGTAGTTGTGAATGAACTTCTGCACCACCAAATTCAGCACATGCGCCAGGCAAGGGATGTGCGTCAAACCGGCTAGTCCCAGAGCTGCAACGAGATTTCGCCCATTATCGCACACCACCAGGCCGGGCTTGAGGCTCAGCGGCAGCAACCACTCGTCGGTCTGTTGTTCTATACCCCGCCACAACTCCTGTGCGGTGTGGGGCCTGTCCCACAAACATATGAGTTTCAGAATGGCCTGCTGAAGTTTACCCCGGGCTGTGCTGAAGTTGGTGGTGAAGGTGTGTGGCTGACGGGATGAGCAGGTGGAAGAAGAGGAGGAGGAAGCCGAGAAGGAGGAGGTGGCAACAGGAGGCAAAGAATGTTGCCCTGCGATCCTTGGCGGCGGAAGGACGTGCACCAAACAGCTCTCCGCCTGGGGCCCAGCTGCCACTACATTTACCCAGTGTGCAGTTAGGGAGATATAGCGTCCCTGGCCGTGCTTACTGGTCCACGTATCTGTGGTTAGGTGGACCTTGCTACAGATGGCGTTGCGCAGTGCACACTTGATTTTATCGGATACTTGGTTGTGCAGGGAAGGCACGGCTCTCTTGGAGAAGTAGTGGCGGCTGGGAACAACATACTGTGGGACAGCAAGCGACATGAGCTGTTTGAAGCTGTCTGTGTCCACCAGCCTAAATGACAGCATTTCATAGGCCAGTAGTTTAGAAATGCTGGCATTCAGGGCCAGGGATCGAGGGTGGCTAGGTGGGAATTTACGCTTTCTCTCAAATGTTTGTGAGATGGAGAGCTGAACGCTGCCGTGTGACATGGTTGAGACGCTTGGTGACGGAGGTGGTGGTGGTGTTGGTGGTACATCCCCTGTTTGCTGGGCGGCAGGTGCCAACGTTCCTCCAGAGGCGGAGGAAGAGGCCGAGGCGGCAGCAGCAGAAGAGGCCGAGGCGGCAGCAGCAGAAGAGGTAGCAGGGGGAGCCTGAGCGACTTCCTTGTTTTTAAGGTGTTTACTCCACTGCAGTTCATGCTTTGCATGCAGGTGCCTGGTCATGCAGGTTGTGCAAAGGTTCAGAACGTTAATGCCTCGCTTCAGGCTCTGATGGCACAGCGTGCAAACCACTCGGGTCTTGTCGTCAGCACATTGTTTGAAGAAGTGCCATGCCAGGGAACTCCTTGAAGCTGCCTTTGGGGTGCTCGGTCCAAGATGGCGGCGGTCAGTAGCAGGCGGAGTCTCTTGGCGGCGGGTGTTATGCTTTTGACCACTGCTCCCTCTTTTGCTACGCTGCTGGCTCGGTCTCACCACTGCCTCTTCCTCCGAACTGTGAAAGTCAGTGGCACGACCTTAATTCCATGTGGGGTCTAGGACCTCATCGTCCCCTGCATCGTCTTCCACCCAGTCTTGATCCCTGACCTCCTGTTCAGTCTGCACACTGCAGAAAGACGCAGCAGTTGGCATCTGTGTTTCGTCATCATCAGAGACATGCTGAGGTGGTATTCCCATGTCCTCATCATCAGGAAACATAAGTGGTTGTGCGTCAGTGCAGTCTATGTCTTGCACCGCTGGGGAAGGGCTAGGTGGATGCCCTTGGGAAACCCTGCCAGCAGAGTCTTCAAACAGCATAAGAGACTGCTGCATAACTTGAGGCTCAGACAGTTTCCCTGATATGCATGGGGGTGATGTGACAGACTGATGGGGTTGGTTTTCAGGCGCCATCTGCGCGCTTTCTGCAGAAGACTGGGTGGGAGATAATGTGAGCGTGCTGGATCCACTGTCGGCCACCCAATTGACTAATGCCTGTACCTGCTCAGGCCTTACCATCCTTAGAACGGCATTGGGCCCCACCATATATCGCTGTAAATTCTGGCGGCTACTGGGACCTGAGGTAGTTGGTACACTAGGACGTGTGGATGTGGCAGAACGGCCACGTCCTCTCCCAGCACCAGAGGGTCCACTAACACCACCACGACCATGTCCACGTCCGCGTCCCTTACTAGATGTTTTCCTCATTGTTATCATTCACCACAACAACAAAAATATTATTTGGCCCAATGTATTGTATTCAAATTCAGCTGAATATAAATTTGAGGCCTAGTATTTAGGCGCTGGGAGACAGGTATAGATTTACTGACAGAGTTAGACTTGGAAATGCAAAGTAGCGTGTGTGAAGTTATTCTGAATGACCCTATGTGCACCTTGAATATTATATACCCTTTTAGGGATAGATTTAAAATAGCTCTGATACAGCAGAAACCACTAAATTAGGAAATTGCTAAATTGGGAATTGTATTTCAACCCAGAACAAAAAATGTGCTTTGACGGACACTAAATAACTTGCCCAGCCAGAACAGTACACCAGTAACGACAGATTTAGCGGGATATAAATTTGAGGCCTAGTATTTAGGCGCTGGGTGACAGGTATAGATTTACTGACAGAATTAGACTTGGAAATGCACAGTAGCGTGTGTGTGAAGTTATTCTGAATGACCCTATGTGCACCTTGAATATTATATACCCTTTTAGGGATAGATTTAAAATAGCTCTGATACAGCAGAAACCACTAAATTAGGAAATTGCTAAATTGGGAATTGTATTTCAACCCAGAACAAAAAATGTGCTTTGACGGACACTATATAACTTGCCCAGCCAGAACAGTACAGCAGTAACGACAGATTTAGCGGGATATAAATTTGAGGCCTAGTATTTAGGCGCTGGGTGACAGGTATAGATTTACTGACGGAATTAGACTTGGAAATGCACAGTAGCGTGTCTGTGAAGTTATTCTGAATGACCCTATGTGCACCTTGAATATTATATACCCTTTTAGGGATAGATTTAAAATAGCTCTGATTCAGCAGAAACCACTAAATTAGGAAATTGCTAAATTGGGAATTGTATTTCAACCCAGAACAAAAAATGTGCTTTGACAGACACTAAATAACTTGCCCAGCCAGAACAGTACTGCGGTAACGACAGATTTAGCGGGATATAAATTTGAGGCCTAGTATTTAGGCGCTGGGTGACAGGTATAGATTTACTGACAGAATTAGACTGGGATATGGCCAAAAAATAACCACACTATTGCTGGTTAAATGCACTTGGTGTGACAGCTTGACCAACCACACTACTGAGGGTTAAATGCACTTGGTGACGGGCGCAGCTTGCCCCTGATGTAGTATATGGCCAAAAAATAAACAGACTATTGCTGGTTAAATGCACTTGGTGTGACAGCTTCACCCCGATGTAGGCTTTAGCCAAAAAACAACCACACCATTGAGGGTTAAATGCACCTGGTGACAGGCGCAGCTTGCCCCTGATGTAGCATATGGCCAAAAAATAAACAGACTATTGCTGGTTAAATGCACTTGGTGTGACAGCTTCACCCTGATGTAGGCTTTAGCCAAAAAACAACCACACCATTGAGGGTTAAATGCACTTGGTCGCAGCTTGTGCTGGCGCACCACAAGACACAAAATGGCCGCCGATCACCCCAGAAAAAAGTGACTAACAAACGGTCTGGGCAGCCTAAAAACAGTGAGCAATTGAGTATCAGCAGCTCAATGACCCGATTGACATCTGCGCCCGCACCCGCGTCCGCGCCCGTTTTATTTCATACTTATGCCATGGGCAAATTGTCTGGCAAAACTTGTGGCAATAAAATAAAAAAATATATATATATATACAGGAAGTTTAAGGTCACAGGATATGCTAATTTCTAGCCACCTGTGTCGAAAAGCTGGTGTGTGGTGAGGCAGCCATTTCAGCTTATTATTTTCATCCAACATGTCGCATTGGAATGTGGAAAAACTTATAACCCTGGTCCAGGAGAGGCCCGAGCTTAGGGATATCAGAGCAAATACCTATTGTGACAGGGTCAAAAAGGATGCTTCGTGGGAGCAAGTGGCCCGGAGCCTGAGAAAGCATGAATGGGCCAAAGCAGATAGCCGAGGCCGGGCAGAATTAGGTAAGTGATAGCAATGTAGTTGTGCTGTCCTTGCCCTCTGTGTGGCCAAAAGATGTAGTTTTAAATTCCCTGAGGTCACAATAGTGTTTTTTTTGTGGTCCAGCCTCATTTTGCATAAAGGCCTGTACCTGGTTTATTAAAGAGACGTCTATTAAATTCCATACTCCACCATTTCTAACTTTAAATGGCTGTCCTTCCCTTTGCTACAGCACACAGTACTCATGTGTAATCATATGTCTGGGCACTTTTTTATGCGTGACACATGTTTCCTTGTAATTGAGCATCTTACAGTTGTCACCTTCACATATTGTAAAGTATTTTAGTCCTAATGGCTTGCACGACTAGTCTCCTCCATCTTGTACTTCTTCAGTAGTATCCACACACCTGCTGAACTGTACCATGTGCTGTTTAATCTGTCCATTTTTGCAAATTTTGCGCTTTCACCTATTGCCTTTTTTTTTGTTTCCATATTTTTATTTTTTTATTTTTAAACCTTTAAAAAATTTAGAACCTCACAATTGTCTTTTATGTCATTTCTAAACAGTAAAACAAACCAAAACCCGCTGGGCGAGTTGCCAAGACCAATTCCGGCGGGAGGTGAACAGCAAAGGCCGGAGTGGGGAGGGAAACTCCAAGAAACGGCCCTACATTTATACTGCCCAGTTGCAGTTTTTAAGGCCAGTAATGGAATTGAGGCCGTAAGTATTTTTCATGTTTTTTTCGAAATGTAATTTTTTTTCACACTATTGTTTGTATCTTGATGAGCAAAAGTGTACAAGAAACTAATGGATACAGTTGTGTTCTTGTATTGAAAACCTATACTTTCTGTAGGGCAGCCATGTCATAACTGACTACATCCAACTCTTTACCAGCATGCCAGAATAGCTGTAAGCTAACCAGTCCTGCTTGGAGTTGTAGTTGTGCATCAGCTGGTGGGCAACAGTTTGTACATGCCTGGTGTTGGTTGTCTACATCAGTTTTGTGGTGGAGTCAAACCAGGGCCCACCGCTTATGAGCTGTATGATGAGACGACACGTGTAGTGTGCAGATTGCGCCTCCCCTCTCTGTTTTGTTCGTGTAAGGGTCCATTCACACGTCCGTTGTTTCTTTCCTGATCTGTTCCGTTTTTTGCGGAACAGATCTGGACCAGATCTGGACCCATTCATTTTCAATGGGTCCTGAAAAAAATCAGACAGCCCAATGTCTGATTTTCTTTCAGGACCCATTGAAAATGAATGGGTCCAGATCTGGTCCAGATCTGTTCCGCAAAAAACGGAACAGATCAGGAAAGAAACAACGGACATGTGAATGGACCCTAAAAGCAATTTATTGACCGTCCTGAAACATAGATGTTTTCAATCTGAACAAGAAAAGAGAAGGGAGATGACACGTGCGCACTGCACGCATTATTTCCTCATACAGTAGATCATCGTGTTTGCCGGCTCTTTGTCACACACCAATATATTTGTTTGAACCTATCCAATGGATAGGTGCAATATTTTAAAAAGCTTTCAGAAAGCCTCCCGTTTTAATAGGAGCCCTGAATATATATATTTTTTTTTTTTGGGCGACGTGACATTTTTACCATAGAGACCTATTATCTTACTTTAGTATCTTTTTGAAATTGTTACCCTTTAGGTATTGGCATTGTCATTTATATTGCTTAAATGGTATTGCACCAAACACAACATGGATTCCTTACATTGCTCATATAAAATGACAAAAACCAGATCCGACGAAAATTGATTATAATGATGTTCCAACTACGCTTGACCAGCAGGATTAAAACTACTACTCTCACCATGGTCAAGTGTGGCCTGGTACATGTTGTTTCTCAGTAAATGATGTTCTACTAGGTTAAAATTACATCTTGTATCTTTGAATGGTGGTAGCGGGGCACATACAGACGAGATGGCCTGAATATCAGCACTGGTTTTGGTCCTTGAATGAGGAATCCTCTTCTGAGGCTGGACAGCTCCAAACGGCAAACAGTGTTTTCCCATTGCAGTAACATTAGGCCTTTACAAGACTTGTCCCATCGTTAGATTTTAAATGCAATTAAATTTGGAATTGCACTATTCACATAGAAGCTGTTATTCATTGAGTAAAAACAAATCTCTGATGTATGCTGCCACTCTGTATATAAATTGTATACACACGGCTGTTTTCAACTAATATAGTCTATGTACTTTTGGATGAGCCCCCCCAGAGCGTTTAGCTTGGGGGAGACATGGGGGCACATACACATAAAGGGTTAAATGTAGTTATAGGGGTATTTGGCGCCTTTTCTCTCCCCCCCCCCCCCTTTTCTTATTTCCTCAGGTGAATTTTACCTCAAGTTAAGCTTACCTGGAAACCGGTTTTGGCAGGTTGGAAGCAGTTTTGGACAAGTTGGCCAGATCTCTCCTGATTGGCTACGGCGGTTGCTGGGGGAGAAATCCATCACTCTGATTTGACAGGGAGCAAAACGGCGGGAAGCTGGCACCTTTATATTGCGGTGTTCCGCTGTATTGAGGTGCCAGTTTAAGAAGATTGTGACCTGCGCTGGACCTGCGGACTGAAGACGGCATGGAGGAGCTACTGCGGCAGCTGATCCTGAAAGCGGAGTCGGCCGGCGGTGAAGAATGGCTCAGGAGCTGTTTGAGCCAAGCGCCGCCTGAGGAGAAGGAGCCGGAAGAGGAGAGCCCAGCAGTGCCGGTGTCAGCAGCGGAAGAGGCGGCAGTCTGTCAGCTGATGGAGGGGGAGGTTTCAGCGCTTCCCTGCAAAAGAGCTAAGAAGTTTGGGAGCGCTGTTTCTCCTCCTTCTGATGCGGGACGCCGTAGCAGCAGAGCACAGAGCGCAGCCGGAAGCAAGAAGACGCGGCACCAGCCTTCCAGGAGGAGTTCGTCCGGAGCTGTGAGCGGCCTGCCTGCTGTGAGGAGAAGAGAGGACGTCGCAGAGGAACGCAGGCCAGGGGGCGCAGCTACAAGATCATGTGATAGGTCGGCTCACATGAGCATGTATGAGAGGAACAGTGCGGGAAATTCAAATATGAGCAGCATTGTGGGGCAGCTTGTTGAGGGGCTCCCTCCTTCTGAGGTTGAGGTACCTCCAAGCCCCCATGGAAGAATGAAGACAGCCTCTGGTGTGGTCCAGGAGGAGCAAGTGGATGGTGAGAAATTCAATGTGCAGTCTGTGTCTGAGTCCACGCTGTTGTCTGGGCTGGTTAAGCTGCTAGCAGAGTTTGCTAGCAGGCAGGTGCCCCACACAGCGTCTGACGTATGGGTCAAGAACACAAAGCAGGTTGCTACTAGTAACGCTGCAGGCAGTTGTAGGCCAGTGCTGGAGAAAGGCTTTGGTGTTAATGAAATGTGTATGAAGGAAGCAATGGTTTGTGAGGTATCGCCTCTGGGTTATCATCTGGCAGCCGGTATTAAAGAAAAAATTTGGAGGTTAGAATTTGTGGAAATCATGTCCCTGTTGCCTTCTGCCAGGGAGCATGTGGTACGTGAGAAGAAGGACGATAGGAATGATGATGAGAGAAAGCGTACGATGCCAAGGTCTTTCAATAATTGGCTGCAGGCATTTTTTATATATGCTGCGGTCCTTGGTGAAAAGCATCCTGAGTTTTGTAGTGGCCTTTTCCAGCATCTGGACATTATTTTGGAAGCGTACAGAAATTTTAGTGGTATGGCATGGTACCAATATGATGAGGTGTTCCGCCAGAAGTTGGCGGTACACCCATCGCTTAAATGGGGAGTTGAGGACATAGGTCTTTGGGTTAATTTAATGTTACCTCAAAAATCTTTTACACCCAAAACATTGAATACGCCTCAGCCTAGTTTGAGGAAAGGGGTATGCTTCGCTTTCAATGAAGCAACTTGTAAGTGGGCGTCTAATTGCCGCTATAAACACTAGTGCTCTTTCTGCGGTGGCACTCATCCTATGCTGAGGTGTTTTAAAAGGGGTTCGCAATCCAGTCAGCAGCAGCCTTCCACAAGGGAGCAAGTTTCTAAAAGCACCGACCCCAGTGAAGCTTTTAGAAATGCTTCCATGGTTAAGGCAGTACCCTAATCAGACGGCAGCGAAGTTATTAATTGAAGGTTTTCAATACGTTTTTTTGGTTCCTGAGTTTACAGGAGAGGGCTGCTGCTGGGTGGATAATATGAAATCCGTCAGTTTATTAAGAGACGTAGTGAGAAGTAAGTTGTTTAAAGAATTAGATTTAGGTAGAATAGCGGGGCCTTTTGTTAACCCTCCTTTTGTAAATTTCCGTATTTCACCTTTAGGAGTTGTTCCCAAAAAGGCTTCAGGGGAGTTTAGACTTATACACCATTTGTCATTTCCTGATGAGTGTTCACTTAATGATGAGGTGGCTAAGTCTAAGTCCTCTGTTTTTTATGCGTCATTTGATGACGCATTGGCTTTGGTAAGACATTTCGGGATGGGGGCCTTGCTGGCTAAGGCGGATGTGAAATCAGCCTTTCGCTTGTTGCCAGTTAGGCCTTCGGGATTTAATTCGTTAGGATTTCCGTTTGATGGTAGTTACTATTTTGATAAATGCATGCCTATGGGGTTTTCGTTATCTTGTTTTTATTTTGAAGCATTTGCAACGTTTATTAATTGGGTTTTACAGTCGTTAGTTCCAGAAGGGGGTTTATTACACTATTTAGATGATTTTTTGTTTGTTGGTGATTGCAGTTCTAGTTTGTGTTCAGAATTGTTATTTCAATTTTTAAAGGTTTGTGAAGGATTTGGGATCCCAGTAGCGGAAGAAAAGACAGTATTTCCTTGTACTTGTTTAGAATTCTTGGGCATAGTAATAGATACAGCTAATATGGAATTTCGTTTGTCGTCTGAGAAGTTAGTCAAAATTAAATTGTTGTTGGTGTCATTATTGGGGAAGGAAAAATGCACTTTAAAAGAAATGCAGTCGTTGCTAGGGTCATTAAATTTTGCTTGCAGAATTATTCCTATGGGAAGGGTTTTTTCTAAACCTCTTTACTTTGCTACGCGGGGCCTTAAATCTCCTCGCTCTCATATCAGGCTAACTAGGAGTTTGAAAGAGGATATGTCAATGTGGTTAGAATTTCTAGAAAATTTTAGTCAAAGTAATTTTTTAATGGGGCAAACTGCTGGCAGGAGGAGTTCGTGGAATCAGATGCTTTGGGTTTATTCACAGATGCAGCTGGTAGCTGTGGTTATGGGGCTTATTGGGATGGCAAGTGGTCGGCGGAGGCCTGGCCATCTGATTGGATAGGCAATGGAGTGACTCGTAACATCGTCTTATTAGAATTTTTTCCGGTGGTAGTGCCAATTGTTGTATGGGGTAGTCAATACGGATAATAAAGGTGTGGTTTTTGCAATCAATACTCTTTCTTCTAAGTGTGTTTTAGTAGTTAAATTGCTACGGCATTTTGTGCTTTGTTGTTTGAAGCTTAATATTTGGGTTAAGGCGAAGTATGTTCAAGGTAAATTTAATAATTTGGCGGATTCTCTGTCTCGTTTTCAGTTTGCCAGATTTCGGGAGCTAGCGCCAGAAGCGGAGTTGGAGGGATTGCCATGCCCTCAACATCTTTGGGACCTATTATGGGAGTGATTTCAGAATCAATCAGACAGTCAGTGGCTAATAAAACATGGGCTGCGTACGCAGCCGCATGGAGGGACTGGGTTTTATTCTCTAATGCGTTGCCCAATGATGTGGATGACCTTGCTTGTGGTATGTTATTTGTAGCAAGTTTATTTAATAGGAACTTGTCATTTTCGTCAGTCGCTAGAACAATAGCAGGGATTTCCTTTTTTCTTAAGATGGCAGGCAAGAAGCCGTTAGCAGCTTATTTTCCAATTAAACAGATGATGAAAGGTTACCGTAAGAAATTTTCAGGTATTGATACTAGGAGGCCAATTTCAGTGGAGTTATTAGGGAGTTTATATGATATTTTGCCGGCAGTTTGTTTTGATGGTTTTGAAGTTTTACTTTTTAGGACAAGCTTTATTTTAGCATTTTTTGCAGCATTAAGGATAAGTGAATTGGTGTCTGCTAGCCGTTTAGTATGTTCTGGTTTGAAAATGGAGGAGGTTGTGTTAAATGCCGGTTTTGTTGAAATTTTGTTGAGACGTTCAAAAACGGATCAATATGGGAGGGGTAGAATTATAAGGTTGAATGAGTGGGCGGGTTCTTCATTGTGTCCAGTTGGTATAGTTCGTGCTTGGCTTGGAACTCGCCCATATGGTCATCCTTCCTTTTTAATTCATAAGGATGGTTCCCCCTTAACTAAATTTCTATTTAGTGCTGTACTTAAAAAATGCATGGCTGCACTTGGGCTGAGTTCTTTAAAAATTACTTCACATTCCTTTAGAATAGGGGCAGCAACTGAGGCGGCCAGGTTTGGCTTAGATGAGGCCGTCATCAAAAGGATAGGTCGTTGGGATTCGGATAGAGCTAGATTGTATGTTAGGCCTGAGTTATTATGACCAGACTAAATTATTTTCTATTTTTTCAGGGAGTCAGATAATTGTTTGGATTTTGGGCCATTCGTATATATTCTGGGCCCAGAAGAGAGCAGAAAGGAGAACATACACTGAGAACTTATCTTTTGATGGCTCATCCTTGCAGGTTTTGTGGCAGGGTATTAGAGGAATGGGATGGAGCAGTGTTTTACGGGAGATTCAAAAGCTACGCAATAATCTCCCTCATCCTAATATTTTAATTATTCATGCGGGTGGGAATGATTTGGGTAAAACGAAGACGTGTACGTTATTATGGGAAATGAAGAGGGATTTGTCACTTTTGAGATACATATTGCCAGACACTGTTTTGTTTTTTTCTGAAATAGTGCCTCGCTTAGTCTGGTCTTTTAACCACCTCCGGACCGCCTAACGCGCCGATGCGTCCGGAAGGTGGTTGCTTTTCTCCTCCTGGACGCATCGGCGCGTCATCTCGCGAGACGCGAGATTTCGCCGCAGCCGGCCCGCACATGCGCATCGCGGGCCGGCATTTCATAGAGGAGTATTTCGTCAGGACCTGCCAGCCAGCGATCATTGGCTGGCAGGTTGCTGATTTTCAAAAAAGCCAATCACAGAGCCGTATAGCAGATCATATTTGTAAATATGATCTGTTATATGGCTGCCTGCTCCTCTGCTGGTTCTTTTCGTCGGTTGGATCCAGCAGAGGAGCAGGCTTCACAGTGAGTACACCAACAGTACATACTTAGCCCCAGATCACCCCCCTGAACCCCTATTAACCCTTTGATCACCCCTTCTAGCCCCTGTCAATCACTAGTGAAAGGAAAAAAAGTGATCAGTGCAAACTGTCACTTTTTTTTTTTCACTGTTATTGACCGTTAGGTTTTAGGTATAGTTTAGGTCCCTTGGTTAGGTAGTTAGGGATCAGTTAGCGCCCAGCCCACCGCACCGCAGTCCGTTATTCGCTGATTAGCGTATCGCTAATCAGCATTTGTACTTTTATAGTATCTGGAAGTGATCAAAACTGATCACGGTCAGATCTATAACTGTATTAGTGTCACTTTAGGTTCGCCCTCCACCCAAAACGCAGTGTTTGCCCGATCAGGCCTGATCGGTCGCCCACACGTGCGTTCGCCCACACCCGCCCCACCGCAGTGACAAAAAAAAATTTTTTTTTGATCGCTGCACATCCACTTTACACGCACTGCGGCGATAAAAAAATCACTTTTGATATTTTTTATCAACCGCAGCGGCCTCCGGTACTTCGCTAGCCTCCCCTTTGTAAGACAGGCTTGCTTTTTTTACCTGGGTAGTCTCAGGGAATACCCCTAAATTTAGTTGCCCACATGTCAAACAGGGGGTATTCCTCTGAAGAGGCCTACAGGCTTCTGACCCAGTCGGATGAGGAGTGGGAACCCTCATCTGATGAATCCAGCGGGTCAGAATACGAACCTGTAGAAAGCAGCGGCTCTCTGACCCAAAGTTTGGACGAGGAGGCTGAGGTCCCTGATAGAACCAGGCGTACCCGGCCCCGTGTTGCTAGACCGCAGGTTGCGCAGGATCCGCTTCAAGAGCATCAGAGTGGGGCTGGTGCTGCCGGATTACGTGGTGAGGCATACACCAGCAGACCAGCCCATCCTGGACCTAGTACCAGCACTGCCGTACAACCTGGTGAAGTAGCGAGCACCAGAAGGGCAGTTGAAGCTGGTACGGTGGCACGAGCAGTAGTGACCCCGTCGCAGCCACCGCAAAGACGTGCCCGTAGAGCCCCTAGAATCCCAGAGGTGCTGGCAAACCCTGATTGGCAGCCCCCAACTTCAGCCGCACCTGTAGTTCCCCCTTTCACCGCCCAGTCTGGAGTTCGGGTTGAGACGGCTCAGATCGGTTCGGCCCTGGGATTTTTTGAGCTGTTCTTGACTGCGGAGCTCTTAGACATAGTCGTGGCAGAGACAAACCGGTATGCCACACAATTTATAACCGCTAACCCGGGAAGCTTTTATGCCCAGCCTTTCCGGTGGAAACCAGTCCAAGTTTCCGAATTTAAAACTTTTCTGGGCCTCCTCCTCAACATGGGCCTGACAAAAAAACATGAATTGCGGTCATATTGGTCCACGAACCCAATTCATCACATGCCCATGTTCTCTGGTGCAATGTCCAGGACACGATTTGAGACCATCCTGCGTTTCTTGCACTTTAGTGACAACACCGCCTCCCGTCCCAGAGGCCACCCTGCTTTTGACCGGCTCCACAAAATTCGGCCCCTCATAGACCATTTCAACCAGAAATTTGCAGATTTGTATACCCCTGAGCAAAACATCTGCGTAGACGAGTCCCTAATACATTTTACCGGGCGCCTTGGCTTCAAGCAATACATCCCAAGCAAGCGCGCCCGGTATGGGGTCAAATTGTATAAGCTCTGTGAAAGGGCCACAGGCTATACCCACAAATTTCGTGTCTATGAGGGAAAAGATCAGACCCTGGAGCCGGTCGGTTGCCCTGACTACCTGGGGAGCAGTGGGAAGATAGTTTGGGACTTGGTGTCACCCTTATTCGGCAAGGGGTACCATCTTTATGTGGACAATTTTTACACAAGTGTGGCCCTCTTTAGGCATTTGTTTCTAGAACGGATTGGCGCCTGTGGTACCGCGCGAACTAGTCGCGCGGGCTTCCCCCAACGGCTCGTTAGCACCCGTCTTGCAAGGGGGCAGAGGGCCGCACTGTGTAACGAAGAACTGCTCGCGGTGAAATGGAGAGACAAGCGTGACGTTTACATGCTCTCCTCCATTCACGCAGACACGACAATACAAATTGAGCGAGCAACCCGTGTCATTGAAAAGCCCCTCTCAGTCCACGACTATAACCTCCACATGGGAGGGGTCGACTTCAATGACCAGATGTTGTCTCCGTATTTAGTTTCCCGCAGAACCAGACGCTGGTATAAGAAGGTGTCTGTATATTTGATTCAATTGGCGCTGTATAATAGTTTTGTTCTCTACAGTAAGGCTGGGAGAACTGGATCCTTCCTCAAATTTCAGGAAGAGATCATTGAGAACCTCCTGTATCCAGAAGGTTCCGTGGCCCCATCCACCAGTGTAGTTAGCCGTCTACACGAGCGACATTTCCCCAATGTCGTTGCTGGTACCTCAACCCAACCGTCACCCCGAAAAAGATGTCGTGTCTGTAGCAGGAGTGGAATAAGGCGTGACACCCGGTATTTCTGTCCTGACTGTCCTGACCACCCTGCCCTATGCTTAGGGGATTGTTTCCGAAAGTACCACACACAGGTACACCTAGCATAGGGATCACATCTCACCAGGATAGGCACACAGGGCTATTAGGGCCCATTCACTCACACAGCTGCTGCAAACGTCTCCTTTCACATGGGACAAAGTGCATAACGCACTTCGCCACATCTTTGGGCGATTTGCGCTTTGCACATTGACCCATGGGGGAGGAGAGGTTTGTTCTATAAAGGTAAAAAAAAAAACAAAAAAAAAAAAACAGGTAAGCAAACAGGTTAATGTTTAGTTCCAAAAGTTAAAGTTACATGTTCTGTTCCAAAGTTAATAAAATTATTGCGTTGTGGCCTGGTTTTTTCTTTTTTTTTTTTTTTGTCTTTTTACCTTCCAGGTGGACCAACCGATGAACTAGCTGCAGCACCGATGTGCATTCTGACAGAAGCATTGCGCTGCTGTCAGATTACACGCAAGTCGGTGTATGCGGCGCTGCAAGACGGGATTTTCTCCTCTGCAGTGACAGATACGTTTGCCGAAGCATACGAGCTGAGGAGGAGGCGGCGTTCCTATGCTTTGGCAAGCATTTTGTATATATATATATATAAAAAAAAAAATCCCGGCAATGATTTATTCATCCACATCGATTGATGCGAATGGAGAAATCTGGTTTGCCAGGGCATACGAGCTAAGTGGGTATGGATGTAGGGCGGAGCTCCTATGTCCTGGCAGACGCCTTTCCCCTCCATTTTTTTTTTTTGGCAGAGATTTTTTCATCCACATTGATCGATGCGAATGAAGAAATCTGTGCCGTTCATTTTTTTTCTTTCAGCCCAGAAGCTGAACGGAAAAAAAAAATCTCATTACCTGTATGCTCAATATAAGGAGAATAGCAGAAACTCCTAATGCTGGCCATACATGTAATGATTGCGGAGACCCTCAAATGCCAGGGCAGTACAAACACCCCACAACTGACCCCATTTTGGAAAGAAGACACCCCAAGGTATTTGCTGAGGGGCATATTGAGTCCATGAAAGATTGAAATTTTTGTCCTAAGTTAGCGGAAAGTGAGACTTTGTGAGAAAAAACAAAAAAAAAATCAATTTCCGCTAACTTATGCGAAAAAAAAAAAATTCTAGGAACTTGCCAGGCCCCTCATTGGATACCTTGGGGTGTCTTCTTTCCAAAGTGGGGTCACATGTGGGGTATTTATACTGCCCTGGCTTTTTAGGGGCCCTAAAGCGTGAGAAGAAGTCTGGGATCCAAATGTCTAAAAATGCCCTCCTAAAAGGAATTTGGGCCCCTTTGCGCATCTAGGCTGCAAAAAAGTGTGACACATCTGGTATCGCCGTACTCAGGAGAAGTTGGGGAATGTGTTTTGGGGTGTCATTTTACATATACCCATGCTGGGTGAGAGAAATATCTTGGCAAACGACAACTTTTCCCATTTTTTTATACAAAGTTGGCATTTGACCAAGATATTTTTCTCACCCAGCATGGGTATATGTAAAATGACACCCCAAAACACATTCCCCAACTTCTCCTGAGTACGGCGATACCAGATGTGTCACACTTTTTTGCTGCCAAGGTGGGCAAAGGGGCACATATTCCAAAGTGCACCTTTCGGATTTTGCAGGGCATTTTTTACACATTTTGATTGCAAGGTACTTCTCACACATTTGGGCCCCTAAATTGCCAGGGCAGTATAACTACGCCACAAGTGACCCCATTTTGGAAAGAAGACACCCCAAGGTATTCCGTGAGGGGCACGGCGAGTTCCTAGAATTTTTTATTTTTTGTCACAAGTTAGCGGAAAATGATGATTTTTTTTTTTTTCTCTTTTTTCATTACAAAGTCTCATATTCCACTAACTTGCGGCAAAAAATAAAAAATTCTAGGAACTCGCCATGCCCCTCACGGAATACCTTGGGGTGTCTTCTTTCCAAAATGGGGTCACTTGTGGCGTAGTTATACTGCCCTGGCAATTTAGGGGCCCAAATGTGTGAGAAGTACCTTGCAATCAAAATGTGTAAAAAATGCCCTGCAAAATCCGAAAGGTGCACTTTGGAATATGTGCCCCTTTGCCCACCTTGGCAGCAAAAAAGTGTGACACATCTGGTATCGCCGTACTCAGGAGAAGTTGGGGAATGTGTTTTGGGGTGTCATTTTACATATACCCATGCTGGGTGAGAAAAATATCTTGGTCAAATGCCAACTTTGTATAAAAAAATGGGAAAAGTTGTCGTTTGCCAAGATATTTCTCTCACCCAGCATGGGTATATGTAAAATGACACCCCAAAACACATTCCCCAACTTCTCCTGAGTACGGCGATACCAGATGTGTGACACTTTTTTGATGCCAAGGTGGGCAAAGGGGCGCATATTCCAAAGTGCACCTTTCGTATTTCACCGGTCATTTTTTACAGATTTTGATTGCAAAGTACTTCTCACACATATGGGCCCCTAAATTGCCAGGGCAGTATAACTACGCCACAAGTGACCCCATTTTGGAAAGAAGACACCCCAAAGTATTCCGTGAGGGGCATGGCGAGTTCCTAGAATTTTTTATTTTTTGTCGCAAGTTAGTGGAATATGAGACTTTGTAAGGAAAAAAGAGAAAAAAAAAAATCATCATTTTCCGCTAACTTGTGACAAAAAATAAAAAATTCTAGGAACTCGCCGTGCCCCTCACGGAATACCTTGGGGTGTCTTCTTTCCAAAATGGGGTCACTTGTGGCGTAGTTATACTGCCCTGGCAATTTAGGGGCCCAAATGTATGAGAAGTACCTTGCAATCAAAATGTGTAAAAAATGCCCTGCAAAATCCGAAAGGTGCACTTTGGAATATGTGCCCCTTTGCCCACCTTGGCAGCAAAAAAGTGTGACACATCTGGTATCGCCGTACTCAGGAGAAGTTGGGGAATGTGTTTTGGGGTGTCATTTTACATATACCCATGCTGGGTGAGAAAAATATCTTGGTCAAATGCCAACTTTGTATAAAAAAATGGGAAAAGTTGTCTTTTGCCAAGATATTTCTCTCACCCAGCATGGGTATATGTAAAATGACACCCCAAAACACATTGCCCAACTTCTCCTGAGTACGGCGATACCACATGTGTGACACTTTTTTGCTGCCAAGGTGGGCAAAGGGGCGCATATTCCAAAGTGCACCTTTCGGATTTCACCGGTCATTTTTTACACATTTTGATTGCAAAGTTCTTCTCACACATTTGGGCCCCTAAATTGCCAGGGCAGTATAACTACCCCACAAGTGACCCCATTTTGGAAAGAAGACACCCCAAGGTATTCTGTGAGGGGCATGGCGAGTTCCTAGAATTTTTTATTTTTTGTCGCAAGTTAGTGGAAAATGAGACTTTGTAAGAAAAAAAATAAAAAAATAAAATCATCATCATTTTCCGCTAACTTGTGACAAAAAATAAAAAGTTCTATGAACTCACTATGCCCATCAGCGAATACCTTAGGGTGTCTACTTTCCGAAATGGGGTCATTTGTGGGGGTTTTCTACTGTCTGGGCATTGTAGAACCTCAGGAAACATGACAGGTGCTCAGAAAATCAGAGCCGTTTCAAAAAGCGGAAATTCACATTTTTGTACCATAGTTTGTAAATGCTATAACTTTTACCCAAACCATTTTTTTTTTGCCCAAACATTTTTTTTTTATCAAAGACATGTAGAACTATAAATTTAGCGAAAAATTTATATATGGATGTCGTTTTTTTTTGCAAAATTTCACAGCTGAAAGTGAAAAATGTCATTTTTTTGCAAAAAAATCGTTATATTTTGATTAATAACAAAAAAAGTAAAAATGTCAGCAGCAATAAAATACCACCAAATGAAAGCTCCATTAGTGAGAAGAAAAGGAGGTAAAATTCATTTGGGTGGTAAGTTGCATGACCGAGCGATAAACGGTGAAAGGAGTGTAGTGCCGAAGTGTAAAAAGTGGCCTGGTCATGAAGGGGGTTTCACCTAGCGGGGCTGAAGTGGTTAAAGAGCAGTCATTCTGCGAAAAGATTCGTAAAAGAGTCAATAGAGCCATGTGCAAATTCATGCCCCTGCTGGGTGGTTTCTCTTACAGGCATATTGATCTGGAAGGATGGGAGATAGGTCTGTTTAGGTCAGACAATGTGCACCTATCCGAAATTGGAATTGATATCTTTAATAACTATTTCCCCCTTGGGGGTTAGAACCTGGGATCTATCAGGTTGAATAGGACTTCACACTCTCCCTGCTGCCCTGTGCATAGTACACACAGCAGCAGGAAGCTGACTATGGCAGCCAGGGCTTCAGTAGTGTCCTGGCTGCCATGGTAACCGATCGGAGCCCCAGGATTTCACTGCTGGGGCTCCGATCAGAACTGCCACCAATGAAGAGGAGGGGAGGGGACCCTGTGGCCACTGCCACCAATGATTTTAATACTGGGGGGTTGGGGGGGGCGCACTGCGCCACCAATGATTTTAATATTGGGGGGGGTTGAGGGGAGGGAGCACACTGCGTCACCAATGATTTTAATACTGGGGAGGAGGGGGGAGGGCACACTGCACCACCAATGATAATTTAATTAACATTTAATACAGGAGGCGGGTGCGGCACCTGAGGGGTTAACTGCCGCTAATTGCAGCCCTCGCCAGCACCCGCCTCCGGGATTTGTATTAAAGAGGACCTTTCATCTGGTAAAAAATTCAGAGCTAAGTATCATAATATGTACAGCGGTGCGCAGGGATATCACTGCACTTACTATTATCCCTGAGCGCAGCTCCATTCTCCTGCTACGTCCTCCGGTATCTTCGGAGACTTGGTTAGACTGCCCTTGTTCTCCTGGGCGTCTTCTTCTCCCAGGCTGTGAGCTCTGCACTTTGGCCAGAGCCGCAGCCTGGAACAGGGAGACGCCCAGGAGCACAAGGGCAGTCTCTGCCCAGTATAACTAAGTCCCCGAAGATACCGGAGGATATAGCGGCAGAATGGAGCGGTGCCCAGGGATAATAGTAAGTGCAGTGAGATCCTTGGGCGCCGCTGTACATATCATACTTAGTTCAGAATTTTTTGCCAGATGAAAGTTCCTCCTTAAACATTTACTTTCATTGGTGGTGCAGTGCGCCCACCTCTCTCTCCTCATTGGTGGCAGCGGCACAGGGGGAGGGAGAGACTGCTTCCTTCTCCCCTGTACTGCTTAGGAGGACACGGAGCGCGCTGAGAGCAGGGCACTCATTGTTCTCTGATACTCTGAAGAAGAAACGAAATGGACACCATTCCATTACCATTAATGGTGGAAACATGGAGATAGTTCAAAGTTTCAGATTCTTGGGAGTTCATATTAGTCAGGACCTGTCATGGATAAAAAAACACAACAGAAATTACCAAAAAAGGCCTTCAGAGGCTTTATTTTCTGAGGAGTCTGAAGAAAGCACAACTCCCAAAACAGCTGCTAGTCAATTTTTACAGGTGCACCATAGAATCTGTTATCACATACTGCATTACAGTGTGGTACTCCGGCTGCTCTTCTGAGGACAAGACCCTCAAGCGCATCATCAGAATGGCTGGCAGAATCACTGGTACTCAGTTACCATCACTGGATGACATCTTCACTGCTCGCTGCAGCAACAGGGAAAAAATTATCTGCGGGGATGCAACTCACCCCGGCCACAGCCTTTTCATTCTCCTACCCTCTGGTAGGCGTCTTAGAGCCCTACATGCCCACACCACTAGGCTGAAGAACAGCTTTTACCCACAAAACAATCAGTCTCCTAAATGCTCGGAGATTATTGCCCCTTCCTAGGATAGAAACTACCACAGACTGAAAGTAACTGCTGCATTCATGAACTCATGATGATCTCTGTCTGCAGTGGTGTCTGAATCAGTGTGTATATATACTCATGAGCACTTCCTACTTTTCTCTTGCTATATATATATGCTGTAAACTGTGAATAGTAAATGCCTTCTAGTGCAATGTTGTTTTTTTTCTAGTGTAATGCTTTAGTTTAAATGTCAGTTCTTGTTCCTCTGTCCATGGCATTTAGGATTGCTCCAACAACATTTCATTGTATTGTACATTGTATTACATTGTATTGTACAGTGACAATAAAGGCATCTTATCTTATCTTACTAGACTGCGCAATAGCGAAGCCTAGTATCGAAAATAGGAAAATCCTGGTATCGAGGTCATTACCAGGAAATAGTATCGATTGGGTATCGAAAATTCAATACCCGAAGCAACCCTAGCCTACAATAAAATTTTTATCCAGTGACCACCTAATGTACCTCCAGCCACATAATCACAAGTTCTTTTCTGTCAGGTGAATGCCTAATTTTTGGGGCCTGTACTCCTGTGGCCTAAAATAAAAATTTTCTAGGCTCCAGCAGGGCACATTTTTGAGCGTTTCCTTTTAGGACGCATAAAATGGCCCCTGATTAAAATACAGATTTTTGTGGGAATATTTGCCAATGATCCCCCTCTGGTATGTCACTGTCCATGTTGTGGGACTATTTTTGCACTACTAGTAAGTATGGTGGCTGCAAATATGACCTGAAGATTTTTCAGGTTCCCCTGCCATTAAAGTTAATGGGGCCCGCCGTGCACGCATGGTTCGCAAATATTTGATTGCGAACGCGCATTTGCTAACTGTCCCGGCCATCACTACTGTTAACTCCATTGATGTCATGGGTGGCTACCGACCGCTGCATTTAACCAGCTCAGCTCCCCTAGCTTAAACACCCTTAATGACCAGACCACTTTTTACAATTCTGCACAACACTACTTTCACGATTTATTGCTCGGTCATACAACTTACCACCCAACTGAATTTTACCTCCTTTTCTTCTGACTAATAGAGCTTTCATTTGGTGGTATTTCATTGCTGCTGACATTTTTACTTTTTTTATTTACCGAAATTTGGGGGGGAAAAATGACATTTTTCACTTTCAGTTGTAAATTTGTTTTTAAAAAACTACATTTATATATACATTTTTCTCTAAATTTATTGTTCTACATGTCTTTGATAAAAAAAATCAATAAGTGTATATTTATTGGTTTGCGCAAAAGTTATAGCGTTTACAAACTATGGGACAAAAATGTGAATTTCCGCATTTTGAAGCAGCTCTGACTTTCTGAGCATCTGTCATGTTTCCTGAGGTTCTACAATGGCCAGACAGTATAAAATCCCCACAAATGACCCCATTTCGGAAAGTAGACACCCTAAGGTATTCGCTGATGGGCATAGTGAGTTCATAGAAGTTTTTATTTTTTGTCACAAGTTAGCGGAAAATGATGATTTTTTTTTTCTTACAAAGTCTCATATTCCACTAACTTGTGACAAAAAATAAAAACTTCCATGAACTCACTATGCCCATCACGAAATACCTTGGGATGTCTTCTTTCCAAAATGGGGTCACTTGTGGGGTAATTATACTGCCCTGGCATTTTAGAGGCCCTAAAGCGTGAGAAGTAGTTTGAAATCCAAATGTGTAAAAAATGCCCTGTGAAATCCTAAAGGTGCTCTTTGGAATTTGGGCCCCTTTGCCCACCTAGGCTGCAAAAAAGTGTCACACATGTGGTATCGCCGTACTCAGAAGAAGTAGGGCAATGTGTTTTGGGGTGTCTTTTTACATACACCCATGCTGGGTGAGAGAAATATCTCTAAAAGACAACTTTTCCCATTTTTTTTATACAAAGTTGTAAAACACATACGGACGTCTGAATGGAGCCGTACAGGGGGTGATCAATGACAGGGGGGTGATCAAGGAGTCTATATGGGATGATCACCCCCCTGTCATTGATCACCCCCCTGTAAGGCTCCATTCAGACGT
Organism: Bufo gargarizans; assembly: GCF_014858855.1. Taxonomy (NCBI): domain Eukaryota; kingdom Metazoa; phylum Chordata; class Amphibia; order Anura; family Bufonidae; genus Bufo; species Bufo gargarizans. Next base: position 501,957,247 of record NC_058081.1, read on the forward strand.
CCATATGTGTTTTGCGGATCCGCGGATCCGTGGATCCGCAAAACACATAAAGACGTCTAAATGGAGCCTTACAGGGGGTGATCAATGACAGGGGGGTGATCAGGGAGTCTACATGGGGTGATCAGGGGTTAATAAGTGACATGGGGTGGGTGTAGTGTAGTGGTGTTTGGTGCTACTTTACAGAGCTGCCTGTGTTCTCTGGTGGTCAATCCAAGCAAAAGGGACCACCAGAGGACCAGGTAGCAGGTATATTAGATGCTGTTATCAAAACAGCGTCTAATATACCTTTTAGGGGTTAAAAAAAAAAATCGCATCTACAGCCTGCCATCGAACGATCGCCGCTGGCAGGCTGTAGATCCACTCGTTTACCTGCCGATCCTGTGAACACGCGCGCCTGAGTGCGCGCGTTCACAGGAAATCTTGCGTCTCGCGAGAGGAAGCGAGGGCGCCTCCAGGAGGAATTACAGGGCCGCCGCCAGGACGCGATCCTGCGTACGGCGGTCCTGTAGTGGTTAAGGGGTTAAGTGGCTGGGATCGGAGCCAGCACTAATGTTACCATTGCAGCAGTGTTGAGCTGTATGTTACAGCTGACACTCGCTGCTGATGGTGGCAGCTCTGTCCCGGAGCCACCACCATCACATACAATACCAGGGGGATCGCTACAAAGGGCTGCAGGGATGAATCGGGGGCCGAACTGGTGAACGGAGGGCATCAGGGGCACATCTGGCATCGGGGACACAAAAGGGACCATGCCTGATTTCAGGTTCTGAGCTCCAAGTTGGAGATCAGAGGTTGAAACAGGCATTTTTACACTGCCGTGCTCCGATTGGTTAGTCTGCACAGCAAGGGACCACTCAGATTGGTTCCTTGCCAGCCTCTCCCGTGTCTCTGTTCTTTATAGTGTCAAAGCCCCAGTTAACAGTTTGGATGTAACTGTACGCCTGATTACGTTAAATTACAGGTAATCTGGATGCACAGTTACATCCAAATGCGGGAAGGGGTTAAAAAGAAAAAATTGTTTTGACATGGGACAAAAAGAAAAAGCAACCTAAGGCCTTGAACCCTTGCTTTTTACTTGGATGCCACATAGGCTAACTGTCAAGAAGCTGGCCATAGCATAGTGTTATTCAATGTATTGTGTCCCTTTGTGTCACAGCGCCATCTATTGGATTCATAGTCTTATGCCAGCCACTCTGCACACTAGCATCATTTTCCTCTCAGCGCCATCTATTGGATTCATAGTCTTATGCCAGTCACTCTGCACACTAGCATTATTTTCCTCACAGCGCCATCTATTGGATTCATAGTCTTATGCCAGTCACTCTGCACACTAGCATCATTTTCCTCTCAGCGCCATCTATTGGATTCATAGTCTTATGCCAGTCACTCTGCACACTAGCATCATTTTCCTCTCAGCGCCATCTATTGGATTCATAGTCTTATGCCAGTCACTCTGCACACTAGCATCATTTTCCTCTCAGCGCCATCTATTGGATTCATAGTCTTATGCCAGTCACTCTGCACACTAGCATCATTTTCCTCTCAGCGCCATCTATTGGATTCATAGTCTTATGCCAGTCACTCTGCACACTAGCATCATTTTCCTCTCAGCGCCATCTATTGGATTCATAGTCTTATGCCAGTCACTCTGCACACTAGCATCATTTTCCTCTCAGCGCCATCTATTGGATTCATAGTCTTATGCCAGTCACTCTGCACACTAGCATCATTTTCCTCTCAGCGCCATCTATTGGATTCATAGTCTTATGCCAGTCACTCTGCACACTAGCATCATTTTCCTCTCAGCGCCATCTATTGGATTCATAGTCTTATGCCAGTCACTCTGCACACTAGCATCATTTTCCTCTCAGCGCCATCTATTGGATTCATAGTCTTATGCCAGTCACTCTGCACACTAGCATCATTTTCCTCTCAGCGCCATCTATTGGATTCATAGTCTTATGCCAGTCACTCTGCACACTAGCATCATTTTCCTCTCAGCGCCATCTATTGGATTCATAGTCTTATGCCAGTCACTCTGCACACTAGCATCATTTTCCTCTCAGCGCCATCTATTGGATTCATAGTCTTATGCCAGTCACTCTGCACACTAGCATCATTTTCCTCTCAGCGCCATCTATTGGATTCATAGTCTGATGCCAGTCATTCTGCACACTAGCATCATTTTCCTCTCAACGCCATCTATTGGATTCATAGTCTTATGCCAGTCACTCTGCACACTAGCATCATTTTCCTCTCAGCGCCATCTATTGGATTCATAGTCTTATGCCAGTCACTCTGCACACTAGCATCATTTTCCTCTCTTGGAATCCTAAACGCGTTCTGACCTGTAGCGGTGTGTGACCCATTAGAATTGTGTAGAAGCAGAGCGCCCTCCTTTGGACAGTCACTGTCTGTTCAGTCTCCTTTCACATATTAAGGCCCACTACTGCTCAGTTGTATGAATCTGAATTTTGGACAATATTAAAATGGAAATGTTATATGGCAAGTGGCATTTTTCATTTTGATTGGAATTTTGGCAGTGAAAATGTCTACAAGAGATGAAACTGAAATCTCAAATTACCTTTTTTAAGTTGTATTTTAGGTTTTTCATTTGATTTATAATTTTGATTGGAAAATAGCACTATGGGGACATGATCATTCATTGACAAAGTTGAAATTTAAAAAGCCAAAGTCTATTTAATTTTACATTTATTTTTGCCACATATTACCCACACTGGAGCTGGGAATGAAAATCCAAAGGGAAGAAATGCATTTTACTTTTCATTTTGGCAGGCATTTTGCAGACATGGGTTGTAAATGAAATGTCAAATTGGGATTTGAATTAGAATTTCATGTTTTTCGTTATCATTTTATTTTTGGCAGGTTTCACCTCCCACCATAGATCTTTACAGAACCTTTCCATACACACAATGCAGCATGAAGGGGCTCGGTGAAGGCGGCAGTGAAGGTGTGTAAGTGTCTGATGGGGTCACACAGCTCATAAAAGGACAGCTGCCCGGCCTCGTAGTCCAGACATATCCTGACTCTATCACTGGAGATCTTGTCAGGTAACTGGATATCTTTACCGTCATGTCTCACTGAATACTGATTAACATACCTCCACAAACTCCAGGACTTGTTATTATCCCCAATGTATGACTGACGCCCCCTCCTGTCTATACTGGGATAACACATCCCCACCCTCCAACCCCCTGATCCACTGCTCTCCACATCCCAGTAATGTCGCCCTGAGGTAAATCCCCTGCTGCTCATCACCTGATTCTTCTGAAATCTCTCTGCTCTTTCTGAACGATTCTGATTATTTTGTGTCCAGGTTGCAGTTTTCAGGTCGTCTGATATAATAATGTCATTAGCAGCTGTGTTTACATCCAGTAATATGTCTGCAGGACCCTCCACATAGATCCCTCTCCTTATATCTGTTATTATGTCACATAATGTGTGTAATTTGTCTGAGATCACAGTCACATCCAGATCACCTACATCATGGAGACATCTATTTATGTCTTCATCACCTCCTTCCTCCTCAGGATCACACAAGTCACCTGCATCTGGTTCCTGTAAGACAGTCAGTGGATCAGTCATGTTACACAGCTCCTCAATGTGTCCCATCTTCCCAGACAGCTCGTCCTTCTTTATTTCCAGCTTCTGGATCAGAGAAGAGAATGAGAGTGACTCTTCCTTTTCCTGCCTGGAGATCTCACTCAGGATCCTCTTCTCCAAGTTGTCCAGTTGTCTCCTGATGTCTGTAAACAGGGCAGTGACTCTCTCTGCTTCTCCAGATGCTTTTTCTTGAGCTTTTCTCCAGTGTTCCTCCAGGTTCTGGACTCTTTTCTTGGTCTCCTCTGTCTTTCCGGTCAGTTTCTGGAAAATATTTCTCAGTTTCCCTTTCTTCTTCTCAGAGGCCTCATCCAGCATCTCCACCCCATGTCCCTGATGTTTTCCAACCAAACTGCAGGACACACAGATACAAGCAGAGTCCTCAGTGCAGTAATACTTTAAAACTTCCTTATGGACAGAACATTTCCTGTTCTCCAGGGAAGTCCTGGGGTCAGATACGACGTGTTCTGATGACTTGCTGTGAACGCTCAGGTGTTTCTCACACAGAGAAGCCTCACACATCAGACAGGATTTAACAGCAGGTACAGGAGAGTCCACACAGTAAGTGCAGAAGATCACAGTTTCCGTCTCTTTATGTTGAGTAACCAATAAATTCTCCATAATGTTACGCAGAGCTAAGTTCCTCATCAGTGCAGGCCGCTCCTGAAACTCTTCTCTGCATTCAGGACAGGTATAAACCACAGACTCGTCCTGCGTATCCAGTACACGATCAATACAGACCCGGCAGAAGTTGTGTCCACATCTCAGCATTACAGGATCTGTATATGTCTGCAGACAGATGGAGCAGTCCAGCTCAGCTCTCAGATCAGCAGACGCCATGGCTGACAGAGGAAGACAGAAACAAAACTGCAGTTCTCTGAGGTTCAAAATCCAGAGGGCGGGTTTATACATGTGTGCACAGGGTGCGGCTGAACAGCACAAGATCAGTCACTAACACTATAAGGGGCACGCTCCCACATGTATCCATAAACATACCGGACAGCGTCACACTGTAAGGGGCACGCTCCCACATGTATCCATAAACATACCTGACATTATCAGACTGTAAAGGGCACGCTCCCACATGTGTCCATAAACATACCAGACATCGTCACACTGTAAGGGGCACGCTCCCAAATGTATCCATAAACATACCGGACACCGTCACACTATAAGGGGCATGCTCCCACATGTACCCATTAACATACCGGACAGCATCACACTCTAAGGGGCACGCTCCCACATGTATCCATAAACAAACCGGACACCGTCATACTATAAGAGGCACGTTCCCACATGTATCCATAAACATACCTGACATCATCACACTGTAAGGGGCACGCTCCCACATGTATCCATAAACATACCTGACACCATCACACTGTAAGGGGCACGCTCCCACATGTATCCATAAACATACCTGACATCATCACACTGTAAGGGGCACGCTCCCACATGTATCCATAAACATACCGGATACCGTCACACTGTAAGGGGCACGCTCCCACATGTTTCCATAAACATACCGGACACCGTCACACTGTAAGGGGCTTGCTCCCACATGTATCCATATACATACCGGACACCGTCACACTATAAGGGGCACGCTCCCACATGTATCCATAAACATACCTGACATCATCACACTATAAGGAACACGCTCCCAAATGTATAAATAAACATATCGGACACTGTTACACTATAAGGGGCACGCTCCCAAATGTATCCATAAACATACCTGACATCATCACACTGTAAGGGGCACGCTCCCACATGTATCCATTAACATACCGGAGAGCATCACACTGTAAGGGGCACGCACCCACATGTATCCATAAACATACCGGATACCGTCACACAGTAAGGGGCACGCTCCCACATGTATCCATAAACATACCTGACATCATCACACTGTAAGGGGCAAGCTCCTACATGTATCCATAAACATACCGGACAGTGTCATACTTTACGGGGCACGCTCCCACATGTATCCATTAAGATATCGCACAGTGTCACACTATAAGGGACACGCTGCCACATGTTTCCATAAACATACCGGACACCGTCACACTATAAGGGGCACGCTCCCACATGTATCCATAAACATACCTGACATCATCACACTGTAAGGGGCACGCTCCCACATGTATCAATTAACATACCGGACAGCATCACACTGTAAGGGGCACGCTCCCACATGTATCCATAAACATACCTGATACCGTCACACTGTACGGGGCACGCTCCCACATGTATCCATTAAGATATCGCACAGTGTCACACTGTAAGGGGCACGCTCCCACATGTTTCCATAAACATACAGGACACCGTCACACTGTAAGGGGCTTGCTCCCACATGTATCCATATACATACCGGACACCGTCACACTATAAGGGGCACGCTCCCAAATGTATCAATAAACATATCGGACACTGTTACACTATAAGGGTCACGCTCCCACATGTATCCATAAACATACCTGACAGCATCAAACTGTAAGGGGCATGATCCCACATGTATCCATTAACATACCGGACAGCATCACACTGTAAGGGGCACGCACCCACATGTATCCATAAACATACCGGATACCGTCACACAGTAAGGGGCACGCTCCCACATGTATCAATAAACATATCGGACACTGTTACACTATAAGGGGCACGCTCCCAAATGTATCCATAAACATACCGGACACCGTCATACTATAAGAGGCACGCTCCCACATGTATCCATAAACATACCTGACATCATCACACTGTAAGGGGCACGCTCCCACATGTATCCATAAACATACCTGACATCATAACACTGTAAGGGGCACCCTCCCACATGTGTCCATAAACATACCGGATACCGTCACACAGTAGGGGGCACGCTCCCACATGTATCAATAAACATATCGGACACTGTTACACTATAAGAGCACGCTCCCAAATGTATCCAAAAACATACCTGACATCATCACACTATAAGGGGCACGCTCCCACAGGTATCCATAAACATACCGGACAGCGTCACACTATAAGGGACACGCTGCCACATGTTTCCATAAACATACCGGACACCGTCACACTATAAGGGGCACGCTCCCACATGTATCCATAAACATACCTGACATCATCACACTGTAAGGGGCACGCTCCCACATGTATCAATTAACATACCGGACAGCATCACACTGTAAGGGGCACGCTCCCACATGTATCCATAAACATACCTGATACCGTCACACTGTACGGGGCACGCTCCCACATGTATCCATTAAGATATCGCACAGTGTCACACTGTAAGGGGCACGCTCCCACATGTTTCCATAAACATACAGGACACCGTCACACTGTAAGGGGCTTGCTCCCACATGTATCCATATACATACCGGACACCGTCACACTATAAGGGGCACGCTCCCAAATGTATCAATAAACATATCGGACACTGTTACACTATAAGGGTCACGCTCCCACATGTATCCATAAACATACCTGACAGCATCAAACTGTAAGGGGCATGATCCCACATGTATCCATTAACATACCGGACAGCATCACACTGTAAGGGGCACGCACCCACATGTATCCATAAACATACCGGATACCGTCACACAGTAAGGGGCACGCTCCCACATGTATCAATAAACATATCGGACA